>NC_067402.1:94975566-95285066 GCF_016432865.1 Antechinus flavipes | reverse complement strand
CACTGATGCATTGTTGGTGGAGTTGTGAATGAATCCAACCATTCTGGAGAGCAATCTGGAATTATGCCCAAAAAGTTATCAAACTGTGTATACCCTTTGATCCAGCAGTGTTACTTTTGGGCTTATATCTTAAAGAAATACTAAAGAAGGGAAAGGGACCTGTATGTGCCAAAATGTTTGTAGCAGCCCTGTTTGTAGTGGCTAGAAACTGGAAAATGAATGGATGCCCATCAATTGGAGAATGGCTGGGTAAATTGTGGTATATGAATGTTATGGGATATTATTGCTCTGTAAGGAATGACCAGCAGGATGAATACAGAGAGGCTTGGAGAGACCTACATGGACTGATGCTAAATGAGATGAGCAGAACCAGGAGATCATTATACACTTCGACAACGATATTGTATGAGGATGTATTCTGATGGAAGTGGATTTCTATGACAAAGAGACCTAACTGAGTTTCAATGGATAAATGATGGACAGAAACAGCTACACCCAAAGAAGGAATACTGGGAAATGAATGTGAACTATTTGCATTTTTGATTTTCTTCCCGAGTTATTTTTACCTTCTGAATCCAATTCTCCCTGTGCAGCGGGAGAACTGTTCGGTTCTGCAAATATGTATTGTATCTAGGATATACTGCAACATATTTAACATATATAGGACTGCTTGCCATCTTGGTGGGGGGTGGAGGGAGGGAGGGGAAAAAAAGAAACATAAGCGAGTGCAAGGGATAATGTTGTAAAAAAATTATCCTGGCATGGATTCTGTCAATACAAAGTTATTATTAAATAAAATAAAATTTAAAATAAAAAAAAGAATTAATAAATAAAACTAAGAGTTGGTGTTATGAAAAAAATAGATATTACTTTAGTTAATGTGATTAGAAAAAGAAGCAGCTAAGTGGCACATTGGATATAGCATTAGCCATGAAGTCAGGAGGGCCTGAGTTCAAATCTGGCCTCAGACACTTAACACTTCCTAGCTAAGTGACCCTGGGCAAGTCACTTAACCCCTAATACTTCGGGGGAAAAAAGAAAAGAAAAGAAAAAGAAAAAGGAAAAATAAAATAAAGTTGTTAGACTCAAAAATGAAAAGAGAGGACTTTCCACCAATGAAGAGGAAAGTAGTGAAATAATTAGAAGTTATTTTGCCCCATTTTATGTCAATGGATTTAATAATCTAAGTGAAATAAAGGAATACCTACAAAAATATAATTGCCCAGATTAACTGAAGAGGAAATAAATTACTTAAATAGTTCCATTTTAGAAAAAAAGAATTAGAACAAATTGTTAATCAACTCCCTAAGAAAAAATTTCCAGAGCCAGATGGATTTACATGTGAATTCTACCAAACATTTAAAGAATAATTAATTCCAATACTATGCAAACTATTTGAAAAAATAAGGAAAAAAGGAGTCCTACCAAAGTCTTTTTTTGACACATATGGTGCTAATACCTAAACCGGATAAGGTGAAAACAGAAAAATAAAAGTATAGATCAATTTCACTAATGAATATTGATGCCAAAGTCTCAAATAAAATATTAGCAAAGAGATTACAGAAAGTCATCCCCAGGATTGTACACTACCACCAAGTAGCCTTTATACCAGGAGTGCAGGGCTGACTCAATATTAGGAAAACTGTTAACATAATTGTCTATATCAATAACCAAACTAACCATGACCATATGAAAAAAAAAACACAATGAATTTAAAACCTCAAATTAAGTAACAAATAAGAAATGAAACTCAAATGAGAGATTAATAAAAGTGAAATGAACAAAGATATTGAACTATTAAATAAAACTAACAATTAGTTTTATGAAAAAAATATACTTTTCACTGTTTTGATCAGATAAAGGAAAGAAAAATAAATCAAATCACCAGCACCAAAAATGAAAAAGGGTGAACTTATTACCAATGACAAAAGAAGCAATAACTAGCAGCTATTTTGCCCAATTATATGGCAGCCAGTCTGACTATCAAGGGAAATGGATGAATATTTACAAAAATATATTGTCCATATTAACAGAAGTGGAAATAAATTACATAAATAGTCCCATTTTAGAAAAAAAAAAAGAAATTAAAGAAGTCATAAATGATTTCCCTAAAAAAATTCTTCAAGGCCAGATGGAAGTAAACTCTACCAAACATTTAATGAACAGTTAGTTTCAATACTATGTAAAACATTTGGAAAAACAAGTAAAGAAGGAGTCCTGCTAAATTCCTTCTTTGACACAAATATGACACTGACACCTAAAGTGGGAATAGCCAAAACAGAGAGAAAATTACAGACCAATCTCCCTAATGAATATTGATGAAAAAATTTAAAATAAAATATTAAGAAATAGATAACAGTAAGTTTTCAATAAGATAATACACTATGACCAATTAGAATTTATAAAAGGAACTCAGAGCTACTTCAATATCAGAAAAACTATTAACTTAATTGACCATATCAATAACAAACAAACAGAAATCTCAATATGATAATCTCAATAGATGCAAAAAAAGCTTATGATCAAATACCTATTCCTATTAAAACACAACAGAGCATAAGGATAAATGGAGTTTTCCTTAAAATGATAAGCAGTACCTATTTAAAATCAACAGCAAGCATTATTTGTAATTGAGAGCAGCTGGATGCATTACCAGTAATACTTGGGGTGAAAAAAGGATTTACATTATCACCACAATATTCAACATTTTGCTAGAAATGTTGGGTTTAGCAATAAAAAAGAAAAATTAATTAAATGAATTACAATAAGCAATGGAGAAATAAAACTACCACTAATTTGCAAATATTTTGATTATATACTTAGAGATTCTTAGAAAATCATCCAAAGACCTACTGGAAAAAAATTAACAGTTTTAGTAATTTTGCAAGATACAAAATAAAGCTATATAAATTATCAGATTTCTATATTTTACTAACAAAGCCCATCAGCAAGAGCTAGAAAGAGAAATTCCATTTAAAATTACTATAAACAAAATAAAATACTTGGGGGGTCTACCTGTCAAGACAAATCAATCAAGTCTATGATACACAATGGCAAAACACTTCTCACACAAATAAAGTCAGATCTAAACAACTGGAAAAATATCAACTGCTCATGGTTAGGCTGAGCTAAAATAATAAAAATACCAATTCTCTCTGTATTGATAGACTTGTTCAGCACCACGCCAATCAAACTGACAAAAATATTTTATACAACTAGAAAAAATAATAAAATTTATCTGAAGGAAGAAAAGGTCCAGAATATCAAGTAAATTAATGAAAAAAATAAACATAAAGTATGGTGGTTTAGCAGTACCAAATCTAAAATTATATTGTAAAGCAACAATTATCAAAACCATTTGGTACTGATTAAGAAGTAGAGTGATGAAGCCCCTAACTTCTGGGAAAAGAATTCATTATTTGATAAAAACTGCTGGGATAATTGGAAATTAGTATGGCAGAAATTAGGCATGGACCCACACTTAACACCATATACCAAGATAAGATCAAAATGGGTCTATGACCTAGGCATAAAGAACGAGATTATAAATAAATTAGAGGAACATAGAATAGTTTATCTCTCAGACTTGTGGAGGAGAAAGAAATTTGTGACCAAAGATGAACTAGAGACCATTACTGATCACAAAATAGAAAATTTCGATTACATCAAATTAAAAAGCCTTTGTACAAATAAAACTAATGCAAACAAGATTAGAAGGGAAGCAACAAACTGGGAAAACATTTTCACAGTTAAAGGTTCTGATAAAGGCCTCATTTCCAAAATATATAGAGAACTGACTCAAATTTATAAGAAATCAAGCCATTCTCCAATTGATAAATGGTCAAAGGATATGAACAGACAATTCTCAGAGGATGAAATTGAAACTATTACCACTCATATGAAAGAGTGTTCCAAATCATTATTGATCAGAGAAATGCAAATTAAGACAACTCTGAGATACCACTACACACCTGTCAGATTGGCTAAGATGACAGGAAAAAATAATGATGAATGTTGGAGGGGATGCGGGAAAATTGGTACACTATTGCATTGTTGGTGGAGTTGTGAACGAATCCAACCATTCTGGAGAGCAATCTGGAATTATGCCCAAAAAATTATCAAATTGTGCATACCCTTTGATCCAGCAGTGTTTCTATTGGGCTTATATCCCAAAGAAATGCTAAAGAAGGGAAAGGGACCTGTATGTGCCAAAATGTTTGTAGCAGCCCTGTTTGTAGTGGCTAGAAACTGGAAAATGAATGGATGCCCATCAATTGGAGAATGGCTGGGTAAATTATGGTATATGAATGTTATGGAATATTATTGTTCTGTAAGAAATGACCAGCAGGATGAATACAGAGAGGACTGGCGAGACTTACATGAACTGATGCTAAGTGAAATGAGCAGAACCAGGAGATCATTATACACTTCGACAACGATATTGTATGAGGACATATTTTGATGGAAGGGGATTTCTTTGACAAAGAGATCTGAGTTTCAATTGATAAATGACGGACAAAAGCAGCTACACCCAAAGAAAGAACACTGGGAAACGAATGTGAACTATCTGCATTTTTGTTTTTCTTCCCAGGTTATTTATACCTTCTGAATCCAATTCTCCCTATGCAACAAGAGAACTGTTCGGTTCTGCAAACATATATTGTATCTAGGATATACTGCAACATATCCAACATATAAAGGACTGCTTGCCATCTAGGGGAGGGGGTGGAGGGAGGGAGGGAAAAAAAATTGGAACAGAAACGAGTGTCAATATAAAGTAATTATTAAATAAAAATTAAAAAAAAAAAAAGAAGTAGAGTGATGGTAGTGGAATAGATTAGATTCACGGGACACAGTAATCAAGACTTGTAGCAATCTTGGATTTGATAAACTCCCAAACTCCAGCTTCTGGAATAAAAACTCACTGACAAAAATTGCTTGGATACCTGGAAAATAATATGTCAGAAACTCAGTTTACACTTACATCTTACACACTCCATACCAAAATAAAGTCGAAATGGATACATCATACCATACCAAAAACAAACTAGGAGAAGATGGGATAATTTATCATCAGATCTTTGGGGAAGGGAGGAATTTATGCCCAAAGAAAACTGGAGGACAATATGAAAGGCAAAATGGACAACTTTGATTACATTAAACTAAAAAGTTTTTGTACAAACAAAACCAACAAAAATGATTAAAAGAGAAGAAAAAAGTTGGGATAAAAACCTTTACCCCATTATTTCTAATGAAGGTCTCATTTCTACAATATATAAAGAACTGTGTCTAATCTTTAAGAATACAAGTCATTCCTCAATTGGTTAATGGTCAAAGGATATTAACAGTTTCCAAATCATGAAGTTAAAGTTAACTATAATTATATGAAAAAAATTTTGTGAATCATTATTGTTTAAAGAAATGCAAATTAAAACAACTTTGAAGTACTCACTCCTCTCAGATCATCTAAGATGACAGGAAAAGAGAATGATACATTTTGCAAGAGATGGGGGGAAACTGGGACACTATTGCATTGTCGATGGAATTGTGAAAAGATCCAACAATTTTGGAGAACAATTTATAACTATGCTGCAAGGGTTGTAAAACTATACATTCCTTTGACTCAGCAATGCCATTATGAGGTCTTTATCCCAAGGAAATCTTAAAATAGGCAAAAGGATCCACATGTGCAAAAATATCTGTAGCAGCTCTTTTTTTTTTTTTTTTGGTAGCATAGAAATGGAAATATGTGCAGATGCCCATCAATTGGGCATCTACAAATTGTGGTATATAAAGATAATGGAATATTATTGTTCTATAAAAAATGATGAACAAGCTGATTTCAGAAAGGCCTGGAAAGATTTATATGACCTGATGCTGAGTGAAACAAGCAGAATCATGAATACATTGTACACAGTGACAGCAAGAATATATGATGATCAATTTTGAAAGACTTGGTTCTTTTCAGTGGTTCAGTAATCCAAAGCATTCCCAGTAACTTTGGACAGAAAATGCCATTTGAATCCAGAAAAGAAACTAAGAAAACTAAATATAAATCAACACATACTATGTTAACTTCTTTTTTTTTCTTTTTTTTTAAAAATCTATACCATAGTTTTTCCCTTTTGCTTTGATTTTTTTCTCCCAACATGAAACATAAAGTAATGTGTATTAAAAATAAATAAATCCACTAGAGAAAAAATATAGGATTGGGAGGATATTTCCCTTCAAATTAGATGTTGAATATCAGGCTCCATGCATTTTTATCAGTTCCATTCCAATCCACAGCTCTTACATTTATTTTTCAGGTCTTTGAAACTAGTCGTTGTTAAATTCAAAAGGGGATTAATTTTCTTTTTTTATATTAGTTCTTAAAATTACAAAAATGAATGTTCAATCTTAGTAAGGCATTTTGGTTTGAATTTCTGTATTCTTTGCCTACCTAGGAATAGTAAAAGAATATAAAATTGATTACCTAAGTGGTTCCCTGCATGTTTATTAAAACTATTACAAAGGTAAAATTGTTCACACTGTGGGAAAAAAAATAATGATCCCTTTATTGCCAAAAGAATAGTACGTGTTTTTTTTTTTTTTTTTTTTTAGTTGAACTCATTATTTAATGTAAGTTATATACTTTGATTTTAGCTTGGTTCCTTTGAAGTTCAGGGACTTAAATACAATCCTAGTTTTGTTCTTTATTTTTTTTTTGACCTTGAGGACCTATCTAAACCTCTCTGGGGTCCTTTCTGGATTTAAGTTTATTTTCCTTTCATCTCTACAACTGAAATGCAAATTTATTATGAAGAAGTGATATCTTCTCAAGAAATCATGACAGAACATGCATAATGATCAAGGCCTACTGATCACTTAATGAATATTTTTATCTTTTTTTTAATTAGAAAAGAATGAAGCATGAATTAATGTCTCTCTATATGTATATATGTATATTTATATTTTCACACACACATATATATGTGTGTGTGTGCATATACATACATTACTATGTAGATTAAAGATGGGTTGAGGAAATAATTTTTTAAGAATAGAAATTACAATTAGACAGTGTACTGAAAGATGCCTCTTGTAATGCCTTTGAAAATCAAATCCCAAAAGAAGGATTTTTTTTCTCCTTGATACAGCTGCACTTATTATTTCCTGGAGATAGGGTTCCTCTGTCCTCATTTATTTTGTCAAGATATTATAAAGATATCGTCAGGGAGGAAGGTGAACTACTTTTTTTTTTTAAATCCTAGCTATGAATAACAACTTCCATTTCATCTGAAGAAAATACCTTTGCATGACTGTACACAGATCTCCACTTCGGATTTTAAGTGTTCTGTTGTGTCACTTTGACTTAACTTTCTAATATCCCTTTCCTACACAGAGTTTATTTTACATGGTTTATTTGGAGGCTGCTCTGTTGTAGATATCAGTATAAATACTTTCTCTTTGACCCAGATTCTTCTTGGAAAATAAGTTCGAAGCAAATACTGGTGGGTAACATGATGGGTGGGTGAAGGAAAAAGGGGTGAGAGAAGGCTATAAATTTAAAATGTGCTCAACCTGTAAACCTACTCTTTTAAAGCTACATAGACTTTATACTTATATAGCAGACATGTCCCACAGCTCCTGAGGAGAGACAAAAGTGCTGACATGACACTTTAGCTGAGCTCCTATAAGTGAAATTAGTTTAAAAGCAATTGAGACTATAGCATAAAGGCAAGCCCGGGAGGCAGTTCATAGGTGATTACATTGCACTTTCAGACTTCCTTTTTACTTTGGATGTAGGTCTGGGAGAGACTGGGGAATTGTTTCCAATTTAGTCAATAATGAACCAGTCAAACTCCAAGGAAAGGAAAGGTGAGGTCTGGGTTAGTCTGTTTTAAGGACCATCACTGAGTTAGAGAAATAGCATGGCATCAGCAATCTCTCCTTTCTGCAAGAACTGACTATTCTGGTAACATCAAATAGGTATATCTAATAGCATCTTTACTTCTTCATGTATAACCCAACAGATGCTTAAGCAAAAACATATTGCCAAAAGCAGGCACTAGAATCAGTTACTAAATATTCCTGACTTCAACAAGAATTGTAAGATTCAATATTAAATAAAATATTTATTATAGAAGGCAAAAAAAAATAAAAATCAAATTTCCGAATTTAAGGAATTTTTTTCAGAAAATCCATGAAAATCAAGATAATGGGGGAAAATTAACCAACTACAAAAGATGTTACAGGACCTTAAAGAAGAAAATGACTATGAAAACTAGAATTGGGCAAGGAGAATCCAGTGAAGTTATGAGACCACACAATAACAAAACCAACTACAAAGAATAAAAAAAAAATGACTATGAAAAATTTTATAAGAAAAACAACAGTTTTGGAGAACAGATCGAGAAAGAAAAAAAAAACATAAAAATAAATGGAATTCCTAAGAGAAGTGATTAAAAAAAAGAACCTTGAAACAATAATACAACAATCAAAGAAAATTGTCCTGGAGGTATAGGACAAGAGAGGAAAGTAGAAATAGGAAAAAAAAATTCCAATGATCATCACCTGAAAGAAATCTTACAAAGAAAATGCATAAAATTATTATTGCTGTATGTTGAAACTAAAATAAACAAAGACAAAACAAAACAAAGGAACTCAACTATGCTTGAGATACAATTAGAATTAGGATTTATCAGCAGCTATAATAAAAGAACTTTGATCCTGGAATTATATGTATTAACATTCAAAAGAAGCAGACCTGTGGCCAAAAATGTTATATCCAGTAAAATTAACCATAATGTTGAATGGGAAAAAAGGGACATTTAATGAACTTCCAAATTTTCAGTACTCTGTCTCAACCAAACCTGAATGGAATAGAAAATTTAATATATGAGTCAATGTCAAAGATTAATTTCAAGGGACTGAACAAGGAGAAATAGCTTGTGTTTTTTCCATGGAAATATGAACCATATATTTAAGATTGTCATCAGTAATTGGGTGTTTGAAAAAAAAAGATTGGGGCATAGTTGAATTGAATATATGACTCTAAAAAGCAAAACTCTAACAAAAGGAAAATATAATGTATGTGTATATATATATGTCTGTGTGGCATATACACACAAATGCTATGAAATATATAGTATGCTCTAAAATATATAAAGATAAGGGAAGAGAGAATAGGATAAAGTGAGGTATATATGAATGTGTAGAATTATTGCAGGGGGACAAGGTGGATTAATGGGAAAGGGAAGTTAAGAGGAAGGGAAAGGATAAGGGAGAAGATAAGGAAAGGATCAATGGAAAAAGGGAAGTAACACAAGGAAGAAGAAAAGCACCCACATGTGCCAAATGTTTGTAGCAGCCCTTTTTGTAATGACAAGGAACTGAAAATTGAGTGGATACCCATGAATTGGTAAGTGGCTGAGTAAGTTATGCTACATAATTGTAATAGATTATAATTGTTCAATAAGACATGATGAGCAGTCTAATTGAAGAAAAACTTGAAAAGAGTGAAGTGACAGAACCAAAAGAAGATTATACATTGTGATGATCAACTGTGATGGACTTGGCTCTTTTCAGCAATGCAGAAATTCAAGGCAGTTCCATTAAACTTGGGATGGAAAATCCTGTCTTCAATCAGAGAGAGAATTTTGGAGACTGAATATGAATTGAAGTATAGTTTTTTGTTTTTAACCTTGTTTTTTTTTTTTTTTTTCTTTTTTCTCATAGTCTCCCCCCCTCCTTTTTGGTCTGACTTTTCTTACATAACATGAAAATATCTTGAAAAGGATTGCACATATTTAATATAAAAAAGTAAAAGCAATGCAAATTAAGGTGTAAAATTAAAGTAGAAGAATTAGCAGAGATAGGAAATAAGAGATGTACACAAATTCGGTAACAACAATTAAGGTTAGATTTTATTAAAAATAAAAGCAGGACTAGTAATCATTGATCTGAAAGTCAAACTTAAATATCCTATCAAGAGATTAGTCTACATATGTCAGCTGTATTAATAGTTTTAGATGTATGTTTACATATGTATGCATGCTTATATCTATGCATGTAGGTGTATATGTATATACATAAATATGTGTGTGTATAGGAGTGTAAAATATATATGTATGTGTGTATGTGTATTGTGTATGTATGTGTGTGTGTGTGTGTGTGTGTGTGTGTATGTGTGTAAATATACTGTGATTAACTGTAACTGGCTTGGGGGAGGCTGGAGTGATGAAAAGGGAGAAAAACAAATACAGTAAAAAGTACACAGCAGAGAAGAAAAGCATAACAGTCTATGAAAAGAAAAGATGGATAATCATGAATATATAATCCCTTCTATTTTTATATGTGCTTTCTTGAAATATATATTTATTACATATTTTGAATCCCCTCTGATGTTCTTCTGGGCAAATGACAATATTTTTTTAAAATTCCTTTTTCCCTTCCTTCCTTCCTTTTTCACTTCCTTCCTTCCCTCCCTCCTTCCTTCCCTCACTCTCCCTCTTTTCCTCTCCCTCTCTCTATCTCAGGAAATGGGGGAAGGGAGAGAGAGAATTTAGAACTCAATAGTTAAAAAAAAGTTAAAAATTATTTTACATTTAACTGTGGGGAAATAAAATATTTGTGACCCTTCTGCTACTATATATTTGTGACCCTTCTGCTACTATATATTTCACTATGTATTTTCATTAGTTTCGTTTCTATGTAGACAACATATCCTTTAATTTTGTAGAATATGTCATCTGGAGTCTACATGTTAGAAAGGGTTGTAACAGTTTTGATCTTCTGGCCTCACTACTCTTTTCCTTTGGAACCTGAAGCATAAGCTGTAGAAGTTGTAAAAGATGATTGATGAAGGTATTTAATTAGTTGTTAAATCTCAACTTAATATTTAAAATGATTATTCATATGTTAAAAGAAAGAAAAACCTTATTCAATTTTTTCCCTTAAGCCAGGATGGCATACCATAAAGCAACATTGAATTTTTTCTTCCTATTCCCACTGAACATACATATAGGTATGTACTCTAGCTTTATCAAAAAGAAAACGATGAAGCTTGAGTATGAAAGACTGGTCAGCATTACATATATGTCACATCAAGCATGTATCTCAGAACAATCTCATAGTCTTATAACAGCTTTGCAGTAGAATCTTAGAGAGGTAATTAGTCTTGCAGTTCAACCTATTATTTTACAGAGAATGAAACTGAAATGTCCAAAGGTGAAATGTCAATTTAGTCAGAATAATAGATTACTGGTTACTATTCTCTTCCTCTTTTTGCTTTTCAAAGACTGACCATTGAAGGCAGCCAATGCTTTTTATAGTCAAATTTCTATTTACACATCTCAGATATTTTGAATCATGTAGACATTTCCCAAAATGCAAAAACATTTAGTGACTTTATAAACCACCTTTTTTCCCAAAGATGTAGTCACTTTATTTCTCCAATACCCTTCTTTAGACATAGGGCAGGCAAATATTATTTGCTTCTGCAGATGGATTAAAAAAAAGCCATAAAGAAATTAAAGCAGATATATACACACATGTATGTGAATGTGGGGGAGGGACACATAATTCACTTAATTTATATTTTCACTCGAATTGACTTTTGGTTATAATCCATTGACAATTAGTTATGACTTAGTAGATCTAAAACGTAGCTCAAGAATCTTTCCATTATCTACTTGGGAGAGTTTGTCACTAGACAGCCAATAATAAATATGAGACCCATGTTACAACCAGCATTATATTTTAAATATCAAAACTGAATTATTATAACTCAAATTAGTTTGTTAAAATGTGCTAACTACAATAACTTCATTTAAACTTACATGTTTACCTACTCCAAAGTTCCTGTCAACTTCTGCCTAGAGCTCTTCTAGTGCTAGTAACACACATGCTGTTTTACAACTTTTGAGAGGAAATATGAAACGCAAATTTAGAATTATATAATGTAATTTAAAATTCTTATGCTTTGAGAAAATTGAGAACTACATAAATATTAACAAAATGAATATTGTTTAGGAATAGATTATTATGGAAGGAATTTATAGTTGAATGCATTTTAAAGTGGTTTAAGAGGAATAATTTCTTATTTTAAGGTTTCTTTTTGTCTCTGTTTTTCTGGACTCCATTTTTTGTCTTTCATCTACTGTTAAGAAAGTAAAAGTGTGTATTATGATTAGGTTGGTGCCCAACTAAAGCGATTCAGGGCTATCTGATGAGATATTGACAGGCTTCCACAAAGAAATGTATGTGAATGGAATATCATGTGAAGAAGTGTATATTCTCTTTTAAGAACCTAAAATATTTGATTGTAGAAATTCTTCCATAATTTTATCTAAAAGTGGAATCTCATTTAAAAAACTATGTATTTGAAAGTATTTAAGTTTGTATCAAATGACATAATATTTGTAACACATTTAGTATAGTGCTGGAATATAGTACATATTACATAATATTTATCACCTTTTCCTTTTGCAAGTAAAATATATAGTTCATATCTCGATAGAGTTTACTTATATTTACCCATTGATCCAAACTTAGGTTTATGTATAGATTTAACAGAAAATAATTGAAGTAGACTTCCGGTTAAGATGGCGGAGAGGAGGCTCACAGTTGCATAAGCTCCGCGCTTTCTCTCACTATCCACTTCATTACAAGCCTCTGAATCAATGCTTGACTGAAAAAAACCCACAAATAGTTACCAAGAGAAGCCATCCTTGAGATCCGCCAAGAAAGGTCTGTCTTTACTGGAGGGCTGGGGCGGTTTTAGATCGGGCGCAGGCGGCGGGCAGCGGCAGTGAGGGCACAGGAGTAGACTGGAGAGGGGGTGGAGAGTGATCGTAGCCATTTCTGCGGGGAGAGCTTCGCTACAGGTTTGGATACTTTCCTCCGGCAGCAAGTCAACAGCCCAGCAGAGAAGCTAAAAACACCGGGGATGAAGAATACAACCCCAAACAGCTGGAGTCTCTCAGGACCTGGCCGCCCCCCCCTTCCCCCCCTCCCCAGTGACTCAGCATGCTCTGGGATCTCAGAGCGCAGGCGCAGCACAGTCCTGCTAGTGCCTCACTGCTGCCCCCTGCAGTCTGTAGAAGAAGCTCGATAACACACCCAGCCCCCCCCCAAAGAAAGACTCCAGTTTTTTCTGTTTTTCTTTGGTAGTTTGTCTCTGATTAATAGACAGAATGAGCAAGAAGCTGAAGAGGACTTTAACCCTTGACAGCTTCTACACAGATAGAGAGCAGACTCTAAATCCTGAGGAGACTAAAAACAGGCAGTCCCCAGGTGATTCCCCAAAGGAGGAGATTGTCTGTTCCTCAGCACAGATGAACCTCATAGAAGTGATTAAAAAGGCTCTCACAAGGGAGCTAGAAGAAAAATGGGGAAAGCAGAGTGAGGCTTGGGAAAAGGAGAGGGAGGCTTGGCAAAAGAGCCTGGAGAAAGTTAAAGAGAGAGTGGATAAAGAAGTAAAATCCTTGAAAAATAGGATTAGTGAACTGGAAACAGAAAACAGCTCTCTAAAAAACAAAATTGGCGAAATGGAAAAAAATTCCACAGAACAAAAGAACTCAATGGGACTATTAGAGAAAGATTTTTAAAAAGTGAGTGAAGAGAATACTTCACTGAAAATCAGAATTGAACAAGTGGAATTGAATGACTCGAGGAGACAAGAAGAATCAGTCAAGCAAATCCAAAAAAATCAAACAATGGAGAAAAATGTGAAATACCTTCTGGGGAAGACAACAGACCTGGAAAACAGATCCAGGAGAGACAATCTGAGAATCATTGGACTCCCAGAAAAACATGATGAAAAAAAGAGCCTGGACACTGTCTTCCAGGAAATTATCAAAGAGAACTGCCCAGAAGTCATAGGAACAGAGGAAAAAATAAACATTGAAAGGATTCATCGATCACCCACTGAAAGGGATCCTAAAATCAAAACACCAAGGAATATAGTGGCCAAATGCCAGAACCCTCAGATGAAAGAAAAAATATTGCAAGCGGCTAGAAAAACCCAATTCAAGTATCAAGGAGCCACAATAAGGATCACCTAGGATCTGGCAGCATCCACATTAAAAGATCGAAGGGCCTGGAATATGATATTCCGAAAGGCTAAGGAACTTGGTATGCAACCAAAAATAACTTACCCAGCGAGAATGAGCATCTTTTTCCAGGGAAGAAGATGGACATTCAACGAAGTAAGCAAATTTCATCTATTTCTGATGAAAAAACCAGAACTTAACAAAAAGTTTGATCTACAAATATAGAACTCAAGAGAAATCTAAAAAGGTAAAGATTAATCTTGGGAACTATATTTTGACTATATAGATGTATAAAGAATACATGTATACCTTGTTCTAGAAATTGATGTGGAAAGGACATTGTACCAGAAAAAGGGTAAAGTGGGGGTAGTACATCTCATGAAGAGGCATAGGAAACCTATTATATCCGAGAGAAAGAATGGAGGGGGATGAATATAGTGGGTATCTTACTGCCTTCAGAATTGGCTTTAAGTGAAAAATCTTAAGACATATTCAATCTATGGTGAAACTTCTCCCATCTCATTGAAAAGTGAGAAGGGAAAAGTGAAAAGGGAAGGAATAAGCTAAGCGGCAGGGAATACGGGAACTGGGAGGGAAAGGGGTAAGATAGGGGGAGGAACTCTAAGGCGGGGGGAGGGACACTAAAAAGGGAGGGCTGTGAGAAGCAAGGGGTGCTCACAAGCTTAATACTGGGAAGGGGGGAAAAGGGGAAAGAAGGGAGGAAAGCATAAACCGGGGTTAACAAGATGGCAAGTAATACAGAATTGGTCATTCTAACCATAAACGTGAACGGGGTAAACTCCCCCATAAAGAGGAAGCGGTTAGCAGAATGGATTAAAAGCCAGAATCCTACAATATGTTGTTTACAGGAAACACACCTGAAGCGGGGAGATACATGCAGGTTAAAGGTAAAAGGTTGGAGCAAAATCTACTATGCTTCAGGTGAAGTCAAAAAAGCAGGGGTAGCCATCCTGATCTCAGATCAAGCTAAAGCAAAAATTGACCTAATTAAAAGAGATAAGGAAGGACACTATATCTTGCTAAAGGGTAGCATGGATAATGAAGCACTATCTATATTAAACATATATGCACCAAGTGGGGTAGCATCTAAATTCTTAAAAGAGAAACTAAGAGAGCTGCAAGAAGAAATAGACAGTAAAACTATAATAGTGGGAGATCTTAACCTTGCACTCTCAGAATTAGATAAATCAAACCACAAAATATATAAGAAAGAAGTCAAAGAGGTAAATAGAATACTAGAAAAGTTAGATATGATAGATCTCTGGAGAAAATGTAATGGAGACAGAAAGGAATACACTTTCTTTTCAGCAGTTCATGGAACCTATACAAAAATTGACCATATATTAGGACATAAAAACCTCAAACTCAAATGTAGTAAGGCAGAAATAGTAAATGCATCCTTTTCAGACCACGATGCAATGAAAATTACATTCAACAAAAAAGCAGGGGGAAGTAGACCAAAAAATAATTGGAAACTAAATAATCTCATACTAAAGAATGATTGGGTGAAACAGCAAATCATAGACATAATTAATAACTTCACCCAAGAAAACGATAATAATGAGACATCATACCAAAATGTATGGGATGCAGCCAAAGCGGTAATAAGGGGAAATTTCATATCTCTAGAGGCCTATTTGTATAAAATAGAGAAAGAGAAGGTCAATGAATTGGGTTTGCAATTAAAAATGCTAGAAAAGGAACAAATTAAAAACCCCCAGTCAAACACTAAACTTGAAATTCTAAAAGTAAAAGGTGAGATCAATAAAATTGAAAGTAAAAAAACTATTGAATTGATTAATAAAACTAAGAGTTGGTTCTATGAAAAAACCAACAAAATAGACAAACCCTTAGTAAATCTGATTAAAAAAAGGAAAGAGGAAAATCAAATTGTTAGTCTTAAAAATGAAAAGGGAGAACTCACCACTAACGAAGAGGAAATTAGAGCAATAATTAGGAGTTACTTTGCCCAACTTTATGCCAATAAATTCGACAACTTAAATGAAATAGAAAAATACCTCCAAAAATACAGCTTGCCCAAACTAACAGAGGAAGAAGTAAATATCCTAAACAGTCCCATCTCAGAAAAAGAAATAGAACAAACTATCAATCAACTCCCTAAGAAAAAATCCCCAGGACCAGATGGATTTACATGTGAATTCTACCAAACATTTAAAGAACAATTAACTCCAATGTTATATAAACTATTTGAAAAAATAGGGATTGAAGGAGTCCTACCAAACTCCTTTTATGACACAGATATGGTACTGATACCTAAACCAGGTAGGCTGAAAACAGAGAAAGAAAATTATAGACCAATCTCCCTAATGAATATTGATGCTAAAATCTTAAATAAAATATTAGCAAAAAGATTACAGAAAATTGTCACCAGGATAATACACTATGACCAAGTAGGATTTATACCAGGAATGCAGGGCTGGTTCAATATTAGGAAAACTATTAGCATAATTGACTATATCAATAACCAAACAAACAAAAACCACATGATCATCTCAATAGATGCAGAAAAAGCATTTGATAAAATCCAACATCCATTCCTAATAAAAACACTTGAGAGCATAGGAATAAATGGACTTTTCCTTAAAATAGTCAGGAGCATATATTTAAAACCATCAGTAAGCATCATATGCAATGGGGAAAAACTGGAACCTTTCCCAGTAAGATCTGGAGTGAAGCAAGGCTGCCCACTATCACCATTATTATTTAATATCGTATTAGAAACACTAGCCTCGGCAATAAGAGTCGAGAAAGATATAAAAGGAATTAGAGTAGGCAATGAGGAAACCAAACTATCACTCTTTGCAGATGATATGATGGTATACCTAGAGAACCCCAGAGATTCTACCAAAAAGCTATTGGAAATAATTCATAATTTTAGCAAAGTAGCTGGCTACAAAATAAATCCCCATAAATCCTCAGCATTTTTATACATCACCAACAAAACCCAACAGCAAGAGATACAAAGAGAAATTCCATTCAGAATAACTGTTGATACCATAAAATATTTGGGAATCTATCTACCAAAGGAAAGTCAGGAATTATATGAGCAAAATTATAAAAAAGTCTCCACACAAATAAAGTCAGACTTAAATAATTGGAAAAATATTAAGTGCTCTTGGATCGGCCGAGCGAACATAATAAAGATGACAATACTTCCTAAACTAATCTATTTATTTAGTGCTATACCAATCAGACTTCCAAGAAAATATTTTATTGATCTAGAAAAAATAACAACAAAATTCATATGGAACAATAAAAAGTCGAGAATCTCAAGGGAATTAATGAAAAAAAAATCAAATGAAGGTGGCCTAGCTGTACCTGATCTAAAATTATATTATAAAGCAGCAGTCACCAAAACCATATGGTATTGGCTAAGAAATAGATTAGTGGATCAGTGGAAAAGGCTAGGCTCACAAGACAGAATAGTCAATTATAGCAATCTAGTGTTTGACAAACCCAAAGCCCCTAACTTCTGGGAAAAGAATTCATTATTTGATAAAAACTGCTGGGATAATTGGAAATTAATATGGCAGAAATTAGGCATGGACCCACACTTAACACCATATACCAAGATAAGATCAAAATGGGTCTATGACCTAGGCATAAAGAACGAGACTATAAATAAATTAGAGGAACATAGAATAGTTTATCTCTCAGACTTGTGGAGGAGAAAGAAATTTGTGACCAAAGATGAACTAGAGACCATTACTGATCACAGAATAGAAAATTTCGATTACATCAAATTAAAAAGCTTTTGTACAAATAAAACTAATGCAAACAAGATTAGAAGGGAAGCAACAAACTGGGAAAACATTTTCACAGTTAAAGGTTCTGATAAAGGCCTCATTTCCAAAATATATAGAGAACTGACTCAAATTTATAAGAAATCAAGCCATTCTCCAATTGATAAATGGTCAAAGGATATGAACAGACAATTTTCAGAGGATGAGATTGAAACTGTTACCACTCATATGAAAGAGTGTTCCAAATCATTATTGATCAGAGAAATGCAAATTAAGACAACTCTGAGATACCACTACACACCTGTCAGATTGGCTAAGATGACAGGAAAAAATAATGATGAATGTTGGAGGGGATGCGGGAAAACTGGGACACTAATGCATTGTTGGTGGAGTTGTGAACGAATCCAACCATTCTGGAGAGCAATCTGGAATTATGCCCAAAAAATTATCAAATTGTGCATACCCTTTGATCCAGCAGTGTTTCTATTGGGCTTATATCCCAAAGAAATACTAAAGAAGGGAAAGGGACCTGTATGTGCCAAAATGTTTGTAGCAGCCCTGTTTGTAGTGGCTAGAAACTGGAAAATGAATGGATGCCCATCAATTGGAGAATGGCTGGGTAAATTGTGGTATATGAATGTTATGGAATATTATTGTTCTGTAAGAAATGACCAGCAGGATGAATACAGAGAGGACTGGCGAGACTTACATGAACTGATGCTAAGTGAAATGAGCAGAACCAGGAGATCATTATACACTTCGACAACGATATTGTATGAGGACATATTTTGATGGAAGTGGATTTCTTTGACAAAGAGACCTGAGTTTCAATTGATAAATGACAGTCAAAAGCAGCTACACCCAAAGAAAGAACACTGGGAAACGAATGTAAACTATCTGCATTTTTGTTTTTCTTCCCGGATTATTTATACCTTCTGAATCCAATTCTCCCTACGCAACAAGAGAACTGTTCGGTTCTGCAAACATATATTGTATCTAGGCTATACTGCAACATATCCAACATATAAAGGACTGCTTGCCATCTAGGGGAGGGGGTGGAGGGAGGGAGGGGGAAAAAAATCGGAACAGAAACGAGTGTCAATATAATGTAATTATTAAATAAAAAATTAAAAAAAAATAAAATAAAATAAAAAATAAAATAAAATAAAATATGAAAAAAAAAAAAAAGAAAATAATTGAAGTACCTTCAGCCTTGCAAAAATGAATGGGTTAAGTTTGGGTTATAGGAACATAAAAATTACCAGGCTGTCTCTCTGATAAATTTACTGTGGAATATTATTATACTTGGCATAAACTCTAATGATTTAGAATGTATTTATCAAGTCGCTAAATTTCCCCCAGTAATCCTTTGTGACTTAGTCATCCAAGGCTTCTAAGTTTTTTAAGTATAATCTACTTTTTAGTCCAGTAAAAACCAGTCTATGAATAAGAAAAGCACTTTAATCATTGTTGAAAATTTAAACTGAGAATGTTGCATACATATCAGAGGTAATTCTTTTGTCAGTCAATTTGGCTTAATTTTTATTTGCTGCCAGCAAAGGCCCAGAGAAGATTCAAAGACATGGAGTATATATGGAGAGATTAATCTGATTTAGTTTAAAAGGTATCAGAAGTACATTTTTTTTCCTCAAAGAAAGCAAAATACAGCCACTACCTAGACATTGTCACTACTTTGAATCAGCTGTGCTGTTTGTAAGATTCTAATAAACAGATAATGCTTTTTTGACCTGACATTTACTTTGATCTATATAAATATATAAATAAATGTTCATTTAATTTCACCTTATTTTTAATCTTATCCTTCATCCTCTTCATCTTTTATTTTCATCTCTTTATATGTTTTATAATCTTAGAGCCGAACTCTTTTTTCCTTTTGTATGAGTAACTCACTTGGGTGATAGACAAACATGAATGGATCACTTGATCATAAAACTGTGCATAGAAAAAAATCACTGAAAAGTACAAATATGTATAAAAATAGAAGGTATCTTGATTATTATGATGTAACATAAAAACAGTAATAATAATGTATTTGTAATTTATGTCCTCCACATTTGGAAATTATGGATATATTCTACTGACTAACATGGAAATCATAATAATTTACAAAATATGATAGTAATGTACTACACTTTTAAATTATTTTGCAAATATAAAACAGAAGAAGTTCTTGAAACATTACTGGCTGAATACTAGCATAAAGAGATAATTTGTTCATTATCATTATTATTATTATTATTATAAAATAATAATGTGAGATCACAATATCACAATATTCACTAATTCAGTCCAATCTGTTATTTTCCATCTTTTTGTTTGCCAAATCAGATGTAGAAACATATACATGTGTATGTATCTATCTAAATGTATATGCATAATATACACATACATCCATATACATATGTATACATATATACACAAGCTATAACAATAAAATAGCTAAAGAAGTTAAAAATATCAACTTCTTTAGAGCTATTTTATTGTTATATATTTCCTCAATGGACCAATCATACAAATGAATATATTCAAACAATTCATATTCCCTTTCCTTGCCCTTTAGTTCTTTTTCCTTCCCTTCCCTTTCTTTCCCACCTTCTTTTTTTCTAGGCTAGAAAAACACAAGTATTCAGTATTTGTCCGGATCTGAATTTTTTTTTCCTAAAGTACATGCTGAGTTTAACAATTTCTATCAATTACATGCTTTTATTAGCCATAGGAGCTGACTTGGAAGGTCTTCCAAGACCATGTAGCCAAATCTAGGAAGCTTGAATTAGGAAATTAAGTCATTATAATAATAAGAAGGATAATGAGAAAAAATGTTGAGGATAAAGAAAAATAAAGAAGGAAAGAAAAAATGAGGAAGAGGAGAAAAAGAAGTATAGAAAGAAAGATAAACTTCCTGTTTTATGTTTTGTCTAATCTCACTGAACAGAAGCTCAGTAAAAAGTATTACTCTGAGGCAGCAAGGTGGTACAGTGGATAGGACACCATCCCTGAAGTCAGGAGGACTGACTGGTCTCAGACACTTAACACTTCCTAGCTGTGTGACCCCAGGCAAGTGGGCAAGTCACTTAACCTCAATTGCCTCAGCAATTTGAATTTATCAAGGCATCTCATAAGATCTTATTTTAATCATAAAGACTTCCTGTGGAGGGAAAAAAAAAAAACTTGAAGACTGAGTTTTTTTCTGAGTTTTATGCTTTTAAAAATAATTAACATGTATGTGTATGTGTGTGTAATTAACAACAACAAAGAAAGAGCAGGATGTGGTATTCTTTGTATATTTCACTCAACTGTGTGACTGAAAAGCTATGGTCTGGTGTTGACAGACATTTTGAAAACCTGCCAGTTCCTTTTTCATATTTTCTTCTGATTCCCTTATACTCAGGATTTTAAGAGGGGCATGAAAGCTTTCTTCTGGGATTGAGAGTGTCATTTTTTAGACATGATTATATTCATTCTTCCAATTCCTAGAAGCTGGGACTACTAAGAGCAAAAGAAATAAGAGACCAAAGCAAATGTAATATCGAAGTAAGAAAGACAGATGAAAATATTTCTCAGCAATTAAAATTGTAAAAATGGAATGTGTCACCTTAGGAGGGGTATAATTTGCTTTGTTGGAAGTGTCAAAATAGAGGCTAGATAACTATTTGTCAGATATGTTGTTGAAGGGATCTGTGTTCAGTAGCACATTGAATCACATTGATTCTGAACAGGAGATTTTTTAAATTGTTATTATTATAGCTTTGTATTGACAAAACATATGCATGGGTAATTTTCAACATTGATCCTTGCAAACACTTCTGTTCCAGTTTTTCCCCTCCTTCCCTCTATCTCCTCCCCTAGATGGCATGCAGTCCCATATATGAACATGAGATTTTATGATGTTATTTGTGTAAAACATTCTCAAAAAGATGATTAATCTATATATTTTATAGTACTTTATTTTATATAGTATATATAGTATTATATTTTATAGTATAAAGTCACAAAAATCATATATATATATATATATATATATATAGTGAAAAACTAAACAGTATATTCAATACTCAAAAATACATAATTGCTACTTAAAATAATTAAAATTCTATAGATACAGAAATCTGCTAGTTTGTTGAAACCTCTCATAAGTAATTAAAAATCTAATGGGCTGATGGATCTGGCACATGTGTTAAATCCAAGATGTTAGGTAACTTATTTAAACTTTCTTTGCTTCAGGATCGCTGAGAAGGGAAAAATGAACAGGACTTTCTAATATTTAAAAAATTTGTTCATTGCAATATTCTTGTTGGATTAAATCCTAATATTCATCTTATATATGAATTAAAGGAAATAAAAGTAATGAATTATCAAGGGTCACAGAAGAAATCAATGAAGACATCAGGACTCAGAAAGAACGATTCTCTATTCCTTTGAATGTTACGTAGGACATTTTCCCAAAAGAATACCATTGTTATTTTCCTGTTACCTTTCATGTTTTGAGAATTGAAGGGTTTAGAATCCATAATGCTCCTTAAATTATTTCTCTAAAATATTTTACATAAATTCTTAATATCATTTATGGGTGTTGAAGAATCAAGAGAGTCATCTGGTTTTCCTCTGAAAGTAATGAAATTGAAAATGTTTTATATTTGAGGAATTCTCTGTAGGAAACTGAAAAGTCACACACAAAAAAATCAGTCACTTCTTATCATGCTTCCCAGAAATACAAATATTCCCAATCCATTAGCCTGGGAAGCTCTTACAAAATAATGACTTGCTTCTGAATAAAGCTTAATATGAAATTTATTTATACTAATTTATACTGTGACTGAATGACACTTTAATGCAGTTGGATTATCAAAGATGTTTTAGAAAGTCTTCAGAATTTGCAGGTTATCATTAGGTATTGTTCATAAAGCTTTGTAATCATTTTTTGGTCACACTATCTTAAGCATTTAGCATTCAAATCTAAATTACTAGGCTCAATAGGTTAAAATAAATAAAAAATAAAAGCTTGATAAGTACATACTAGAGCATACTAGACCACTTATGACATTGAAAGATATAAATTGAAACAGATAAAGAAAAAAATATAGATATACATAAAGATAAAAATAACATTGTCATTATCTTTAAGCCTTCTTCAATGAGAATATTACGGTCAGGAAATTTTTCTAAGTACAGCTGCCTAAAAGTAGAATGGGCTACCTTTAGTTTGAAAATATGGTAATTTCCCTTCTTTGGAGGTTTTCAAGCTGAGAATAACTAACCATATGTGGGATTTATTATATTATGTTTTCCTTTAATATATGAGTTGCAGCAGATAACTACTGTAGTCTTTTCCAAATCTATTCTATTATTTTAAACTATATTGAAATATAACAAACTTACATGAAGGCTTTATTTTTCTAGAATAGGGTCTAAGTTAGATTCAAGTTATGCAAGCCCTTGTATTGGACTACTTGCAGGTTGTAATGTGCAAATATTTTCATTTAATGGTATATTTATAAATATATAATGAACTTTTAAGTGACATTAAACCTGGAGTGATTTTCATTTGAGATCATATTTTGAAAATAATTTATTAATCTTAATAAGGTACCCTTCTTTTTTATAGTAATTTAAGTTTAATATTATTGTTAAATTGGGTTTTCCTAAGTAATATGATGATTTTGAAATTCATTCAGGCATTCCTTTACAAGTAGATAATATAGTTCTTTTCTTAAAAAATATTTATTTTTAATACAATTGCTTTATGCATCATATTGGGAAGGAAAAATCAGAACAAAAGAGAAAAATCATGGGAGAGATTAAAAATAGAATCAAGAAATGAACATAGCATTTGTTGATTTACATTCAGTCTCCTTAATTTTTTTTCCTGGATGCAAATGGCATTTTCTGTCCAAAGTCTATTGGGATTGCTTTGGATCACCAAGCCACTGAAATGAACCAAGTCTTTCATAGTTGATGATAGCACATTCTTGCTGTTATTGTACACAATGTATTCCAGGTTCTGCTTGTTTTGCTCATCAGTTCATTCAAATTTTTCCAGGCCTTTCCTAAATCAGCATTTTCATCATTTTTTAAAAATAGAACAATAATATTCCACTGTCTTCATGTAGCATAACTTATTCAAACTTTCCCCAGTTGATAGGCATCTACTTATTTCCAATTCCTCACTACCAACAAAAGAGCTGCTACAAACATGTTTGCACATGTGGGTCCTTTTATTTCCTTGATGATTTCCTTGGGAGACAGACCAAATAACAGCATTGCTGAGTCAAAAGGTATGCACAGTGTAATAGCCCTTTGGGCATAGTTCCAAAATACTCTCCAAAATAGTTGATCGTTTCACAACTCCACCAACCATGCATTAATGTCCCAGTTTTTCCACATCCCCTCCAACATTTATCATTATGTTTTCCTGTCATTTTAGCCAATCTGAAAGGTATGAGGTACTTTAGAGTTGTTTTAGTTTGCATTTCTCTAGGAACCTTTTTCATAGGACTATAGATGGTGAATTTCATCATCGATTTAATTTCATTATCTGAAAATGGTTCATATCCTTTTACCATTTACCAATGGAGGAATGAATTATGTTGTTATAAATTTGACATTATGTTTTAGAGAATGCCAGGAAATTATATAAAAAGCTTGAGTCCCAGAAAAAAAAAAAAAACAGGGAAAAGCTCACATATCAAAGCCAGGAAGGGGAAAGGATAGAAAAGAGGGAAATTAGGGGTGCCACATTTTTACGCTAGAATGCTTGATTGGGATCTAAGAACCTGAGCATAATGCTTGTTCTACTACTTAAAATCTATGTTATCTAAGAGAAGTAACAACTTTATTAAGCCCCAATTTCCTTCTCTGTCAAATGAGTTGTTGCTTTTTCTGGATTACCTCAGTGTTCTCTTTCAGCTATTTATGCTAAGATTCATGTTTTAATGAGAATTTAGTCATATGAATCCAAATTAAAACTAGCAAATGAAATACAAGTAAGGTAAAGTTAACTAACTTTTGGTAAAATAAATATTATTGGCACTAAAGAATACATGAGAAACACAAAATAGTCCCTTCAGAAGTTACTTAAGTCTAGCTTGCTTGTGAAGTCTATAAATAGCATAAAATGTAGAACAAGTTGTATAGTAAGGGCTTATTATTTATTCTTTGATTCATTCATTCAGTACAGGAATTACCCTATCATTGTAATTCCTGCAGGTCCAAATCTACAAAGAATTTGAAATATATATCCAATTATGAACTATATGTCTTTTGCTCAGTAATCACAGCTACATTTGGAGAGGTTCATTAGATTAATTTTTCTTCAGAAACTTTTGAAGACAATCTACTGAATTGTAGTAGCAACACTTTTTTTCATGAAACCTTTCCGAATTCATTGAGAAATAGAGGTGTTCCTTCCAAAGTACCTTATGTAAAATTACTTTCTTTTTATTTGATTTTATTTTTTATTCATCTCTCTATGTAAACTTCTTCCTCAAGATCACAAAGGCAATAATCATTTAAGGCATCATTCAAACTCATGTCTTCAGATGCCAAGACCAATTTTCTTTCTGCTGTGTTCCAGTGAAAAAGAGAATGAATTGTTATTAATTTAAATGTTCATGTTCTCTTCCATCATCAGCTTTCATATAACTCTAGAAGACACATGACAGAAATCCCTAGCCAGCCATTGAAGCATTGTTGCTTAGCAACAAAGAAGACACATATGACAGAAATCCCTAGCCAGCCATTGAAGCATTGTTGCTTAGCAACAAAGAATAATATTTCATACAATTTACTACAGGAAAAATTTGGATTTTTGAGAAACTACCAAAAACAACTGTTTGTTGAATACGCTGTTCCATGAAGATTTTTTTATTTAAAACTTAACCCAATAATTTGTCTCACAGTAATTCAGGCTATTTAATGATTCAGAATAACCATAGTTTGATTGGGTTTTGATTATATCAGCCCCTGATAGAAAAAAGACCCACACCAAAGAAATTCATGAAGTATTCAAACTTGATCTGACCAGTCATATTTTTTCATTCCAGAGTTAATTACTGGGAAAAATGTGTAACATAAAAGTTTAGTGCTTTCTGTTGCCATCCAGAGGTTTTATTTCAGTGTTATATGGAGAAACTATTAAACTGCTAAAATATTAGTGTCATTTCCTATAGAATTTGAATTTTTTCCCTTACTGGTTTCCTCATCTAACAGTAATCATCCTTTATTCTGTTGAGTTACTTACTGTTGAAAAAAAGTAGACTGGCTTCAAGCCACTAAGTTACATAATTATGTGCATGAGTACAAGAAAAAGCTAAGATTAAAAGTAAAATCTTTCAGTTCCAGTTGAAGATTTCTTACTTTTAGTGATTAGAAATTCCATTTGGGTCTCAGTAATTTCATAAAACTTCCTTAGGTGTTTTCCAAAAGAAATTTGATTTTAAATTAGTGAAATTACTTTTTGTGTTTCAATGCATATAAAATACTGCAAATACAGTATTGGGTAAATCACAAAGGTAAATGTACTTAGGTTAATCCTGGAATAGAAAGAGGAGATGCTAATTCCTTAAACCTAACCACCATACTTACTGCACCAAACATGAAAACAATAAGAATTAATAAAGATATTATCTCAGCTATTGTCAGAGCTAAGGGGAAATTTTTATCTTGAGTTGTCAAGCACTAAAAAGTGGGGCATGCTTTTCTATGCTATTAACTGAGAAATTCAAATACAATCAGTCTATTCATTCCCAGACTATCCCCAAAATACTGCCCTGTGGAAATACGTTTGTGATTGCTACAGTTTTATTTATTCTGAAATAATAACCTGAAATATTACCAGTATTTGTATCTGAGATTTCCTTTTTTAAAGTAGACATAGAAAATAGAAGCTCTGTCCAAAACAAAACAAAACAAAGCAAAACCTTGTAAAACATATTTAGAAGAAAACATTTATTCTTAGTAAATCTGGTTTCAAAAGACAAATAAAACCTCTCAGTCATATGAATGGGAGATAATATATAGTACTAAAGACACTTAGTAGAAGCTCAGTATATTTATAGAATTAAATAAATTATGGAATGTGCTTTATTTTTCTCTTGAGAAGTAATTGTACAAAATATAGCTTGATTATATATTAACTGATTTCATATAAATTTCTTTTAAAATGCACACATTAAACTGCATTTTAAATCATCTGAAATTTCCAGTGGGACAAAATCTATCAGATATATTTTTTCCTCAGAGAGTTTTTGTTGCCTTGAGGGTATGGATTTATCCCAACAATGAAATTATGACATGAATTCTGATGTATTGAGATCACTTTTATAATTCTGAATGAACTCTAATATCAAAAGAAGTGAATGGAAGCAAATGGAAAACAAAATGATGCTTTGTATGAGATGTGAAGTTTTCAGTTTCTAAGTCTTTGTCACCAGTAAAAGAATGGTTATAAATATTTTGGTAAATATATTTTTAATAATCTATTTGGGATAAAAATTGGTTGAACTAAGCATATGCAGTTTTATATTTCCTTTGGGTACAATTCCAAATTGCTTTCCAGAATGGTTGGATATGTTTATAACTCCAACCATTTATCATTTTTTTTTTTACTGTGATCTTAGACAAAGTGTGAGGTGGTACCTCAGAATTGTTTTAATTTGTATTTCTCTAATTTGTGGTGATTTGGAGCATTTTTTCATAGGATTAGAAATGGCTTTAATTTCTTCATTTGAAATGTCTATTTATATCCTTTGACTATTTATCGATTGGGAAATAACTTTTTTTAATAAATTTTACTTAGTTATTTATATTTTAGAAACAGGGTATTTTTTCAGAAAAAAAAACTAGCTATAACAATAATTTTCTATCTTTTAAACAATTTTGTTTGAATGGTTCTTGTTGTCTCATAGATTCATCAACTTCTCCTTTCCCAATTCTAATTTTAAAAGAATCATTTTCTTCAGTTAGCTTTTGTAACTCCGTTTTCATTTGTCCTCTTTTGTTTTTAAAGAAGTTGTTTCTCCCCCCCCCCCCAGTGGATTTCTTTTTCTATTTGAAAAAAAATTTTTTTTAAGGAGTTGTTTTCTTAAGTCAATTTTTGTGCTTCCTTTTCCAGACTATTGACTCTCACTTGCATAACCCTCATTTCTTTTCTCAGTTTTTTCGGCCTTTCTTTCTTCATTTTAAAAACTATTTTAAAGTTATTTTTAAAAAAAAGCCTTTTTGAACTCTTTGAGCCTTCAAATGTTAAGTATTTTGTCATTGCTGTCCTCATCTAAGTTTGTGTTTTGGTCTTCCTTGTCACCTTAGTGGCTTTCTATGATCAGGTTCCTATTTATGTTTCTTACTCATCTTTTGTTTTTCTTTTAATTTTTAATAATATTATACTATGACATATTTAACATGTATAGGACTGCATGCATCTGGGGAAGGGGGTGGAGGGAGGGAGGGAGGAGAAAAGTTGGAATAGAAGTGAGTGCAAGGGATAATGTTGTAAAAAATTACACAGGCACGGGGTCTGTCAATAAAAAGTTATACTTTTTAAAAATAAAATAAAATAAAAAAACTAAAAAAAAAAAATCAATAGTATTTTATTTCCCCAAATACATGCAAAGATAATTTTCAACATTCATTTTTGTTAAACTTTGTATTCCAAATCTTTCTCCTGCCCTTTTTTTTACCTTTCCTTTCACTATTCCAGGAAGTAGTATGATATAGGTTAAAGATGATCAGTTCTTTGAAATATATTTCCATATTTTTTTTTCATGTTGTGCGAGAAAAAAACAGACTAAAAGATAAAAAAATGAGAAAGAAAACAAACAAAAACCAGATGAAAACTCTAGTCTTTGATTCATATTTAGTCGCCATAGTTCTATCACTGAATGTGAGTAGCATTTTCAATCCCAAGCCTATTGGAATTTTCTTAAAATACCACATTGTTGAGAAGAGCCAAATTCTTCACCGTTGATCATCACACAATCTTGCCATTACTGTGTACAATATTCTTTTGCTTCTCCTTACTTCATTTCACATCAATTTATGTAAGTCTTTACAGATTTTTCTAAAATCAGCCTACTCATCATTCCTTATAGAAAAATATTATCCCATTTCAGTCATATACCATAACTTATTCACTATTCTCCAATTGGTGGGCATACATTTAATTTCCAGTTCCTTGACACTATGAAAAAAGGGCTGCTAAAACTTTTTAACACATGTGAGTTCTTTTTCTTTTTGTATGATTTCTTTGGGACAAAGACCCAGTAGTGATACTGTTAGATCAAAATTTTATAGCCTTTTGGAAATAGTTAAAAATTGCTCTGCAGAGTGGTTTGATCAATTCACAATTCCATCAAAAATGCATTAATGTCCCAGTTTTCTCGTATATCCTCTAACATTTATAATTATCTTTTGCTATTATCTTAGCCAATTTGAGTGATATGAAGGGGTATCTCAGAGTTTTCTTAATTTCTACTTCTCTAATCAATAGTGATTTAGAGCATTTTATATGACTAAAATGGCTCTAATTTCTTTATTTGATAATTGTCTGTTTATATCCTTTGAATATCAATTTTATTTATTCATCAATTTATCAATTGGGGAATGGCTTGTATTTTTATAAATTTAAATCACTTCACTACATATTATGTAAAAACATTTTATCTCTGATTTCTGCTTCTTTTCTAATCTTGGCTGCCTTAGTTTTGTTTGTGCAAAACCTCTTTAAATTTAATATAATCCAAATTGTCCATTTTTTTTTTTACTTCATAATATTCTCTCTTCTTTGGTGAATAAATTCCTCCCGTATCCACAGATCTGAGAGGTAGACTATCCAAATGTCCTCCTAACTAACTTACAACATCACCCTTTATGTCTAAATCATGAACCCATTACAACTTTTTCTTGGTATATGGCAATAAATGCTGGTCAATGTCTATAATCAATTGTATACTATTTTCCATTTTCCCTAGTAATTTTAGTTAAATAGGGAGTTCTTGTCCCAGAAACTAGAGTCTGTAAATGTATCAAACATTATATTACTATAGTTATTGACTATTATATTTTGTGAACCTTATATATTTCACTGATTGACCACTCTGTTATTCATTACCAAATTCATTACCAAAATGTTTTGATGCCTCCTATTTTATGATATAGATTTGCAAGCCTAGCCTACTTTTCTTTGAATTATTTTTCATTAATTTTCTTGAAATGCTTAGTCTCTTATTCTTCCAGATGAATTGATTGGTATGGTTCTGAATAAGTACATAAAATTAGAGAGAATTGTCATTGTTGTTTATATCCAACTTTATTTGTGTGAAAAATGTTTTCGTGACTGTGTTCATATTATTCCTGAAGTTGTCTTGGCAGGTGGACTCCAAAATATTTTATCTTCTCGACAGTAATTTAAAATGGAATTTCTCTTCCTATCTCTTACTGCTAGGCTTTGTTAATAACATGTACAAATGCTGTTGATTTGTGTTTATTATTTTATATCCTTCAGCTTTTCTAATGTTAATTATTTGTAGTGGTTTTTTAGTTGACTCTCTAGGTTTCTCTAAATATACCATCATACCATCTGCAGAGAATGACAGTTTTGTTTCCTCATTACCTACTCTTATAATACTCAACTTTTGAAGTTGAACTCTGCTCTTGGGGGACAGAAGGCGGTGTACTAAAGTTTTTTTTTTTTGTTTGTTTGTTTTATTTTGTTTTGTTTTTGTTTTGTTTTTATGGGCATCAGGGGTCTATCCACTGGTTTTGTGTACTGGAGCCTGGCGTGCTCATGGCTTGCTCACTATTTTGGGATGGCCTTGCAAAATCTTCCCTGTTGGTCCAGGTTTGCAGGATGGTAAATTGCCTTCAGTATTGGACCTGGAGGACTCACAGCTTCTCTGCTGAACCAGGATGGAGGGCCACGATTGCTTCACTCTTTTGCAGCTAAGTGCCTCCCTTTGCCTTGCCTCCCTTGTGCTGGTGTTGGGTTGTGTTCTCCTATAACCCATGTAAGGCAGGCCTTTCTCTAAGCCATTCCCCTTAATTTGTAGTTCCTAAATTAGTCCTCAAATTGGGAACTTGGTTATTCCATATTTTATATGTTTTGTAATTCCAGAATCCATTCAGAGAACATTGTTTCTGAAAGAAATTGGGAAAAGTTTCTGGTTTCTTTCTGCCTTCTGACTCCTCCCCAATTATTTATTTTTTATGCTAAATTGTATGTTTTTTTCCTCCAAGAAATTTTTTTTCCAATTTTGTTTTGCTAAAGACAATATTGAAAGTCATTGTCATTTTTAAAGCCACATTCAAAAAGGTAAATTAACATCTTTCATAAGTAATAGAAGGTCTGATGAGGCAGAATATATTTTTTTAAATTCATTTATAATAGAAATGATATTTTAATAAAAATAAGCAACTGTACTGTTAAGGTCCTGAAATCTGAAGTATTTCTACAAACTAGATTCATAATTTGCTTTAAAGTTATTTTGAAGAAGAGGGTAGTTGTGTTAGCTACTTCAGGAGGCTAGAACAAATCAAATTAAGTAAATAAAGGAATTAATTAGCTCTCTGAAAAGAAGAAGCAAGTAAGACTGCGAAAACAATTAAGAGCTGGAGGGGACTTTAGTGATCATCTAGTCAAAATTCATTTTGTAGATGAGAAAATAGAAACTCAGCAGGTTTAAATGAGCTTCTCAAGATAAGATGGTTAGAAAAGGCAGAACGGAGGTTTTTTGTTTTCCTTAGTCATTACTGCACATCTACAGTATTATTTTAATGTATTTTCAAATGTTTTTCTGATATGAAAAATCTCTGATTATTTATCTCATTTTATTACCTTTAAAAGACATAGATAGATGCATTTATAGATCTATCTATATCTATATATCCATTTCTGTATATAAATAACATACATACACACAAATACACACACACACACATATATATGTATATATATAATGTTTTATATGGAGTCTATCAGCTATTAATTAAAGCATTATCAAAACTATAAAAGTAACATTACTGGTTTGACACATCTTGTCAAAATTAAACAACTCACACACTTTTCCTTCAGGCTACCCCCACACCCAGAAAAACAAATGAAACATCAACAGCAGTGAATTTTTATATTATTATTTAAAACGTAAGCTTCTTTTTTGTTGTGAGCTGAATATGAATACTGGGTCTCAGAAAAGAGTTGATGACACCTATGTTTTGCCTGAAGACTTAGACAATATGATACTCTATGCTTACTATTTTGTTTTCTTGTTAGAAATACTTCAGGGCTCTGGCTACCATGCAACTTAATTATAAGTGTTGACTGAGAGACCTACAAAGACCCTGTCATTTATTGAGCTTCTTATCAAAACAGTAATGTGCTACTGCTGTTGTCATAATAATGAAGTTTTAATTAGCTCTCAAAAATACTGAGAGCTTATTTAAGGCCTCTAAATTGGATGGAATTGGATAGTGCATGCTTTGCTGGGAGGCATAAATAAATCTCAAACATAACACAAAACAAAACAAACAAACAAAAACTGTCAAATACAATATATACACATTAAGAAACAGCCAGACTTTAGATGTTTTAAAGCCTATTGTAAGAATATTGTCTATGGGATGGGTTGATAAAAGTTATTTTGAATGTTTTTATTAAATTTCTTTTGAATGTTTCATAGGCTGGTACATTTTAGGAAACAGGAAAGCTACTCAAATATTTGTGCTTTTATTTATGTAAGGTGAATGAGGAAAACAGATTTTAACTAAAATAAATAATAAGTTATTCTGAAGAATAATTGTAGAAAACCTTGGTTATCTTTTTTTTTTCATTTGTGGAATATTGCATTCCTATCTATTCCTATAGAATATAGATCATCTCCCTTCATTTGTAAACAGGTAGATGATAAATCATCTAGTTCTAGTTTTCAGAACCCTTTCTTGAAGGGTTCTATTTAGATCAGACAGTGAATCAGAGCTTATCTTTCTAAATATTTTTCATTTGTCCACCTTACATATGCTAAAATACAATAGGTTGAGGCTTTATGCTTTCCATATTGAAGAGTTCCTTGTTTCTTATCAATGTGGGATCTTTACGCAGGACACAATTTGGCCACTTGTTGATCTATTCTTGTAGCATGTATAGATTGAAGTCCAAAAATGAATTAATGACTTAATAACCATTGTGTGTATGTGTGTGGGGAGGGATAGCCTAATCTGTTTATAATGTTTGCTGTTGTCTCAAATATTTTGTGGTATTGGAAGTAATTTGGGAGGGAAATAAAAAAAAATATGAATTTCTGATTCTGGAATTGAAAAGCTACCATCAAAATCCAATTTACCCAGAAACCTAGAAAGCTTTATCTCATGTTTCCTTTCATACTGAATACACTCAAGTTAGACTGTACTGCATAGTGTCATCTGAATTCTCTTTTTTCCTCCAAGTTATTGTTCATACTGACCTTCATGAAAATAGATTCTCCCAAAGTTCTCCTATTATATACATTTGATGAAGTACATTCTTTTAAGTTATAGCTTAGGTACTCTTAACTCAGGAAGTCATTTACATTTCATCTTTTATTTTCACCATATCTTGCACATCATTTCAGCTAAGATTACTACTTGATTTAAGTTTTAACAAATAAGTTAAGATTGTTATCTTTTTATACTGATTTCCCTCATGCTATTTTTACCTATTAGACTGTTAACTATTTAGATTTACATCTTTTGTGTCCCTAATCATCTTATTAATTGGAATCAATAAATGTTTGGTGAATGAGTGAGATTATGCTTATGTGATATCATTTATGAGAACTCAACCAACAAAAATTATAACCTGAAGACTGCTGAGGACAAAATTATCAACCAATATCTAAAAGCTTCAGCTAAATCCCTGTGCTTAAGTAATTCTAGTGCCACATAATTCTGTATGCTTACAACCAGTTCTCTTCTTTAGAGCCTGATCTGAAATCTTAGTTTTGCTTTTCATTTTTCATTGCTTACCTTCAAGTCTGTACATTTATCCCAATCATTTCAAATGCCCAGCCTTTTAGAATTCCAGATCTACCTTATTGAAGTGAAAATCTTGAAATGCAAGTATTTATGGTTAGGAAATTAACAGGGATAAAGTATCATTACAGAAGCCAACTGTGGTTAGCTTCACACAAAATGAACGATTTACTTAAATTTATTTCTGTTTCATCACAAGATCTTCTAGATTCTAGCAACCTCTAATCCTTACTAAAGCAAACTAATCTTTGACAGGTGTTAGGTGAATTGGAACACAGCTAATCAGGAGTAATTTGTTGAAATTAAAGTTACACATTGATATGTGATTAATAACTGTTCAATATCTGTTTTTGTCTGTAGTCAAGAGGAACCTTTACTTGATGTGGTTGCTTTATAAAGAGTGAAGAAAAGCTATTTGGTTCAAGACAAAGCTGCTTTCTATACAGTTGTCTAACAGCTAAAACTTGCTGCATTTCCTTTGGTTCTATGTCTGTTTTTTTTTTTTTCTTTCTTTCTCTTAAATCAAAAATCGTAAGTTGAGTTTCACTTTTCCCTAAGTAGTCCCTGTTATGACTCTCAAATCCACTTTGTCCTAAAAGACCTTCTTCTTTTTAATAGCTCCATTCCTCAGGGAATTCCCCTTTTAAAATCTCCATGGCCTTCATCTAACAGACTCAGAGTATCTATCTTCCTGTCATTTTTCACTCTTTAACTATTTGTCAATAATTGGTAATGCAATGCAAATTCCAAAGCATTTGGGAAGAAGAGATCTTGTCTGGGGCCAAAAAACGTTGTACAAGGGATATGATATGTGTGAAAATATAAAACTCTTTTAAATTCCAAGTGAAAATCTATACACAGCTCTGTGTGTGTGTGTGTGTGTGTGTGTGTGTGTATGCTATAACACTTAAAGTATATTTTCCTGTTTAAATAAACTTTATAGTTTTATAATATATATAACATGATAAGCAAAATGACCCAAAATGTGAAGTATTCACCTTTCATCTGGAATCTTAAGTGTTATATAGACACTGAAAATATCTTTTGGGTATGTTTATAAAATAAATGAATAGAGTTAAGGATTTGCAAGTGATTGGTTATGATGGGAAAGAAAGGTTGTGAGATAATGGCAAGGTGAACAAGTTTTCTCTTTATTGTTGCAGAAAATGGGAATAGGACTTTTGCTTCATCAAAACATTTGGAATTAGATAGAAGTCTAATTCATATTTTACCTTTCAGATCTATGAACATGGGAGAATTTATGATCAAATAAGAGACAGAGAGCACTCTAGAATGTAAAGTATATAATGTGTCTTAAATTAAAACTGATCTGTACAAACAACATCAATACAGGTATGATTAGAAGGAAAGAAAGAAAATGAAGAAGTAATTTCATAAAAAAAAACTTTTTTCCTGATAAAAGTCTAATTTCTTAAGTATGTAGAAAATGTTGTCACATGTAAAAGAATACAAGCCATTTCCCAATTGATAAATAGTTAAAGAATAGGAAGAAGCAGTTTTTCAGAAGATGAAGTCAATGCTGTACAAAGTCAAATGGAAAAAAAAAGATGCTCTAAATCACTTTTCATTAGAGAAATACAAATTAAAACACCCCTTGGGTACCACATCTTACCCTTTCAGATTTGTAAAATATTATGAAATAGAAAGAATAATTACAGAATGGGATGCAAAAATACAAGTAGAATGTTAATGTATGATTGGTAGAGTTGTAAATCAGTCCAACCATTTTGGAGAAGAATTTAGTACTATGTACATTAAAGTAACTCTGAGGTACTATATCAGACCTAGCAGATTCCTAAAATGAGAAAAAAGGAAAATGATAAATATAGGAGGGAATGTGTGAAAACTGGGACACTAAGGCACTCTTAATGAAGCTGCAAACTGATCCAGCCATTCTGGAGAGTGATTAGGGACTATGCTCAAAAGGCTATAAAATTGTGCATACATTTTGATCCAACAATACCATTACTACATCTATACACAAAGAGATATTTTTAAAAGGGGAAAGGACCTACATGTACAAGAATATTTTTGTTGCCTTGTTTGTGCTAAAATTTGGAAATCAAGGAGATGCCCATCAATTGGGGGGTGATTGAAGAAGTCATGGCATAAGATTATGATGAAATGGTATTGTGCTATAAGAAATAACAAGCAAAATGGTGTCAGAAAACCTTGGAAAGACTTACATGGATTGATGCAAAGTGAAGTGTTAACAGAAGCAGGATATCATACACAGTAATAGATATGATGAATTGTGAATGATTTAGCTATTCTCAACAATTCAATGATCTATGACAATCCCAAAGAACTCATAAAGAAATATGCTATCAATATACAGAGAAAGAACTGATATGCATGAACACACACTTAAGTATACTACTTTTCACTTTCACTCTTTTTTTAAATTTAATTTTTCTTGTACAAAATGATTTATTTGAAAATAGTTTAGATTTATATACTATATCAATTTTCATATCATCTTGGGGGAGAGAAGAGAGTAAGGAAGGCATAGAATTTGGGACTCAAAACTTATAAATATTTTTAAAAATGTTTAAATAGGTTATGGAGAAAAATTAAATGCAAACAACTTCCATTTTCCATTTAAATCTTGTAATTTTAGCTGAGAATTAATGAAGTCATTTAAAAGTAAGTAATTTTATTTCATTTGTAAGCCAGAAGAGGGAGAGCTGAGTTTTGGGATGGGCTGATGGGCAAAGAGCCAACAAGATCCACAGAGTCTGTCATATAAAAATAAATGAGTAGATTAAATATTTTTCCTAATTTAAGATGATGATAACAATTATTTAAACTTCAATAGATACGAATATTAGAGATTGTATAAATTAAAGAAATATAACTGATATAATAAGATATTTTATAATTTCAGAATTTGGGGAAAATCATTATTTTCTTTTCCTTGAATAGGAGAGTGGATTTCACTAGGTATATTTTTAAAAGGCAAATAGCTTATTTACATATAGATATGAAATATCTATATGTATACATATGTATAACTTCAATTATATTTAAAAATTATATGTAAAATTACTTTTAAAAATTAAGTTCAAATCTCTCTCTTTTTGGCACCACCTCTAACTCTTATAAAGGCAAACAATATCAATTATACATGAAAAGTCATGCAAAACTTATTTCCATATTAGCCAGTTAGCAAAAAAAAAAATGCAACACAAACTATGCAAAAAGTTTTTTAAAAAGGTTTTCACATCATATCCAGATTAATCAATTCTCTCTGGAGTCAGTATTTTTCATCATATGTCCTTTGGAATTATTTTAGATTATTTTTCATGAACAAACTTGTAAAATGTTTCACAGTTGATCATTCTTATAACATTTTTCTTACTCTGTACATTGTTCCTCTGGTTTTGCTCACCTAACATTGCATGAGTTCATAGGAGTCTTCCCAGATTTGTCTGAAACCATTCTTGCTCATCATTTATCATTGCACAATACTATTCTGTAATCATATTCCACAATATAATCAGTCATTCTCTAACTGATGGACATTCCATTTAGTTTCCATTTCTTTGCCACCACAAAAAAGGTGCTATAAATATTTTTGAACATATTAATCCTTTCCCCCTTTTCATGATCTCTTTGGGATACAGACCAAGCAATGGTATTGCTGGTTCAAAGATTATATACAGTTTTATAAACCTTTGGGCATAGTTCCCAAATTGTTCCCTACAGGGTTGAACTAGTATACAATTCTACCAACAACTTGTTAGTTTTGCTTTTTTTTTTTCCCCCAACTGCTTTAGCATTTATCACGGTCCTTTTCTATCAGGTTAGATGATCTGATCAGTGTGAGGTTGTATATTAGAGTTGTTTTAATAAACATTTTTAAAATCAGTAGTTAGATTCTTTTTACTTAAGTCTTGACAATTTTTATTTCTTCTGAATACTGCCTGTTGATGTGCCTTAATCATCCAACAATGCAGAAATAACTTTAAAAAAGTAAATTTGACTCAGTTCTCTAGAAATTTGAGAATGAGATCTTTTTAGAAAAACTTGCTCTAATTTCCTCCTTCTACCCTGGAAGCAGGTTTTCCTTCTAATTTTAGCTATATCAGTTTCCTTTGAGAAAAAAAAAAAACTTTTTAAATTTCATGTAATCCAAATTAGGGGTAGTAAAATGTTGAATACTAAGCCCAGAAGTCAATAACCCCTGAGTTCCTCAGGTACTTATAAACTGTGTGTGACTCTGGGCAAGTCACTTAACTCTGCTTCAGCTTCCTCATCTTTAAAATAAGCTGAAGAAGGAAATGCAAATCATTTCAGTATCTTTTCCAAGAAAATGCCCAATAAGGTTACAATTGGTCAGAAGCAAAGCAACTGAGTAAAAATAAAAATTATCTATTTTATTCCCTATGTTACCCTTTATTTCCTGTTTGGTCTTAAATTTTCCCTTTATGCATAGAATAGGTACAGTTTTTCCATGTTCCAGTAATTTTATTATTATCATCTTTTATGTCAATATCTTTACCACTCTAACCTTATTTTCAAATACATTGTAATACACTGGTTTAGTTTTAATTTATGCCAAACTGGTTTCTAGTTGTTACAGCAATTTTTGTCAGATGGTAAGTTCTTACTCTCAAAAGCTTAGATTTTTGGGTTTATCAAACACTAGATTATCATGGTCATTCATTACTATGTAGCATGTCCCCAATCTATTCCACTGATCCACCACTTTATTTAGTAGCCGGTATCAGATTGTTTTACTGATCACCAACTGGTAATGTAGGGGAAATTGTAAAAAGATATTGCTAAATGATCTTTCTTCACATTTTTTTCACCAATTCCTTTTATATCCTTGATTTTTAGTTCTTCCAAAATTTATTTGTTATTTTTTTCCTAACTCTATAAAATAATTTTAATAGTGTACTTGGTATGAATTTAAATGAGTGCATGAAATTAGAATTGTAACTTTTATTTTATTTTATTGGGACAGCCTATCAATGATCAAATAAAATTTCTTCAGTTATTTAGATTTGTAATTGCTGGATTTGTCTTGCTAAGTTGACTCCAAAGCATTTTATAATGTGCTTGCTTTTTTTTTTTTTTGAGAGAGTACTCTTTCTATTCTTCCTGCTTGCTTTTGTCTGTTTTTTGTTTTGACAACATATAGAAACTCTGATGATCTATATGGGTTTGTTCAATATACTGAAACTTTGATGAAATTATTAGCTGTATCAACTATATTTTTATTTGATTCTCCCAACTACTCAAAGTACACAATCTTATCATCTGCAATAACTGAAAAAACTTTCTTTCCTCATTGCCTATTTTTATTCCACCCCAGTTATTTTCTGGCAATATTGCTATAGCTAGAATTTCTAATAAAAATTGAATTATAATAGACATTCATTCTTCAACCCTGATCATATTGGGAAGGTTTCTGATTTATCTTCTTGAAATATAATACTTAATCTTGGCTTTTGTTTGGTTATTTTTATAGAGTCTACTTATTTTAAATAAGATTATCTGCTTTCTATGATTTCTCCTTTTTTATAAATTTGGAATATTTCATTTTGCTAATTTTTTCATATCCATTGATACAGGATTTTTTGGGGGGAGTGTTCTTGACATTATCAATTATCCTGAAAGAGAGATTCATGTAATAAAAGTAATTTGATAGGATTAATCCTTTACTAATTTTTAATCATAATTTGCATAATATTAGAATTAATTTAAAGAAATCATTGATGGTTTCTTCAATTTATTTTTCTAATACTGGCTATTTAATAATTATATTTTCTCTTTTGTTAATCTATGCAATTTATATTTTTTCATAAATATTCATTTTACTTATATTGCCAGTTTTACTGGTGTATAATTAGGCAAAACATTTCTTGATAATTACTTTTAATATTGTCTTCATTGGTGATATATGTACCTTTTTCACTTTGATTTTTGATAATTTCATTTTCTTCTATATTTTTAAATCAAATTAATCAGTGGTTTGCTTTACTTTTTTCATCAAATAAACTCACAGTTTTATTATGTTACAAGTTTTTTTTTTAACTTCTAATTATTATTAATCTCTATTACTTTTCAGAATTTTCATTTTGATATTAATTTGGAGGATTTGAATTTGTTTATTTTTCTAGTTTTCTTTTAAAGTAACCTGTTCAACTCAATAGTGGTGTATATTTATAGAAATATAAATTCCTCTGATGTACAACTTTTGATGCATGCCAAAAACTTGAAATGCTGTCTCATTTTTGTCATTCTCTTTAAGGAAATTATTATTTCTATGATTTCTCCCACTTATTCTTCAGCTTTAGATTATTTAGTTTCCAATTAACTTCCAAATAATCTCTATTTTCAATTTTTCATTGAATTTCATTCACTTGCATTATCATCTGAAAAGTATGCATTTAATATGTCTGCTTTTCTACATCTGATGAGTTTTTATGCTTTAATACATGATAGGTTTTTATGAATGTTTTATGTATTTCTGTGCAGTTTTATTCCTATTCAGTTTTTTTTCCTAGTGGTCTTTCATTTCTAACTTCTCTAAGATTCTATATCCTTGATTTCTTTCTTATTTATTTTTGGTTAAATTTATCTAGTATTGAGAGGGGAAAAATGAGGTATACTTCTATATTTTTAGTATATTTTTAATGTTGATGCCCTAGCTGTCACTTATCTTGCTTATTTAAAACTATTTTATTTTTCCCAGTTATACGGAGAACAATATTTTACATTTGTTTTTAAAACTTTGAGAACAAGATTCTCTTCTCTTCTTTCTTCTCTCAACATTGCTCTCCTGAAGTTAAGAAGGCACATGTGAAGATATAATTTTTAAAAAATCTATATAGTTATGTTGCAAAGGAAAACAAATTTCCCACCCCCACCTCTCTCCAAAAAAAAAAAAAAAAAAAAAAAAAAAAAAAAAAACCTTAAGAAAAACAAAGTTAAAAAAAGGAATAGTTCAATCTATATTCAGATATAACCAGTTCTGTCTCTGAACATGTATGGTATTTTTCATCATAAGTCTTTCAGAATAGTCATATCATTTTATATTGTTAAGAATAGTAAAATCATTCACAACTGATTATCACATCACATTGCTATTATTTTATACATAGTACATTTCACTTTCCAAAAGCTAATTGAGGACTTTACAAGATTTTCTCGGAGCATCCTAATTACCATTTCTTATAGAACAATTGTATTCCATCATAATTATACAACACAGTTTATTCAGCCATTGCCCAATTAATGGCCATCCTCTCAATTACCAATTCTTTGTCTTGAGAAAAGAGCTGCTATAAATATTTTTCCTTTTATTTTAATTTTAATTTATTCTGGGATACATGCCTAAAATGGTGTTAAGTCAAAAGGTATGCATTAATTTATAGTTCTTAGGGCATAGATAATATTTTTTAATCATTTATCCATTGAATAATGGCTTTTTAAAAACATATTTGATGTATTTCTCTATATATTTGGGAAATGAGGCCTTTATCAGAGAAATTTCAATATTATTTTCACAGTTATTAATGCTAACTGTATCCTCTTCCCTTTACTCTATTAACTCTTTCACTCTTGTGCCTCCTCAGAAGTTGTTTTTAAGTTATCTTTGGCTAGAAAATTGTTCCACTCTGTCTTTTATGTATTCTGATGATTTTAATTTGTTTAAAGTCATTATTTAAAGGGATTGAGAGGGATTTAGAGGAGAGCTTGTGGGAGTCCCTGCCTTTACTCTACTATCTTAGCTGTACCTCCTTGCACTTTATCTTTAAGAATTAATATAAAATTTTTAAAAAATGAAAAAAAAACAGAATTGGATGCTATACCATTTGATAGATATGTTTATATTGATATTACTTCGGTTTCTATGATGTCATTTTCCATTTTCATTTTTATTCATTTTTCTTTTTTTTTGGTTATACATGTACATTGATTTTTAAATATACAATTCTTTATGAATCATATTGGAAGAAAAAAATTAGAACAAAAGGGAAAAGCTATGTGAAAAAATAAACAGAAGGAAAAAAACAAAAAGTGAACACAACCTGCGTTGACTTACATTCATTTTCTGTATTTCTCTTTCTAGATGTCGATGTTGTTTTCTATCAAAAGTTTGAAGGAGTTACCTTGGATCACTCCTGGGAAGAACCAAATCTTTCATAGTTAATTATCCAACAATCTTGCTATTACTGTGTACACTATATTTCTGGTTCTAATTGTTTTGCTCAGTATCAGTTCATGTAAATCTTTTCAGGCCTTTCTAAAATGAGTTTGTTCATCATTTTTTAATAGAAAAATAATTCTCTAATGCTTTCATACAGCAGAATTTATTTAGTCATTCCCCAATTGATGTGCAGCTACTCATTTTCCACTTCTTTATAACCACAAAAAGATATGTTGTAAACATTTTTGTACAAGTGGGTCCTTTTCCCTTCTTTATGATTATACAAACACAGTAGGACTGCTGCTGGATCTAAGAGTATGCACAGTTGTATAACTTTGGCCATAATTCCTAATTGCCCTCCATAAAGGCTGGATCATTTCACAGCTCCATTAACAATTCATTATTTCCCCAGTTTTCCCACCTCTCCTCTAAAGTTTATCATTACCTTTTCCTGCCATCTTAGCCAAACAGAGAGGTGTGAGCTATAACCTCAGATTTGCTTTAATTTGCAGTTCTTTAATCATTAGTGATTTAGAGTGTTTTTTCATATGGCTATATATAACTTTAATTTCAACATCTGAAAATGTTTTTGTTTGGTTGATTTATGCAAAACATTATTGATTTAGTGTGATTAAAGTTGTCCATTTTGCTTTTCACAATATTCTCTAGTTCTTCTTTGGTCATAAATTCCTCCTTTCTTTAAAGATCTAATAGATACACTGTCCCTTACTTTCCTGATTTGCTTATAGTATCATCTTTTAATCATGTACCTATTTTGACCTTATTTTTGGTTTGGAATGTGAGATATAGGTCTATGCCAAGTTTATGATACATTATTTTCCAGTTTTCCCAGTAATTATTTTGTAAAATAGTGAGTTCTTATTCCAGAAGCTGGAGTTTTGGGGTTTCTCAAATACTAGTATTCTATGGTCATTATGTTATGTATATCTAAACTTTTCCACTGTGAATTACTGAACTCTATTTCGTAGCCAGTAACAAATGATTTTGATGACTACTGCTTTATATTATAGTTTTAGATGTGGTCTTGCTAGGCCACCATTCTTCATAGCTTTTTTTTTCATTAATTCATTTAATATTCTTCACCTTTTATTCTTCCAGATGAATTTTTTATTACTTTTTCTAGTTCTATAAAATAAATTTTTGGCAGTTTTATTGGTATGGCACTGAACAAATAGACTGATTTAGGTAGAATTTTCATTATTATTATATTAGCTCAGCCCACCCATGAGCAATTGATTTTTTCATATTGTATAGATCTGACTTTATTGCTGTGAGAAGTGTTTTATAATTGTGTTTATATTGGCAGGTCAATTGTGTTATTTTGTCTAAAATTATTTTAAATGAAATTTCTCTTTCTATCTCTTCATGATGGTTTGTCTGACATATAGAAGTTCTGATGATTTCTATGGGTTTATTTTATATCCTGTAACTTTGCTAACACTATTAATTGTTTCAACTTGTTTGTTTTTTGTTTGTTTGTTTGTTTGTTTGTTTGTTTTTTTGTTGTTTTTTTTTTTTTGTTTGTTTTTTGTTTTTTGTTTTTTTGGATAATCCTCTAGGATTCTCCTAAGTATATCATCATATCAACTGCAAAGAGTAATAATTTTATTTCCTTATTGCCTATCAATTCCTTTAATTTCATTTTCTTTTCTTATTGCTAAAGCCACTATTTCCAGTACAATATTGAATAATAGTGGTAATAATGAGGAAAAAAAAAAACATTAAAAAACTTTACCCTGAACTTTTTGCTAATGTGTTCAGCTTCTCTCCATTACCCATAATTCTTACTGATGATTTTAAATAGATGATGTTTGCAATTTTTAGGAAAATTACATTTATCCCTATGCTCTCTACTGTTTTTAATAGAAATGGGTGCTGTATTTTGTCAAAAGCATTTTATGCATTTTTTGATATTGCCATGTGTTTTCTGTTCATTTTGTTATTGATAGGGTCTATTGTGGTAATAGTTTTCCTGATAATGAACCAGCCCTGAATTCCTGGTATAAATCCTACTTGGTCATAGTGTATTATTGTACTGATAGGTTGCTGTAATTTCTTTGCTAATATTTTATTTAACATTTTTTGCATTTTTATTCATTAGGGAGACTGGTCTGTAATTTTCTTCCTCTCTTTTGCTTCTTCTTGGTTTGGGTATCAGTACCACAGTTCTGTTGCCTTTTAAAATCTTCTATGAGCATTTTCCCAAAGCCTTTTGGACTTGAGAATAATTCATAACATTTTTAAAGATGTTCTCTGTGGACATTTTATTCTTGTCTGAGTTGTTGTTTTGTTCTTTCCTGTCACCATGGTAGTTTTCTGTGGTTAAGTTTCTTTTTGTTTCTTGTTCATTTTTTCCTTCTCTTTTTTATTTCTTCTTTTCTGCATTTTATGGTCAAGCTTTGCTGCTGAGGTAAAGGGAGTGCAGTTCTAAGCTTCCCATGCAGCTCTGAGCCTTGACTTTGAGCACAGGGGCCCCTTGTTTATGGTATTTTGCTCATAGCAAGGGTTACTCCCACTTACTCTTTCAAGAAAGCATTGTGTTTCCCTAGCTGAAAATTTGCCAGGGTAGAGGCGGGCCAATGATCTGGACTCCTACTCTACCAGGACTGAATGTCTCTGTTGCTGATCTGCTATGGCTAAGACCTTCTCAGAGATTTTTTTCTTCCATGCCTCTTTTATGTAAGTTAAATTTCTTTTTTTTAATCCTTTCCTCCTATAATCCCTCTTTCTTGCCTATTCGTAATTTTTTTTTATCCAACTTCCTTGACTTCCTTCCAAATATTATTATTTCTGCGGTGAGCTTTTTCTTCTCAAAACACAGCCAGGTGATAAAAGTTCAGATCTTTTATTATCTCCAATATAGCCCGGTTAGCTTAGAGGCCTATCTCTCTGCTTGGTTCCAAGAGCTCTCTCCAAATGTCTTTAAATCCAAAGGTCTGGTCCTTCAGCCTCTGCCTCTGCTTTCTTCAGCCTCCAGTCAGCTCCAGTCTTCATGTCATTCCAGTGAAATCTCGACTTGTAGCGTCTTCCTCTGAAGAACTTCTTCGACTGGCCCATTGGCCTATTTATGCTCCTTCCAGAGAGAGGGATTATGGGTTTTCTCCCATAGTGCTCTCTGGCCCAAAGAGCTTCAAGGGAGGTATGAACTCATTGAACTCCAGTGAGTAAAGGTGTGAACACAAGCCTTATATTAATTAATTCTACTTAGTACCTTGTTTCAGGTTCTGCCCAAAACATCTTCTTGTAAGATTAGATCAACTCTAATTAGTTAACAGTTAGTAAGGATTCCAACATCTCCCCCTTTCTTTTGTTTTAAAACATAGGGGGTTTCTGAGGGGGTACACATAAATCCATCAATATGGGCCAGAACTTTGTAACAGATATACATGGTATACATAAATCCATTAATATGGGAGGCATTATACATAATTTACAAAAGCACACAGCAATATAACACAGGCTAGTGGTAATGTAACAAATAACATGAATCAACATGAAAATTTAACTACTGCAAAAGTCTCATCAACAATCTTTCATCTCAAGAAATCCAATGATTCTTGCAATTGCTTAAAATACATAAGCACATAGTAATATAACACAGGCTAGTAGTAATGTAACAACATAAATCGACCTGAAAATTTACAAATGTCCATAAGTCCTAGAAATAGTCCATAAGGAATCCATTGTCCATTAGTTCATGCGCCAGGAATCTAATAATTCCTGTAAGCTCTGAAGTACTGCAAAAAGTCTCATCAACAATTTTTCATCTCAGGGAATCCAGTGATTCTTGCTGGTTTTTCAGGAACTGAAAGCTGAAGATTTTAAAGTTCTTTTGACAGTCTCATTGTTAGCCATCTGATTCCTTTTCCACCTGTGGAAATATAAGCAGATCCTCTTCCCCAAGCAGTTAACCTATCTAATTCTCTTCTATTTTTCACTTTTGGGATTTCTCCTCATCATCTGGTAATTACATTGGAGCTGTTTGCATTGGATATTGTCTTGTTGTCTTAAAAGGCCTGTATTGTTCCCAACTGTAATCCTGATTGCTTTTCTGTTGGTTGATGACATCAGAGTTCTGAATTTCTAAAGTCTCTCTGGGTGTAACCTCAGCTGCTATCATGCCACACCTGTCCTTTGATTGATACTTTAGAGCTGGGCCCTGCCTCTCATTCCTCTGGGTCAATATACATTTAGAGGCCCAGTGAAAGCCTTGGTTACATTTTGGACATGGGGTTTTGGGTTTTCTTTCACCCTGTCTTCTCACTCTATCTCCATATCTACAATGAGCTCTCAAATGTCCAATTTTTCCACACTGAAAACATCGACGAGTTTCTCTAGAATTCCTCTGCCAAGAAGGACCTTGTCTTTCCATGTTCATCATAGTCTGGGCATAATAAGCATTTGTGCCCACTGTGGCACAGCGTCTTATGATTTCTTCTAAAGGAGCATTTTTGTCTAGCCCCCATATAATTCTCTTGCAAATCTCATTGGCATTTTCTTTAGCCAGATGTCTAGTCATTATTTCTGTTGCTGCATTGTCTCCAATGATTCTTATTACAGCTGTTTGTAAATGTCCCACAAAATCTGCAAAAGGTTCATTGGGACCTTGCTCTATTTTTGTGAAAGCATTATTTCCATCTTTCTGTCCAGGGAGAGAATTCCAAGCTTTTATTGCAGCCTTAGAAATTTGCTCATACACTGTTACGTGATAATACATCTGTTCTGAACTCTCTGCATACTGACCTTCACCAGCTAGTTGGTCAAAAGCAACTTGTACAATAGCTCCTGTTTGCCTATTGCATTGGGCTTGAATCCTACATAATTCATGAAACTCTGAAAGCCACAATAAATTTTGTCCCGGTTCTAGACATGTTTTAGTGATGGATTTCCAGTCATTCGGGGTTAAGATTTCATAAGACAAATTATCTAGTAACATCTTCACATAAGAGGATGTAGCCCCATAAAGAGTGCAACCCTTTTTCAAATCTTTAATTTTTTCCAAATTAAAAGGAGTGTATTTTCTCCCTTTTTGACCTGAGGAGTTGAGCTCTTCAATCACAGGATATGCATTTATAAAATCAGATATATCTTCTCCTTCATTTTTTGCTTTAATTAATGCTTTTTCTAATCTTGTCAAATTCTGCTTTACAGGAGAGGCTGACTGTGTTTCTGTCTCTCTCCCTCCCCTTTGTTCCACCCATGAAGGGTTAATTGCAGGGGGAGGGTCATGAGATGTGGAATCACCTAATTCCTCCTGCTGTGAAGTATCATACTCAGAATTGTAATTAACTCCATTCTCATCTGATTCATCCTCCTTTTCACCTAGTAAAGTTGGCACTTCTTCCTCCTGTACTTTCCTTTTCATCATTCTATCACTTAAATAACTTCTTATAGCCAATTGTATTACATTATATGTATTAATTATTGAGTTAGGCCCATTTTTATCATAGAATTGACAAAGATCCTCTCCAACCAATTTCCATTCATTTAGATCTAATTCCTTATCAAGAGAGAAACAAAGGCATATGTCCTTTACAGTTTGTAAAAGTTCAATGATTTGCTGTAAACTTATAATTAAACCTTGGCTTTCCATAACTTTGACAATGCTCTCTAAACATTTTCCTTGAACAGAAACAGGCTGTTTTCTAAATATCTGTCCCATCTTAGCTGAAATTCTACTTTAACTCTTCTAACAAAATTTCTTTGTTGCACTCACCCTAATTTCTGGGTTGAAGAGTCTTTTCCACTGGAACAGGATCAGAGGCTTTTCCACTTGAATCAGGATCGTAGCTTTTCCACTGAAATCCACTGAGGGGTCTGTTAGTCCCTGTTCGGGCGCCAAAATGTTGTGATCTTCTTCCCAAATGCAGCCAGGTGATGAAAGTTCAGATCTTTTATTATCTCCAATATAGCCCGGTTAGTTTAGAGGCCTATCTCTCTGCTTGGTTCCAAGAGCTCTCTCCAAATGTCTTTAAATCCAAAGGTCTGGTCCTTCAGCCTCTGCCTCTGCTTTCTTCAGCCTCCAGTCAGCTCCAGTCTTCATGTCATTCCAGTGAAATCTCGACTTGTAGCGTCTTCCTCTGAAGAACTTCTTCGACTGGCCCATTGGCCTATTTATGCTCCTTCCAGAGAGAGGGATTATGGGTTTTCTCCCATAGTGCTCTCTGGCCCAAAGAGCTTCAAGGGAGGTATGAACTCATTGAACTCCAATGAGTAAAGGTGTGAACACAAGCCTTGTATTAATTAGTTCTACTTAGTACCTTGTTTCAGGTTCTGCCCAAAACATCTTCTTGTAAGATTAGATCAACTCTAATTAGTTAACAGTTAGTAAGGATTCCAACATATTTCTAGATAGAATTTTTTCTAAAACTCCTAGTAATGATAATGTTCTTTGGGGATTCATTAGTATCTTCCCTTTTATGAAAATTAATAGTTGACCCTTTTTGATTTCTTATAGTTTCAGAAATACTTAAAAGTTCTCTGTTTTTTTTTAATGTAATTTTTCCTTTAAATACAACGTTTTCTTGGGTAGATTATTCTTGGTGGTTCTTACAGCTGTTTTGTTTTACAGAATATTATACTTCATGCTTTCCATTCTTTTAGTGTGGTAGTTGCTAAATCTTGCATGTTTCTCACTGTGAATCCCAGTATTTAAATGGTTTCTTTCTAGTTACTTGAAATATTTTCTCCTTTACCTGGAAACTCTGGAATTTGGTGACAACATTTCTGGTAGCTTTCATTTTTGGGATATCTTCTAGGAGGTGAATAATTGATTCTTTCAATTTCTAATTTTCCTTGTGCTCTTAGAATATTGGAGGCAGTTTTTATTGATAATTTCTTGAAATTTGATGTCTAGAATCTATCTTTGGTCATGACTTTTAGGTAATCCAATAGTTCTTAAATTATCTCTCCTCCATATGTTTTTAGGTCAGTTGTTTTTTTCAATATTTATTATTTTCTTCTGTTTTTTTCATTGATTATTTTCTTGAAGTTTCATAGAGCTATTAGCTTCTACTTTCCCAATTCTAATTTTCAAAAAATTTATTTTTATCTAGTGAGGTTTTCTATTGCCCCTTTTGCCATTTGTCCATTTCTGTTATTCAGATATTATTCCATCCCAGAAGTAACTACATACAATGGAATCACCAAAAAGTATCTAATCCTTCCTTTGCTATTAGCACAGGGTTAAGATGCAATCTTTTTCTTACCATTTTGCATGTCATATACTGCCTTTGGTTTGAGAGTTCTTGAAGTAATTGCTGCTTCTGTTGCCACTACCTATTCCCCTCATCAGTGTTTCATCTATGTGAGTATCAGACTAGTTCAACTCCTATGTCACTAATGTCTTTTTTCTATACCTTAAATTGTATTGGGCTGGAAGAATTTCTCATTCTGACCTGATGTTGGCTATGATACTCCAGAATTCTACTTGATTAATTATTTTTGCAGTTGCTTGAAGGAAAATATTAGGAGAGCTCGGGCTAAGTGCTTTTCTCCTCTGTCATCATTTGCAAACTGATGTAAGTTTTGCAAAATTTGGAATTTAAAATATTAAACTTCATCAAGCATAGGAAAATGCATGTAACAAATGTTAAAGTGAGCAAGATCAGGAAAACAATGCACATTATAATAATATGAATGAAAAAATGACAAATGTTTAAGAATTGTAACAAAATGTGACCTTGAAAAGAAAATGGGAAAATGCATTTCCCTGTCTTTTATAGAGATGTGAAAAATTTGGGATAGGAATATTGAATATCTTAGCAATTAATGTGTTGGTCAGTATTTGTGAGTTGGTTTTGAAAAAAAAAAGTTAACCTATCAATAAGTAGAATAAGTAGAGTTCATGGAAGATATTAAATTTAAAATTAAATGATATTGGGCAAATATTTTGAATTAAAAACTAAATGAGCAAAAATGACTGTTGAAAATGAAAATCTTAAGCAGAGCCACATTCTCCATATTTAATAAATATGGAAAATGTTTTAAGAAAGGGCCTCTAAAGTTTTAGAAATTTAACAAAATAATAAAGAAAAATTAGAACTTTATGTATTGTGTTTTAGAAAAGTTTCCATATAAGGAAAAAAAATGGTGTTAATGGACCTGAATGATCTCTTTAAAGAAATTGGGAGATAATGTTGATAATTTTTCTCATCACAGATACTATGTAACACTTCATAATTGGAAAGCATTTTATATATATATGTGTGTGTTACATTATATATATATGTGTATATTACATTATATATATGTGTGTGTATATATATACATATATATATATATATATATATATATATATATATATATATATATATATATATAATGTAATATTCTTTAAATTGCCTGTGTTAGACAAATATGATTATCCTGATTTTAAAGAAGAAATAAAAAATATATTTAAGTGGCAGAGGTGGAAGGTAAACTCAGGCCTTTCTTTTACTGATCAGGAACTTTACCTGCAATACTCTATTTTTTACTCTTAACAGCCTTTATACAATATAATACCCACAATTTTAGTTTGAAGGGTGAAAGATGGGAAAGGGATCATGGTATGCGTGCTATAATTTCCTATATGAAATCTCCTTCTATGGAATTTCCCATGTGAAATCTCCCTCTATTTGAACATTCTTTGTAATTAATTATTTGATGCATTTGAAGGAAACACTGAGAATTTACATAACTAGCCCATGAATTTTCTATGACTATAGTGCTAGTACTGAATATGTTATAAACAAGAAATGCATTTAGATTTACTGGTATTCCTAAGGTGATCTTTAAAAACCATAGCATCTTGCTTCTCAGGATGTTCAATGGCATTGTGAAAGTGATATCAAAACTTTTCCCTTTTCATGAAGTGTGCACTGGCTTCATTTAGGATAAAACATATGTCATCCCAGCCACAAATGCTAAGCAAGAGTGACAGAAATAATGGGTATTTATCTGATAGGAAATTTAGTAAAAGAGGAAAATACTACTAGTGACACATGAACTTGTAAAATGACAGAAATTGCTAGTAGGGTTTGCAGTTCCTGTACCCCATTCCCCCATATTTTCAGACTCAATTGAACAGGGTGGGAAAAGTTGTTGAAGTTTTAACACCTATACATCTTGCCTTTTTATGGAGAATTTTTTTTTAATGTATTGTGCCTATAAAAGAATCATGGGGTTTTATTTTTTGCTTATCACAGAATTATCAATGCCAGCTTCTTTATAGATCTGTTTGCAAAACTCTGACCTTGAGGTTTGCTTTAAAAATCAACTTCTTTCTTTTTCTGTGGAGTCTGTGGTGGTGGTGGGGGGGGAGGACAAAGGAAATTTATGAAGAATGCTCAAAAGGAAATTGACAAAATGTTTTTAAGAAGCTGATTATCAGGAAGGTATGTTTTGCCAAGACCTTACTGCTGTTTTATTTTATTTTCCTAAATGCCTACATTAAAAAGAGAAAGTTTTTTGATATCAATGAAATAAAATATAAAGTCTTTACTTTGCATTTGTTGATCTTCCCCTTTAAGCATGACTACAATTTTGCCTTAATTCCTGAAATATTTTTTTCTTTTTTCTTTTCTTTCCTTTCCTTTCTTTCTTTCTTCTTCTTCTTTTTTTTTTGTTTGTTTTTATATGATGGCCGTGTTCTCACAAAAGATTTCACAAAAAAATTTTTGTATCACCTCATAATTCCTATGATGCTTAATATTTATTTATAGTTTTTAGTAATTACATTTGTTACATGTCAAAAATTATGGAAAATACTTTATCTGAAAAGTAAGTAGAAATTCATTCATTTATATTCTCTCACTTAAAACATTTAAATAATATTCTAATTTTTTAAAAAAATTAAAAAGTTATTCCAGTAATATGCAAGGCCAAGTAGACAATGTGATATTGGCTATTTTAAGCTTTCCTTAAAATAGGAAGTCTTAAATTATGCATAATATTCATTGTTTGAGATTTGAATCTCCAGTTTGTGAACAGGGGATTAGAAGTTTGAAGAATTCATTTGATCCATAACTAACGTCAGCAAAAACTTAACTCAAGGTAATGTTTCTTCTAATTGACCATTGTTATCATGTCAGTTTATAAATATTAGGGGAAATTAAGCAATTACTATTTTATTCAAATTACTCCCATGAGATATTTTTGCATTTTGAAAAGCCTCTACTAATTTCCTGTACATACCCATCTCTATTTTCTGTCCTCACTCCCTCCTTCCCTTCTTCTTACCCCAGCTCCAGTCAGATGGAAAGCAGAAAATGTATACATTTTTTTCTTTTTTTGAATGTATGTATGTTCTGATTTTTGACAACCCTAATTCCTTGTGAGAATATGAGAAAGCCTCTTTTATTTGAAACAATTACACATGATATTGTATATAACCTTCCACTTTTTTTACATGTTTATACAACTGATGCTTTTAATGCTGGTGACCTAAGTGTCTCTGACTCAAAGGACTACTGTAAATTATCTATGCCTCTATATTTTTATCCAGGTAGGACCTGAAAACTTTGGTGTCTGACACTGCCCAAGGGTAGGCACAAGTTTCCCCTTTTCTTTGTTCTATCTCACAATGTCAGAACAGGCTATAAATAGATTATGGTATATTAATATTTTAGTATATGCAGAATTTCATTAGCATGTGTACATTGACATGGGATTGGTCAAAAATCATCTATGTTTTCTCATCGTTTGCAACTCTTGTCCATATTCTCCTATAAGTCTTGATTCTCTTCTCTCAATATATTCTATTCAATGTTCTTTGAGGGTTTTCCTCTAGACTAGGGATTTACAAATATGGTTGGTCTACCAAATCAAACCTGCCTCATTTTTGTAAGTTAGTGAAATAAGAATGTTTTTATACGCACTTAAATATATTTTAAAAAAAAAAAACTTTTATTTTAAAATGTAAAAAAAAAAAAGTCAAAACCAAAAACGATTTCTAGTTAGTTGACAAGCCATAGCAAAACAACAATTTTAGCACCAAGCTATCATTCCTTGATTTAGGTTCTAGAATAATGAAGATGAAGTAGGAATCAATAAAGCATGAGGATTATGAATCTGTTACCCTATTATCTAACTGGCCAATACTTTTTCCGATGATTTATCTTTTTTTTTTGTTATTTATGCCACTTTCTCTACTTAATTTATCATAATATGAGATGCATTATTTGTTCTCTTTATGGATCTCTCCACTAATCTCTGAATGATTTTCAGTCTTAATAGATTATATAATTGTGATTCACAGGCATACAACATTATTAAAAGAATGATTTTAACATGGGGAAACAAATAAAATGTAAATGATATGGGATGGCATATTATTAATCATGCTCTCTGCTAAAATTAATAAAAGGAGGCTCCATCAAAAAGATGTATAACTTAAAAAGAAAGTGACATAATGATGTGGTAAAAGTGAGGATTAACAATTGAGCAGTTCATATACTACCCAGGTACACATGCACTTGTGTACTCTCAATGTCAAGAGAGCTAAGGGAAAGATCCTAGAAAATAGAGTGTGTCTCCTGTTGTGATCTAGTTCAGATGGATCTGAATCGGCCCCACGTTGGGCGCCAAAATGTGGTGAGCTTTTTCTTCTCAAAAAGCAGCCAGGTGATAAAAGTTCAGATCTTTTATTATCTCCAATATAGCCCGGTTAGCTTAGAGGCCTATCTCTCTGCTTGGTTCCAAGAGCTCTCTCCAAATGTCTTTAAATCCAAAGGTCTGGTCCTTCAGCCTCTGCCTCTGCTTTCTTCAGCCTCCAGCCAGCTCTACTCTTCATGTCATTCCGGCAAAATCTCGACTTGTAGCTTCTTCACTCTAAAGAACTTCTTCGACTGGCCCATTGGCCTATTTATGCTCCTTCCAGAGAGAGGGATTATGGGTTTTCTCCCATAGTGCTCTCTGGCCCAAAGAGCTTCAAGGGAGGTATGAACTCATTGAACTCCAATGAGTAAAGGTGTGAACACAAGCCTTGTATTAATTAGTTCTACTTAGTACCTTGTTTCAGGTTCTGCCCAAAACATCTTCTTGTAAGATTAGATCAACTCTAATTAGTTAGCAGTTAGTAAGGATTCCAACAGTCTCCTGAGAGGAATATATTGGAATACAAGCGCCAAAAATGCTCAAGGTATTAATACCTTGGAATTAGTTGTCAGCATCTGTTGCAGGGACTTTTAAAGGTCACTAAAAGAAAAATTAGATGAAACAATAAAAGCTAAAATCAACAGGTTATTTTCCTTTGTATGTCTGAGGGATGCTCCCAAACAAAAGCCTAAAAATCTTAACCAATGATATCCAAATTAGTAGGAAACAAGGAAATAAGGAGAAAGTATTTTGACACACATAAACTATGATTATTGGGGATGGAGCCAAGATAGCAGAGAGCAGACATGAATTTCTATGACCTCTCACCTCAAAATAGTAGAGGTAGTAGTAATAGTAATAGTCGAGTAGATTAAGCCTCTAAAATATTTTTGGAGTCAAAGAACCCACAAATATATTTCCAGAAGAGGATATCTTGGAAGAATTTCAGAAAAGATCTGTTTCAAAGAGGCAAGGGGACAGTCTGCAGAGCCCAGACAGCAGCACAGGGAGACCAGGGCAAGAAGCTGGGGCAGGGAATCAGAGCGTTGCAGCTTCCATGCACCTGGGATTCTTCTGTGAACCTCTTAGGCCATTTTGTCCTAGCTACAAGCTACAAACAAATCTGGTTTGGCAGATTTGTTACAAAAGGCAAATTGTAAACCATTGAGCCCTGGAAGAATGCAGAACCTAGCTGTGATTACCCAGCACCAGATAACAATCAGAAGAATTGCCCCAGGGAAAACTAAAGGAGCCGTCCCTCCTTTTAGCTAAGAGCATCCCAAAATCTTTTTTAAAAATGAGCAAAAAAACAAAAAAGAATTCTCACCATAGACAACATTTATGGGGAAAGAGAAGAACAATTCTCAAATCCTGAAGGTTCTAAAAGCAAACCAACTCCAGATGAAGCCCAATAGAGAGATATGAGGTGATCCCCATTTCACAAGGTTTACTTTGAAGATTGCATAAAGGATCTTAAAAGAGAGCTGGAAGAATAATGGGGAAAGGAACTGAGATCTTTGCAAGAAGGAATGGAAAAAGCATATAACTCTCCATAAAATAAATTTAATGAAATGGAAAAAGCATCTAACACCTTACAAAATAGATATGAAAGGGATATAGATTCATTGAAAAACAAAATTTGTGAAATGGAAAAAAAATGCAATGAATTAAAACAATTCAATTGGCCAATTACAAAAGGAGCTTTAAAAGGTAACTGAAAAATTAATACACTAAAACTTAGAATTGAACAAATGGAAGTGAATGACTAAATAAAACTTCAAGAATAAAACAAAAGCAAAAAAAAAAAAAAAGAAGAAGAAGAAGAAAATAGGAAATACCTCCTAGGAAAAACAACTAACCTGGAAAATAGATCTAAGAGAGACAATCTAAGAATTTATTGGACTTGTTGAAACCATGATGAAAAAAAGAATCTAAATATTATCTTACAGGAAATCATAAAGGAGAACTTCCCTGACATCTTAAAATCAAAAGGTAAAATAGCTGTTGAAAGAATTCACCAATCATCTCATGAAAGAGACCTTAAAATTAAAACCCTTAGGAATATCATGACTAAATTTCATAACTATCCTACCAAGCATCCAGAAAGAAACAATTTAAATACCAAGGAGCCACAATTAGGATTACCCAGGACCTAACACTTTACATCTTAAAGTGTTAAAGGACTTGGAATCTGATATTCTGAAAGGCAAAGAAACTTGAATTACAGCCAAGTATAAGCTATCCAGCTGAAATGACAATTATCTTTCAGAGAAGAAGATGGGCATTTAATGATATAGGTGAATTGCCCTTATATCTAATGAAAAGATTAGAACTGAACAAAAAATGTTGATCTCCAAGCACAGAACTCAAGAGAAGCATAAAAAGGTAAAAAGAAAAAAAAATTCCAGAGAACTATATTTCTGTTATGGGTATACTTAGAGGGTGTGTGTGTAATTCAATTTTATTATGAAAATGAAAAAGAAACTAGAAATGGAAAGAGGATTGTACTGGAAAAGAAGAAAAAGAAGGTAAGATAAGGGAAATTAGATCTCATGAAGAGGCAACGAAGCCCTATTATAATTGAAGGAAAGAAGGGAGGGGCGTGAGCATTGTGTGAATCTTACTCTCATCAGATTTGGCTCAAAGAGAGAATATCAATATCAGACATATTTGCTTTTACAGAGAAACTTGTCTCACCTTACAGGGAAGTGGGAGGTGAAAATGTGAAAAGAAAGGGAAAGACTAATAGAAGGGAAAACAGAATTAGGGGAAAAATGTAAAAAAGGAGGAGGGCTGTTGGAAAGAGGTGGTCATCAGAAACAATATACTAGGGAAAAGGAAAGGGGGAAAAGAAAGAGATTAAAAATGTAAAAAGGGAGGAGGGCTGTTGGAAAGAGGTGGTCATCAGAAACAATATACTAGGGAAAAGGAAAGGGGGAAAAGAAAGAGAAAAGCATAACTTAGGATAATAAGATGGCAGGAAATGCAGAATTAGTTATTTTAACCATGAATATGAATGGGATGAACTCTCCCAGAAAACATAAGTGGATAGCATACTGGATTAAAAGCCAGAACCTACAATATGTTGTTTATAAGAAACATATTTTAAACAGAGAGATACATAGAGAGTGAAGATAAAGGACTGGAACAGAATCTATTATGCTTCAGGTGAAGCAACAAAAGCAGGAGTAGTATTCCTGATTTCAGATCAAGTAAAATCAAGGATAGATCTATAAAAGATATGAAGAAGGAAATTATATTTTACTCAAAGGCATCAGAAATTAATGAAGCAATATCAGTATTAAGCATATATTGACCAAGTGGTATAATATCCAAATTCCTAAAGAAGAAATAGCAAAATTATACTAGTGGGGGATCTCAACCTTGCTTTCTCAGAACTAGATAAATCAAACCAGGAGGTAAAAAGAATGTGAGAAAAAATAGATAGGATAAGTCTTTGAAGAAAATTGAATGGAGACAGAAAGGAGTATACTTTTATTCTCAATGGTTCATGGAATCTATACAAAAAAATGATGATGTAGTGGGGCAAACTCAAAATCAAATACAGAAAGGCAGAAATAGTAAATGCTTTTTTTTTCAAATCATGATGCAATAAAAATCACGTGCAATATAAGATCAGGAGAAAATAGACCAAAATGACAGAGTTATTTAGTGAATAGATAGAGGGAATCATTCAAAATTTTATTTGTTCAGGAGAAAAAAAAATCTGTGAAAAATTTCTCTATCCATCAAACTAAATTTACTGATAGAATCAAAAGCCTAAGCTATTTTATCTATTATAACAGATTTGTTTTATATTTTATATGGACATCCATCAGCATGTAGGTAATTTATAAATATATGTTGATCACTGTAATTTAAAAACATACCTTTACTTTAAAGATGAATTTTCCTTAGTCTTTTTGTTTTTATTTTTTATTTTTATTTTTTCTAATTTTGCCTAATGAATGAAAAACTCATTCTTATTCATTTGTATCCATTTTTATGTAATGTATTTGAAGACATGATAATTCTTGGAGCTGTAAGTCTTTGTTTTTGAAGATAATACAAAGAATCCTAGCTTATCTTAAAGTTCAATCTAAAAAATTGAAATTATAAGACAATAAAATATATGTAAGTGTATACATGTACTTCTATTTTAATGTATTATATCTAAAAACAGTGCCTTTGGCAAGAAGAAATTATATTGTTTCAAAACAATTTTAGTGATAAAATTAAGTATAGGAAACAATATTGCCTAAATGGATTACAAGACAATATTAATTTCAATAGGCTTTGTATCTACCTGAATTCCAAGGAAATGAGGGAGAATCTAGGATAGTAATGATAAATGATTTCTTGTTTTATCAAAAGATAAACTATTGTTTATAAATTTTTCTTTTCTTCAGGAATCTGAAAATATTGTTTTAACTAATTTTATACTGCTGATGCATCAAAGATGATGGTAATAGGATTCTAATTAGAAAACATCTCCATTTTTTTCATCTTAGCAAATATTGTCATTTAGTGTAAGATAAGAATAATGGTTCTAAAAATTCAATAATACATAAGGAAAAGATTTGTTAGTCAGTCTTAAAATACAATGTCAATGAGTAATTGGGAGAAGAGTGGTAGTTCACCTAGCTATGCAGTTCCTATGGGATTTCTCTCTGGCTTGAAAATTATGCAAACACTTAATGTTTTATTTATGCCCACATCATTATTTGTCCCTATACTAAAAGTTAGTGACAATATTTTTTTTTCATATTTTATGCCTTAAAAAGGTAAGGATTTTTTATAAATACTCAAATGCTTCTGTGATCTCATTATTCAAGAGTTTTCTCCTACAATGCAGATAAAAATTCATCCATAGCTACCCACCCTCGAGAATTGCTTTCCATGACCTTGAGTTTAAAGTTCATCAAACAGAGTTCACTCATTATAATGGGAGTTCTTCATTGTTTTTTTTTTTTTCTGACATTATAAAGAAACCAGTGAAGTATACTGCTTGTCAGACTAGTATAATTTTTTTTTCCTTTTCTTTGTGACAGATCTATCTTTTTTTATAATTGCTTGATGTTGTCTTTTCTCCTGTTTTTCTTTGTGGTTCCTTCTTAGTTATATTTTGCAACCTGCTCACATCCACCATGTTTTTATTCATTCTGTATGCTGCTCATTTTTAATTCTTCAGAGGCAGGTGCATCTTATGTTTCACTGTCATATTGCAACATGGGCAGAATGTTAATATTTAAAAGATGAGCTGCTTTGATGAGAAGATTGAGTCAGAAAAAAGCTTTTCAGATCCTATAAACAACCCAATAGAGTTTCTTGTATGTCTCTGGACACAATATACCTATGTATACTTCCTGTTCTAGTAATATACATTAATGGACAAATGCCTTAAGGCGTCCATGCAAATGCATGTTGAAATCTGAGCAATGAATAATCTTCATTCACATGGTCTTTTCATTGCTGCAGGAAACATTAAAATCATTTGCTGTCTTAAGGATCACTTCCAGAAGTTTTGTATAATGTCCTGGTGTTGATAAACTCAAAACAATGTTGCCCACTAAGGAGCAACTGGAGAATTTCACTATTCACAGTGAATCTTATTCCATCATGAATATTGTACTAGATATCCTTGATCACGTTAAATAAATACAGTTAGTAAGAAAAAATTTCCCTACTGTATGCCTTACTTGATGTTTATCATCAAAGGATCCATCAAACACATTTATGTCTGCTATTACATCTTTCAAGGTGTCTTGAATTATCTTAGAGATGAAAGACCTGAATTGTTACAGGAACTTGTAGGTTGGCAATTTCTTAAACTACAAAATCATGTTTTTTTCTCATAATTAAAAACAAGGGGATCCTACATTATTTATATCTTTTAAGTCAATTGTGAAATGATAAAGCGTCTACCCATTGATCAAGATAATTTGTAAACATCTTTGTTCCATAATATATGTTCACTCTACACAGATGCAGATATGAATATATATTATGAAAGAATACATGATATATGGATATATATGTATATACACACACATACACACTCACATATAGCTTTTATAAATATTTTCTTCAGATAAGACAGGTATTTGTGTGTATGCTTATTGATGTTTTCTTGATTTTTCTTTTTAATATAAGTTTTGAGTGTTTAGCCATAGTCTTGATATCATCCCATATCTCCCTCATATATCATAAACTTTGGTCTCTTAATGTCTTTAAAATTGTATTATCTCTCTCGATGGTCTCTTCCATATGCATATGATCAAATGTGGATTCTTTTCTCTCTTTAGTACTCTTTTTTCTTTTAAAAAAATTTAGGAACTATGCTGTTAGGATACAAATATGATTACATTACCCTTTTTGAGCATAGTTTATTAAAACTTTTGTATATGTTTTCCACATTTATTCTATTTGTGGTTCTGCTTCCATTTTACTCCTTTCATTTCCTTCTTAATAGATAACTAAAGAAATCATCCCAAGGGCATTCAGAGATGAATCATTTAATTTTTGTTTTTAGTGATGATCTACTTATTTCCTCTTGATAGCTTTTAAAGCATTATATGACTTTACTGGCACTTTTGAATATATATCTATATCTCTCTATGGGTATGTGATTAGATTTAAACATATAATTGGTATTAGGACTTCAGATGAGCACAGAAAGAATGTAAGAAAGTTATTTTCTACATATTTTACATGGATCTTCAGTGCTGAAAAACAAGGCATTAAATAATATAAGATGTTTAAAGAACAAACTATTGTTGTATAATTTCTTCTCTATTTTCAGGGAAAGTTTCTGGAAAGTTACTCTAAGGGTAGAGTATCTGTCAGGTGATCAAATGTTTCTGATCTTTAAGGCACTGAGGTTATTGTGGGAGTAAGAAATTAGAATGCTTGTGGAAGTGACTATTTTCAAAATATGTACAAAGAGAGTTTTCTGTGATGACCGCGTATTTAAAATCAGCCAGAGTCAGGAATTCAGGTTAAGGGAAAAATCTTCAAAGAGGTGAAAAAGGATCGCGATAGCAATATGGGCAGCTGCGACAGGAAGCCAGCTAGCAGAGAGAGAGCTGACCTGAAGGGCCATTGCAATGGCAATGCAAGCAGCTGTGTCAAGATACCAGCCAGCAGTCTCTCCTTCCGCTTCCCTTTCCACTCCCTTGCCTCCACCCACCAAAAATGTCATTTCCTATACAACACATCAGGACTTGTACAAAGAGTGGGTGGGGTCCATTATTTCTCCAAGCATATATATAAATAGAGTATGGTCCAATTACTCTTTAGCCTCATGTGCTTGGGACTTCAGCGCATCAACTCAACCCTCAGCCCATTACATCTCCTGCTTTCTTTTGTTTTAGAACACAGGTGGTCATGCCATCCCTGACTCCTCAGGGAGGTCAGAGCCCCCAAGGGGAGGTGATCATACCCTCCCTGACTTCTCAGGAAGAGAGATGAAAGCACTAAAAAGGAGATAATCATGCCCTCCCTGACATCTCAGGAAGGGAGATGAAAAGTACCAAAGGGAAGTGGGGGTTGCTAGTGGGTTTCTGGGCTGAAGGGTCTTATTATGCACAAATTCATCAGCATGGGAGGTATTACACAAGCACATAGCAACAATGCAGAGGTTATTAGTGATGACTCTCCCCACAGTCAGTGCAGGCTTGATGTGGTGTGTAACAAATATGAATTGTACACACAAATAACGGTATAACAAACAATATAAACCAACGAGGTGTTGTAAAAGATTGCCAGAAGTCCTAGAAGGAGAGTATGTAAACAGCAGTCACACATACGCCTTCTTCAGCAGCCAAGAGATAGTCCAAAACCAATCTATTGTCCATTGCTTCACATATCAGGGAATCCAATGATCCCCCCAAGTTTTTGAAGTCCTGTAAGAGTCTTATCATTTCTCAGAAAATCCAATGATTCCTGAAGACTTTCAAGTCTTATGTCTCAAAGAATCCAATGATTCCTGAGGGTTTTCAAGTCCTACAACAATCTTATGTCTCAGAGAATCCAATGATTCCTGAGGGTTTTGAAGTCTAAAAATTTTCTATGTCCATGAGTCAAACGACATAACTGCCATGCTTTTTCAATGGTGAGCACAATCAGCAACAGAAGCACCTGATATTTCTTGGGTCTTCTCCTTCATTTCAAGGATCTGCTCCATCTCTCTGCGATGGACAAGGCAAATACAGCTCCTTGGAACCCATCTGATTTCTTCTCCACCTTTAGAGATACAAGCAAACCCTCTCCCCCAAGTAGTTAGCCTATCTGGTCCCTTCCATTCACTACTTTCTGGGTCTCTCCACATCACCTGGCGATTATCTAAAGATAGTGGAGCTGCTTGCACTGGACACTACCCTTCCGGTGGATTATAAAACCTGTCTGCCGGAGCCAGTGCATCTTTGTCAAAAATCAAGAAGTTAATAGTATAAAGGGCTAGATTTAGTAGTTCCCTAGGGTTACCTGTGGCTCCCCCTTTCTTTTGTTTTTGGAGCAGTGTCTTAATGTCTCTGTTTCTACTCTCTACTATTGCCTATCCTTGAGGATTAAACGGTATGCCAGTGGTGTGTAAAATCCTATACTGTGCACAAAAGTGTGCAAAATGTTTGGAGGTATATGCAGGACCACTGTCTGTTTTTATTGCCTGTGGCAACCCATAATGGCAAATGCTTGTGTGAGGAATTCAGTGACCACTTGGGCTGTCTCTTTTGCTGCTGGTATTGCAAAAGTGAATCCTGAAAAAGTGTCTACCACAACATGGATAAAAGACAGACGACCGAAAAATTTATAATGGGTCACATCCATTTGCCAGATTTCATTGAGTCTCAAACCATGAGGATTCTTTCCTGGAGGCAGTGTAGGATCATGGAAAGGAAGACAAGCTGTAAAGCTTTTTACTATGCTCCTAGCTTCCTCTTTTGTTATCCCAAATTGTAAAGGCAAAGTTCAAACAGCCTGATGGTATTTAGAATGGGATTCCTGGGGCTCCTGAAATAAAGATGTATTGGCTAACATAGTTAAAAGGCTATCTGCCTTTGAATTCCCATCAAAAATAGGACCTGGAAGTCCACTCTGTGTGTGGACATGCAAGATATAAATCTTTCTTGGATGCTTTCTCACTTACTCCTGAAGTTCCTTAAAGAGCTGATATATATTAGAAGCTGCAAACATTATTTGGGCTGTGATAATTCTTTGTACCACACTTACTGAATAGGCTGAATCAGATATTATATTTATGTCTCCTGGGTAATAAGTGAGAGCTAGCATGATCTCATATAATTCGTTCTGCTGAGTGGACTGAAAAGAGGTTCTGACTACTCTCTTTATTGTAAAGTCATGAGAGTATACAACACAAATATTGTGTTTGGATGCATCTGTAAAGATAGTTGGTCCTTTAAGAGGAACTTTAGAAACTTTTTCTTCAAGAATCTATCGCCAATTATGTAAAAGTTTGATTATCTTTAAGGAAGACCCATGTGTAAAATTTGGAGCCATGGCTAATAAAATTTGCCACTCTGGGATGGTCTCACAGCACACATTAATTTGTGTATTGGTGTAAAAAGTGTATATCTTATCAGGTCTTGTCCCAGACAATTGTACTGCTTGCTTAATGGCCTTTAACGAAATTCTAGCCACAAGCACTGGGTAAGGAGTAAGGCTTTGTTCTGGTTGTGCCGGGAGGTTCATCCACTTTATCACACTGTCTCCTTGATGAAGGACTGCTGTGGGTGCCTCTTGTGTGGCAAAAACTGATATTTCCAAGGGTTTTTGAGTGACTCTTTCAACCACATTGGATAAAGCCAGTTCAACTTTTCTCAAAGCTTCTTGAGCTTCTTTTGTAAGCTGGCATGGTGAATTTAAAGCACTGTCTCCCCTTAAAATGTCATATAATGGTTGTAACTAATAGGTAGTCAAGCCTAACACTGGTTGCATCTATTAGATATCTCCTAACAATTTCTGAAAATCATTTAAGGTGTTTAGCTTCTCTGTTCTTAAGCACAGTTTTTGTACTGTAAGCACCTTAGGGTATACTTCATATCCTAAATATTGAAAAGGAGCATGTCTTTGAATTTTTTCTTCAGCTATATACAATTTGTAGTATCTTAGTATTTCTATGGTCTTTTGTAGACATGCTTCTAGCATTTGTTCCTCAGGTGCACATCCCAATATATCATCCATATAATGTAATAGTATAACTTTTGGAAATGCTTTTCTTATTGGAGCAAGAGCAGCAGCAACATACATTTGACACAAAGTGGGGCTGTTTTTCATTCCCTGTGGCAAAACTGTCCATTCATATCTTTTATAAGGCTCAGCTAAGTTAATGCTGGGCACTGAAAAGGGAAATCTTTTCATATCTTCCTTATCCAGAGAGATAGAATAGAAACAATCCTTAATATTTATGACCCAAAGAGGCCATTCTCTTGGGAATTGAGTAGGAGATGGAAGTCCAGGCTGAAGAGTTCCCATAGTTTCCATCTGTTCATTCACTTTTCTTAAATCAGTGAGCATCCTCCATTTTCCAGATTTCTTTTTTACAACAAACACTGGGGAATTTCAAGGACTTAGAGAAGGTTGTAAATGCCCTTGTTCAAGCTGCTCCTGTACTATATTTAATAAAGCCTGAATTTTATCGCTACCTAAGGGCCACTGTTCTATCCACACTGGTGTATCAGTTTTCCATTGGATAGGAACAGGTGAAAGTGTTGGCAGGCCTTCAACAGCAGCCCTGCTTAAAAAACCGAAGTACTCATTTTTTATCCTAATTGCTGTAAAACGTCTCTTCCCCACAGATTGATGGGTATTTTTTCAAATATAAAAGGAGTAAAAACTCCTGTTTTGCCTTCAAAAGTCCATCTCATAGGGGCAGCACTAACTTCAGCTGCTATTGATCCTCCTACTCCAGATATATAGGTGTCTGCTTTAATCTTTGGCCAGTGATTGGGTCAGTTGACACCTCTAACAACCATACAATCTGCACCTGTGTTTACCAATCCTTCTAATAGTAGGCCATTTATATAGATCGTGAGCATAGGCTGGTCAGCTATTACAGCTGCTGTCCAGTATATTCCTGGATTTTGTGGTCTGGAGTCAGAATCTGGGTGACTATCACCAGGTTGCTTATTAGGATTCTGTATGAATAAACCTGATGCTACTACTTCTCCTGGGTGATAAGTCATACATTGTCTACCTGTATTAGTGACTGGGATATTATCTACACATTCCCCAGTTTCCCACATCAGTGTGTGGATGGACACTGTTTTGTATGTATAAAAAGCAGGTGAAATGCTCAAGCCTACTCTGCCTGGAGGTAAGGGATCCATAGTCTGGAGAGGAACAGATTTCACCTCTCCAGGGGGTATCTCAATTGTCCCAGCTGCATATAGTTCTATTCTCCCCAATTGTAATTCCTTTCTCCCATCAGGTTGCTTCCTGGCTGGTTAATTGTGTAATCCCCTTCTCCCATCATATGGCTTTCTGGCTGATTGGTCATGTCTGGGTACTGGACTTCTAGGCACATCTTAACATAAGCTGATGTAGCCCCATAAAGAGTGCAAGCCTTTTTCAGGTCTTTGAGGACTTCTATATCAAAAGAAGCATATCTTCTACTTTCTTGATCCGAAGAATTAAACTGTTGAATTACAGAAGAAACTTCTAGTTTCTTCTAGAACTTATTGCACCATTGGCTGCTATTATGCCCCAAGTGTTTTTTGCCTTGGGCCCTGGGGCTGGGCCCCTCATCCCGTTTCCCTGATTCTGTCTACATTTTGAGGCCCAATGGAATCTTCTGTTGCATTTTGGACATGGAGAATTGGGTCTTGTTCTCCCACCCTGTTTTCCCATTCTATCTCTATACCAACATTGAGCTTTCAGATGCCCTACTTTTCCACACTGAAAGCATCTATGAGTCTCTCTGGAAGTCCCTTGCCAGGAGGGACTCTGTCTTCCCATGTTTGGATTCTGGGAAGTATGCATCATAGCCTGGCTATAAAAGGCATTTGTGCCCACTGTGGCACAGCGCCTTATGCTCTCCTCTAAAGGAGCATCCTTGTGCAGTCCTAGTATAATACTTCTGCAAACCTCATTAGCATTTTCCTTAGCAAGTTGTCTTATCAAAATGTCTGTTATTGCATTTTCCCCATTTGTTCTTGTGATAGCTGTCTGCAAACGTCCCACAAAATCAGCAAAGGGTTCATTTGGCCTTTGTGTTATTTTTGTGAAGGCCCCAGCCTTGTCATCTTTATTGTGGAGAGAAGCCCACAATTTGCTCATATGCTGCTATAGAATAATTAATCTGTACTGCGACATCTGCATAAGGACCTATACCTGTTAGTAGGTCACAGGTGATTGCAGCATGAACTCTAATTTGACTGCTTTGTTGGGCTTGTATCCTACAGAGCTCACTATATTCAGAAAGCCACAAGTAGTTTTGTCCAGGTTCTAGGCATATCCTTGCTATAGATTTCCAGTCATTACGGGTCAAGATTTCAAAAGCCATATTCTATAATAACATCTTAACATAAGCTGATGTAGCCCCATAAAGAGCCTTTTTCAGGTCTTTGAGGATTTCTATATCAAAAGGAGCGTATCTTCTACTTTCTTGATCTGAAGAATTAAACTATTGAATTACAGGAAAAATGTGGTGTTGAAATTCTGATACATTTCTCCCTTCCTCTTTGGCCTTAATTAGTCCCTTTTGCAATTTAGTCATAGGAGTGGCTAGATGCTGGTGGGGAGGTGCTGGTGCTGTCATTGCCTCTCCCCTCCCCCCCACCCAATACTCCTCCTCCCTGCATTCCGGAGGATGGAGTTGATGGAGGAGAGTCAATTACCTACTCCTTAGGTGGGGCTGAAGCTGCCTCAGATTCACCACACCCTTGAGCCTCACTCAAGTCTCCATGCCCTTTGGGGATATGGTCATTAATCTGTTCTTTGTCTTCCTCCTTTATCTCAGGCTTCCCCATTTGGCTATCCCTAGAGTTTTTTCCTTTTCTTCTAGAACTTATACGGTATCTTAAGGCCAACTGTATTCTATTTTTTAAATAGAATGCCTCGATGGAAATTGAATGAGGACCATTTTCATTGTAATATGCTGAGAGCTGTTAACCAATCAATGCCCAATTATCTGGAGAGGTTTGCTCTTCTTCTAAGAACCAAGGGGAAGTGTGTTTTAATGTACCCAGAAGTCTAGCTGTCTGTTCCCAAGTTATAAGTAGCCCTTGATCTTCTATTAGTTTAAGCAGGCTTTCTATAGTGCCACTCATGGATGAGGCTGGGGGTGGGGGGATTGGGATGGGGGATGGAGAATCTTTAGCTAGTATCTGTCCCATTTCAGCCAAAAAAGGTTGCTAGTTTAGTCTGTTATACTCACCTAAGTTCCTGGTTATTGGAGACTTCTTCAGTGAAAGTAGGGTCCTTGGTTCCCACACTTGGGTGCCAAATGTGATGACTGCGTATTTAAAATCAGCCAGAGTCAGGAATTCAGGTTAAGGGGAAAATCTTCAATCTTTATTGAAGTGAAGAGGTGAAAAAGGATCGCGACAGCAATATGGGCAGCTGCGACAGGAAGCCAGCTAGCAGAGGGAGATCTGAGCTGAAGAGCCATCGCAATGGCAATGCAAGCAGTTGTGTCAAGATGCCAACCAGCAGTCTCTCTTTCCACTTCCCTTTCCACTCCCTTGCCTCCACCTACGGAAAACATCATTTCCTATACAACACATCAGGACTTGCACAAAGAGTGGGTGGGGGCCATTCTTTCTCCAAGCATATATATAAATAGAGTATGGTCCAATTATTATTTAGCCTCACATGCTTGGGACCTCAGTGTATCAATTCAAGCCTCAGCCCATTACAGTTTTCAACATTCACCCTTGTAAAATATTGTCTTCCAAATTTTTCTCCCTCCCTTCCCTCAACCCCTTTCTATAGACAACAAGTAATACAATATGTGTTAAATTCATGCAATTCTTCTATAGGTATTTCCACATTTGTCATTCTGCACAAGAAAAATCAGATCAAAAAGGAAAAAAAAGAAGAGTAAAAAAAAGTGAACAACAACAAATAAGTAAAAACACTATGTTGTGATCCACATTCAGTCCTCACCATCCTCTCTCTGCATGCAGATGGCTCTTTCCATCACATATTTGTTGGAATTAGCCTGAATCATGTCACTGTTGAAAGGAGCCATGTCCATCAGAATTTGTCATCATATAATCTTGTGGTTGCTGTGTACAATGTTTTCCTGTTTCTATTCACTTCACTTAGCATCAGTTCATGTAAGTCTCTCTAGGCCTTTCTGAAATCATTCTGAGGATCCTTTCTTATGGAAAAATAATATTCCATACAAAAACAGTTGTACAAATATTTTTGCTCATGTGGGTCCTTTTCCACTTTTTTGATCTCTTTGGAATATAGAGGCAGGAGACACTGCTGGATCAAAGAATATGCGATTAAACATTATTTTTCTCAAAGTTTTTATTTTTGTGTGTGTGTGTGTGTGTATGTGAGGTTTGTCATATTTTACAACAGGACTAATATCTAAATGTTCTGCCTGACTACATGCATTCCATATATCATCTTGTTTGCCTTGTCAATGAGGGGATTTAGGTAGGGAGAAAGAGGGAATTTGATACTCAAAGTTTTAAAAATAAATATTAAACATTTTATATGTAATTGAAAATAAAATACAAAATGAAATTTAAAATATGTACTGGGATGACATTGATTAATCAGATAGTGTAAATCAAAACATTTCCAAAAGATAGTGAATTTCAGGGTATAACCATATCACCATAGGAATTAATTAGAATAGAAGAGTGTGTTAAAAATTAGCAACTTTAGGAATCATGTGGTCAGAGTATTAGTTGGTTCTTACAATATGAATGTTCTAATTCCCAAGAGTAATGTTAAAGCATTATGATAAAGAAACAGTCAACTAAATGTAAAACATCGGAGAATAATCTTGTGGTCAATATATAAAATCAACAAGGAAATGGAGCAACAGTAGATACCTTCATGAATTCTGAAAAAAAAAAAAGAATAAAAGTTTTGAAGCATAATAGGTGAAGGATGGTTTGAAAGTGGCAGTGAAAAATAAGGAGTGTCTACTCCTGATCCTAAAAGATAAAGGATTCAGAGAACGAATAGTCTTTAGAGGATATAATTGGAAGGAATGTGTTGATCTCAGAGTAAAGTTAGACTTCAGGAAGACCAAGAAGTTTAAGTAACATTAGTTGGAAATCTCAACAGTTTGTAGAAAGCTTGTTAATAATAGAGTCATAAGTATAAAAGACAGTGAAATGATTCAGGGAATAGGTGAGCTAAATTAGAGTGGGGCTAATATGGGCATGTTACTTGTTCTTAAATTGGAGAAAATGGGGAGCTAAGATTGAGAATTCAGCAAAAAGGACAAGGATTGTTGTGGATTCACTTTTAGAAAACTTAACTGATAAGTGTAACTAATGAACTCCAAAGTTTGAGACAGAATGTAGAACAATGGTGTTTTAATATTCCTTCACGAAGTTTCCCTTCTATGAGTTATCTTAATGAAATAAGTTAGACTTCCACTAGCTTCTAGCCTTAATTATTTTCTGGCAACTCAGCACACGCATCCACATGACCTTTGTCTTTACATATGTCTTTCATAAAATATGTTCTTCATGTGTCAAAAAGATTCCTCTCATTCTTTAAATTTCCCTGGTATATTAATATAATATTCCTTCTGTATCTTTTATCTGTTATCCCCACTATATAACAAGGCCACATTCTTGACTGGTAAAAATAAAAAATAACACATCCTGGCACACTTCATGCACAAATAAGTATTGGTAACATGCAGCAGCCTATTTTCACCCACAATTAATCATTTTATTGCCCTTTAAGTTAGTTGCTATTTTGATTTTCTCTGAGATTATTGTGTTACACGGTTCATTACCATGTGACCTATAATTGTTAGATCTCAAAGAAGCTTTATAGCAGAATTCTTAATCTTGGGTCTCTGAACTTCTTTTATATTGTTTGATAGCAAAATAGATAAAATTAAATTTAATTTAATTACTTTGTCTAATAGTCCTATGTATTTTATGTTATGAATTTAAAACAATTACTCTGATAAAGGGGCCATAGATTTCATTGTATTGCCAAATTGGATTCTGACAATAAAAGGTTTTGGACTTCATGTTTAAGAAATTGCCTGGTATCTCTTCCTAACTTATAACTATAGAAAGTGAGGGCCAAAAAGCTTATGAATTGCCCATATAATACCACCTGGAGGTGGTTGTGCTACTAAAGAGAAGCGTTTTTGTGGTAGTAAGAAATTGGGAAATTATTGGAAGCATGTGCAATCTCTCAAATTTGGTCCAGAATGATCTTTTCCTTCTGAGTTCTTTGTCTAGTTCATTTTTTTTTCATTTATCTAAAGTATACACACTGATAGACTCATTAAATTTTATCAGTCATTAAACCAATGGACTGCTAATGCATTTTGATACTTTGTTTAATGCTAGGGAGGTGGGGATAAAATGACAGACATGAAGTAATCCCTACCCTCAAGGAGTTTACATTTTAACAGGGAACATAGCATATACATATATAGATATATGCACATAATGAATATAAGACAGTTTAGGGTGGAGGTTGAGGGTCAGAAAAGGTGTGCTATGGAATATGGTGCATCGGGTAATTTCCAACAGAAATCAATGGTTGTTGGAGGCTGAGGTAAGGAAGGAATACATTTTAGCCATAGAGATTATCAGTCCTGAGGTACAGAGAAAAAAATGAAATGTTATGTCAGATCATATTTCACATATTTGTTTCTTCAGTAGGGATATTTATATCTCTTTTTCATTCATTTTCATTTCACGGAGGTTTAATTTGCTTACGTACTCTTTAGTATTAATGCAATGATATCTAGGACCAGGAAAAACACTGGGAAAATCTGGACATCAATAGAAAATACCTTTGTTTAAATTCTGCCAAAAACATCTTCCATGACCTTAATGGAGTGATTTATTTATTAGACACAAGAAGATAAACAAAAGCATACCAAGGGAAAAAGAAAATGTTTAAAGTAAGACAGCAAATCAAAAGGTACATTTTTTGTGATCATTGTAACAAGTGTTTTACTCTACTTTTACTTCAGCCTATTTTTAAATTTGAATTAACACCAAAAGAAAAATGTAAACATTTTATACAAAACTATTAACTCACAGATGAACACTTTAATCATAATTTCTGAGTGTTTGATCAGAAAATTTGTTCCTAAAATGATCTTGGTTGTTTAGGGGAGCATATTTCAGATGGGGTATAGGCAAAATGTATTCCTTTTGATGCATGTCACTAGTCTCCAAATTGCTATATTCTCCTCCATATGAACCCAAGAAAAGTTTGATAAGAGTGTGTGTCACATCTCTCTCTCTCTCACTAAGAAAACAAGTGATGAAGATTATCTCAAATACAAAAACAATTGCCCTTATCCTTCCTTTCTAACCTACTCCTTGTTTTATTTTATGTTTATTACTTTGCTTTTTTCTCAAAATTTGGCCATGTTGTCCAGTAGATAGAATTCTGGGCCTGAACTCGGCATCAAATGGAACATCAAACATGTAGTAGATATGTGACACTGGAAAAATGACTTAACCCTATTTTCCTCAGTTTTCTCATCTGTAAAATGATCTGGAAAAAAAATGGCAACCTTTTTCAGTACCTTTGCCAAGAAAACCTCAAATAGGGTTACAAAGAATTGGACATGATTAAAACTATTGAACAATAACTTCAATATAATTCAGCTCACAAGATTATTATAAAGACCAGATGAGATAAATTTAAAATCCTTTCCACATGAGAAAGGAGCATATTTAGCATCAAAGGACCCAAGTTGAATATTTGCTTTGCTGCAATTTATATGAGCTTGAGTAAACCAACTAACTTTTATGGGACTTAAATTCATCATCTAAAATATGAGTAAGTTGGACTAGATGGCCTCTAAGAAATTTTAAAATTCTGAATCTTTGATCCTATGACATCAGAACACTATACAAAGTATGCCCCAAAGTTAATGCAGTTTTAAACTTTATAAATGTTATTGACTTTTGAAGCACTATGTGAGCATTTTATAATAGTCAAATAAATATATGTATATATGTACATACATATATGTGTATTTCTATACACATACATACATATATACACACATTTGTTTTCTTCTTCCTTAAACTAGTGATATTCACCAAAAATCCAGAAGAGAGCAATTTTATTAGCTTTGTAGAGTTACTTAAGACATTTAAAAGATTTTTGCAATGAAATTTGTAAAACATTCACAAAATCTTTATGTAGCTTCCTGGTGTGAAAGTTGTTTTCAATGGATACGTTAACCATCTAATTCTATGTATATCTTTAAACTGTTAAAGTCAAACAGAAAACACACAGCACTTTGTAGATTCAATTTACTTGTATAAACTCTTTGCCTCTTCAACAAACATTAAGTGATACTGAAGGATATTCTTTAGTTAAAAAAAGAACCCTTCAGAAAATCAGTGGATTATGAAGGTCATCAAATTCAATTAGGCTTGTTAATGTCAAAGGAAAACCTATTGAATGAAAAACAGTAGTTTCCTGGGGACTTTCCTACAGATCAAAATAGTGTATGATTAAAAGTATAAATTTTACCAGTCATTAGTCTTTCTGTGTCAACAATTCCACAAATAAAATTAAGCAAATTCTCTGGAGTCAAGAACATACAACCCAGAAAAATTCAATATAAAAAGAAGGAAAAACATTAAACAATTTTAAAAGTTTCACATGAACAGATTTTTTTCATTGTCCAAAATTGTTTTAAAAAAATACATTGGAAAAAGTAAGATTTTACTAAGAAGTTATCATTAATACAAAATTCTATGTACTTCAAATTAATATGAACATGTTGAGATTTTATTTTCATTTGAAAAGCAACACCCAAATTACCACATCAGAATATTTTCTACAAAAGTCTTGCTTAAGTTCAGTGTAAAAGGAACGTTACTTGTTCATTATTAGAAAACAGCACTCTTTTTCTCTTTCCATTTATACTGTTTTAGTCATTGTTTTTTGATACTTAATTTACTCTATTTCTTAAGTAAATCTTCTCATGTTTCTCCAAATATAAATCATTTTTCATAATTCAATAATATTCAATTATATCCACATACTACAATTTGCTCATCTATTTTTCAGTAAAGCCAAATACTTTGTTTTTAATTTGACTACCAAAAAAAAAATATTGCAAGGAATCATTTGGAATTTGCATGATTTTTCTGACTTAGACCTCCTTTTGTTTTTAGAATAACTTCTGTATTTGGGTATGGACATGTTAGTCATTTACTTTTTTTTTTAATTTTAAATTTTATTTTATTTAATAATAACTTTGTATTGACAGAATCCATGCCAGGATAATTTAGTCATTTACTTTTAAACTAATTCTGAATTGTTTCCTAGAACATTTAAACAAATCCATAGTTTCACCAACTGTGTTCATTTGATGATAATTTCCACATTCTTTCCAAAATTGACTTTTCTTGTTCTATAATTCTTGCCTGGATGTGATATAAAATCTTGTTATTTGGATCTTTATTTTCTGTGTTTTCTTTCTTTCTTTCTTTCTTTCTTTCTTTCTTTCTTTCTTTCTTTCTTTCTTTCTTTCTTTCTTTCTTTGTTTCTTTCTTTCTTCTTTCCTTCCTTCCTCCCTTCCTTCTTTCCTTCCTTCCTTCCTTCTTTCCTTTCATTTCTTTCTTTTTTCTCTTTCTTTCTTTCTTTCTTTCTTTCTTCCTTCCTTCCCTCCTTCCTTCCCTCTTCCTTCCCTCCCTCCTTCCTTTTTTTCTTTCTTTCTTCCTTCCTTCCTTCCTTCCTTTCTTTCATTTCTTTCCCTTTTCCTCTCTCTTTCTCTCTTTCTCTCTTTCTTCCTTTCTTCCTTTCCTCCTTCCTTCCTTCCTTCCTTTCTTTCTTCCTTCCTTTCCTCCTTTCTTCCTTCCTTTCTTGCTTGCTTTCTTTCTTCCTTTACTTTCCTGAGATACAATACTAATACATATCTAGATTTGAAAAGTCATTTTCCAATATCCTTTATATTCTTGTATATTTAATTATATGTTATAATATATCATAATATTATTTATATATACATGTATGTGTGTGTGTATATAATTAAAAACATTTGTTTGACCTTATCATGTCTAAAGTAATAGGGCAGGAATAGACAGATTATGGTTTCTCTTCTTTACTCCATTATTAAAATGTGTCAATCCACAATCCTCATTAGAGATCATCTAGAAATAAAACTTATTTTATCCAAGAAAGAAACTGAGGTCCAGAGAAATGAAGTGTTTTGCACTAAATCAAGCAACTGATAAAAAATGGAGTTGATTGGATCAAGTTTTTAAAGAAATCTTTGCAGATGATATGATGGTATACTCAGATAATCGTACAGAATCAACTAAAAACTACTAGAAATAATTCATCACTTTAACAAAATTGAAAGATATAAAATAGATCCACATAAGTCATAAAAATGGAAGCTACTTTTAAACTCTATCATATTCAGACTGTGATGCTGCCTTTTACAATCAAACCCATTTTTATCAAGACAGATAACTCTGAGTGGGAATGAGAGACTCAAGCATTTTGTTGTTTTTGTAGTTGTTTTAGCTTTAGTTGTTGTTTGAAGATTTGAGTCATAGTGATATAAAACTGTGCTGCTTTTACTTTATTCTTTGTCACTGATTTTTTTTCCCCTATTGTAAGATTATTCCAAGATCACAAATTATTGGAAGTACCATTTGCTAAATTTTATTTTATTATTTCTTTCATTGTTATTTAGTGACAATGTATCATCATGCGATATGTCCCTTTAATGTTGTGTACCATCCCTTCAAGAACCAGCTGATGCTACTGCTGTTATTACTACTACTACCACTGCTGCCACCACTACTACTACTATTACCACAACCACCACTTTTACTACCCTATGTACCCAAATGCAAAACACAATGAAGATTTGGAATTAACGCTATTCTAAACAGAATAGATAAGTATTCAAGTTAAGTCAAACCAAAATATTTATTGTGAAACTTGAATTAATCAATTTGATAGCCGGTGCTTAGAAGAATAGCAACTTTGAAATGTACCTTGTCCTCAGGATCCATTCTTAAGGGAAACATCTTACATCTAAAACTGCAGATTTTGCAGTGCAATATGGATTAATAGTATTAGAATCTTCCTTGAATAGTTACCAAAACAGAATAACATCTTATATGGCATTTCATAATGCTGTGGGAAGATAAACTGTAGTTGCTAATGGTGGTTTTCTCTATATTAAAATAGTCATTTCCATTATACAAATCACTGTTAAACTCCATAAGTAATTATACTTTTTATAGATTGTGAATCTTCCACTTCAGATGTTCATTGGAGAAACCTGTGTAGTCTCTGAATTCAGATTAGACTATATGGTACTCTGACTTTCATTCATTTGTTAAAGATATATATCTTTTAATGGCATGCAAATGTTTGGAGTGAAGCTTTGTATGTGATAATTGAGTGATGATTTCAACTTCCTTAAAACATTCTATTAAAATGCAGCTGTTCTTAAGAATAGATGATACTGGAAGCACCAAAAAGGAAGATGTTTTATAATAAAGGAAAACTTTATGTTCTTATTTTTTAATGATATTTATAACTTGAATTGTCATTTCTACTTTCTTTCTTTATTGGGCAGATCTACCTCAAAGAGCCTAAATAAGTACATATTACATATTCCCTTTTAAATCAACTATTTTAAATTTTTGTTTGTTGATTTTATTTTGGTTTTTGAGTTATTTAAACAAAATGTGTGGTCTCAGCAGTGTGTATGTGAAATATTTCCTAATATTCAATCATTCAACAAGCATTAAGTATTTTTATTGTAACAGTTGTTGTTGTTATACTCCTTAGTATGTGCTAGTCATTGTAGTAAATGGTTGGCATACAAATAAATTTGTATACATACAAATAATATTTGTATGCCAAATAAATATAAAAATAGCAATTGCCCTAAAAAAAAACTTTCATTTAATGTATATCATTATACGATGTAACACATATACAGAGTAGATGACAAAGCAGGCCTCCAGATAGGCCTTGAAGAAAGCCAGGGAAGTTATGATGCAGAAGTAAAGAGGGAGAGTGTTTCAGAAATGTGGGACATTCATTCAACAAGTTTTCATTAAGTGTTTATATGGATCTAGTTTATGGATTGCACATTGTACTAAGTGATGAATATTTGATGAAAAACAGATACAAATGTGCACCTCAAGGAGCCATTATTCCTTTGGAGAAGATTATGTGCAAACAAAAATGTACATAAAATATATAGATATAAATAGGAAAATAGATCTATATGTTGAGAGAGAGGCAGAGAGTGACACATAGAGAGAAAATTAGAAGTGATCTCAGAGGAGAAGGTATTTGCATCCAAAAGTAGAGCTGGGAAGCAAAAAAAAAAAAAAAAAAAAAAAAAAAAAGAATTCAGGAGAGAGAATTCAGGAGACAGAAAGTAGGAGGAAGACTATTCTAAGCATTAGAGACAGAGACCAGAGACAGATTTATTTTCAAAGGAATCCAAGTAGTCCAGTGTGCTTAAGTGATAGATTCTGTTGGGAGGGAGGGGAGAACAGGGAGGAAAGTGTAAGAAAATTAGAAAGATAGAAAATGGCCAGGTAATGAAGAACTTTAGATGTGAAACAGAGGGATTTATTTTTTTTTATATTGAAGGTAATAGGAAATCACTTGAGCTCATGATAGTGGAGGAAACCATGATGTTATTAGAAAGCAAGGGGCACCTATAAGAAATATTGTAAAAATTAACTTCATTAGATTTGACAGAATTAAGTACGTCAGATGAATGAAATTGGGAAACCATTGCGTCTGAGAAGATAGCACTATACTAGACATAAATAGGAGAGTTTGGAAGAGAATGGTCAAGTGACTGAGCCAAGATTATGGAGAAAAGTCAGGAAGTTGCTTGAGTTCTCTCCACTTTTCCTGGGAAATCAAGTCTCTAAATGGATTCGTAACTGGTCAAAAAAGATAATTTTCTAGCTTAAGATAACTTGGAAAGGCTTCAGGAAAAGTCTGTCTATCTCTATTGGTAGAAGGGAAGTCCAGTTTAGTAGAGACAGTGTCCTCCAAGCTAGTAGGGGACTCTTAACTACAGTGCAGAAAGCAAAGTTCTAGCCTCAGAACCTCAGCGGAACAGGTGTTAAGTAGGCCAGGTACCCCAGCACAATGGGCAAGTCATCAGCACCCAAAGGCCCAGAGTAGAAAATCAGTGACCATGTTTCTGGTTCCTAACATAAGAATATTGGGACAGCACTCCTTGTCTATCAGAAGCCAACTTTAAAAGTCATATAGGCTGAAAAATGAGGAAGAAACAGAAACAGAAAACTACCATAGGAAGCTACTATGACAACAGGGAAGATCAAAACACAAACTCAGAAGTCTACAGCTATGTTTTTTTTTTTTAATTTTTATTTAATAATTACTTTATATTGACAGAATCCATGCCAGGGTAATTTATTTTTTTACAACATTATCCCTTTCACTCGTTTCTGTTCCGATTTTTTTTTCCCCTCCCTCCCTCCACCCCCTCCCCTAGATGGCAAGCAGTCCTATATAGGTTAGATATGTTGCAGTATATCCTAAATACAATATATGTTTGCAGAACCGAACAGTTTTCTTGTTGCACAGGGAGAATTGGATTCAGAAGGTATAAATAACCCGGAAGAAAAACAAAAATGCAGATAGTTCACATTCGTTTCCCAGTGTTCTTTCTTTGGGTGTAGCCTGCTTTTGTCCATCATTTATCAATTGAAACTCAGTTAGTTCTCTTTGTCAAAGAAATCCACTTCCATCAAAATATGTCCTCATACAATATCGTTGTCAAAGTGTATAATGATCTCCTGGTTCTGCTCATTTCACTTAGCATCAGTTCATGTAAGTCTCTCCAAGCCTCTCTGTATTCATCCTGCTGGTCATTTCTTACAGAACAATAATATTCCATAACATTCATATACCACAATTTACCCAACCATTCTCTAATTGATGGGCATCCATTCATTTTCCAGTTTCTAGCCACTACAAAAAGGGCTGCCAGAAACATATTGGCACATACAGATCCCTTTCCCTTCTTTAATATCTCTTTGGGGTATAAGCCCAGTAGCAGCACTACTGGAGCAAAAGGTAAGCACAGTTTGATAACTTTTGGGGCATAATTTCAGATCGCTCTCCAGAATGGTTGGATTCGTTCATAACTCCACCAACAATGCATCAGTGTCCCAGTTTTCCTGCATCCCCTCCAACATTCATCATTTTTTCCTGTCATCTTAGCCAATCTGACAGATATGTAGTGGTATCTCAGAATTGTCTTAATTTGCATTTCTCTGATCAATAGTGATTTGGAAGACTCTTTCATATGAATAGAAATAGTTTCAATTTCATCATCTGAAAATTATCTGTTCGTATCCCTTGACCATTTATCAATTGAAGAGTGGCTTGATTTCTTAAAGATTAGAGTCAATTCTCTATATATTTTGGAAATGAGACCTTTATCAGAACCTTTAATTGTGAAAATGTTTTCTCAGTTTGTTGCTTCCCTTTTAATCTTGTTTGCATTAGTTTTGTCTGTACAAAGGCTTTTAAATTTGATATAATCAAAATTTTCTCTTTTGTGATCAATAATGATCTCTAGTTAATTTTTGGTCACCAATTCTTTCCTCCTCCACAAGTCTGAGAGGTAAACTATCCTATGTTCCTCTAATTTATTTATAATCTCATTCTTTATGCCTAAATCATGGACCCATTTTGATCTTGGTATATGGTGCTAAGTGTGAGTCCATGCTTAGTTTCTGCCATACTAATTTCCAGTTTTGCCAGCAGTTTTTGTCAAATAATGAATTCTTATCTCAAAAGTTAGGATCCTTGGGTTTGTCAAACACTAGATTGCTATAGTTGACTATTTTGTTTTGTGAACCTAACTTATTCCACTGATCAACTGATCTTTCTTAGCCAATACCAAATAGTTCTGGTGATTGCTGCTTTATAATATAATTTTAGATCATGTACAGCTAGGCCACCTACATTTGATTTTTTTTTTCATTAATTCCCTTGAGATTCTCGACATTTTGTTCTTCCATATGAATTTTATTGTTATTTTTTCTAGATCTAAAATATTTTTTGGGAGTCTGATTGGTATAGCACTAACTAAACAGATTAGTTTAGGGAGTATTGTCATCTATATCATATTTGGTCACCGTATCCAAGAACACTTAATATTTTTCCAATTATTTAAATCTGACTTTATTTGTGTGGAAAGGGTTTTGTAATTTTGCTCATATAATTCCTGACTTTCTTTTGGCAGATAGATTCCAAGGTATTTTATGCTATCAGTAATTATTTTGAATGGAATTTCTCTTTGTATCTCTTGCTTTTGGATTTTTTTGGTGATGTATAAAAATGCTGATGAATTATGTGGATTTATTTTGTATCCTGAAACTTTGCTAAAGGTGTGGATTGTTTCTAATAACTTTTTAGTAGAATCTCTAGGGTGCTCTAAGTATATCATCATATCATCTGCAAAGAGTGATAATTTGGTTTCCTCATTACCTGCTCTAATTCCATAAATCTCTTTCTTGATGCTTATTGCCAAAGCTAGTGTTTCTAATACAATATTGAATAATGATGGTGATAGTGGGCACCTTGCTTCACTCCTGATCTTACTGGGAAAGGTTCCAGTTTTTCCCCATTACACATGATGCTTACTGATAGTTTTAAATAGATGCTCCTGACTATTTTAAGAAAAAGTCCATTTATTCCTATTCTCTCAAGTGTTTTTATTAGGAATGGATGTTGTATTTTATCAAATGCTTTTTCTGAATCTATTAAGACGATCATATTGTTTTGTTAATTTGGTTATCGATAGTCAGTTATGCTAATAGTTTTCCTAATATTGAACTAGCCCTGCATTCCTAGTATAAATCCTACTTGGTCATAGTGTACTATCCTGGGGATGATTTCCTGTAATCTTTTTGTTAATATTTTATTTAAGATTTTAGCATCAACATTCATTAGGGAGATTGTTTATAATTTTCTTTCTCTGTTTCCAACCTACTTGGGTTAGGTATCAGTACCATGTCCGTATCATTAAAGGAATTTGGTAGAACCCCTTCATTCCCTCTTTTTTTAAATAGCTTATATAGCATTGGGACTAATTGTTATTTAAATGGTTGGTAGCATTCACATGTAAATCCATCTGGTCCTGGGGATTTTTTTTTTTTTTTTTTAGGGAATTGATTAATAGCTTGTTCTATTTCTTTTTCTGAAATGGGACTATTTAAGCAATTTACTTCCTACTCTGATAATCTGAGAAGCTTATATTTTGGAGGGAGTCATCCATTTCACTTAGGTTATCAAATTTATTGGCATAAAGTTGGCAAACTAACTCCTTATTATTTCTCTAATTTCCTCTTCATTGGTGGAAAGTTCTCCCTTTTCATTTTTAAGACTAACAAGTTGATTTTTCTCTCTCCTTTTTCTAATCAGATTTACCAAAGATTTATCAATTTTATTGGTTTTTTCAATAAAACCAACTCTTAGTTTTATTTATTAATTCAATAGTTAATTTTTTTTACTTTCAATATTATTAATTTCTCCTTTTAATTTTAGAATTTCAAGCTTAGTATTTGATTGGGGTTTTTAATTTGGTCTTTTTCTAGCTTTTTAAGTTGCAAGTCCAATTAATTGATCTTCTCTTTCTCTATTTAATTCAATTAAGCCGCTAAAGATATAAAATTTCCCCTTATTACTGCTTTGGCTGCATCCCACAAATTTTGGTATGATGTCTCATCATTGTCATTATCTTGGATGAAATTATTAATTGTGTCTATAATCTGCTGTTTCATCCAATCATTCTTTAAGATGATATTATTTAGTTTCCAATTACTTTTTGGTTGAATGAAGTTTTCATTGCATCTTGATCTGAAAAGAAAGCATTTACTATTTCTGCCTTCCTGCATTTAATTTCGAAGTCTTTATTTATGTCCTAATGTTTGGTCAGTTTTTGTATAGGTTCCATGAACTGCTGAGAAGAAAGTATACTCCTTTCTGTCACCATTCAATGTTCTCCAGAGATCTATCATACCTAATTTTTCTAATATTCTATTTACCTCTTTAATTTCTTTCTTATTTGTTTTGTGGTTTGATTTATCTACTTCTGAGAGTGCAAGATTGAGATCTCCCACTATTATAGTTTTGCTGTCTATTTTTTCTCGCAACTCTCTTAACTTCTCCTTTAGGAAGTTAGATGCTATACCACTTGGTGCATATATGTTTAATATTGATATAGCTTCATTGTCCATAGTCCCCTTTAGCAAGATAAAGTCTCTTTCCTTATCTCTTTTAATTAGATCAATCTTTGCTTTTGCTCTGAGATAAGGCTGACTACCCCCTGCTTTTTTTACTTCATCTGAAGCATAAGAGATTCTGCTCCAGCCTTTTACCTTTACTCCGTATGTATCTCCCTGCTTTAAATGTGTTTCCTGTAAACAATATATTATAGGGTTCTGACTTTTGATCCAGTCTGCCATCCACCTTCACTTTATGGAAGAGTTCATCCCATTCACATTTATGATTAAAATTATTAATTCTGTATTTCCTGCCATCCTAATATCCCAGATTATGCTTTTCTTTTTCTTCTCCACCTTCTCCCCTTTCCTAGTGTTAAACTTATTGGTCCCACTTGCATCTTGCAGCTGAGAAAGTGACCTGCAAAGAATTCTGCTGTGTGGGAATGACTGCCCTGGGGCTAGATGCTGAGCAGTGAAAGTTTCACTACCCCAAGCCAAATCCTGCCTGGGGTGTCGGTATTAGGGGCTGAGCAGTGAAGAGCAATGTAGGGACTGGAAGTGTCTCTGCCCCAAGAAGCACAGTGGTGCTCACTACTGGGGCTTTCTATTGCCCCAGGCAGAGCCCCAGACTGTGCAGATTAGAGGCTTCCCCGGACTGTGCCCTCCTGCTGTGCAGATTTGTAACCGCCCACTGCAAAAGCCCCATCCTGAAGGATGTGGCTGCAGGGCTGTGTTATGGCTCTCCCTGAGTCATTTCTGGTTTTGAGTGATTACAGTCAGATCTTGTTAGATTCTGGCATTTTTTAGAGTGTACCCTCTATTTTAGGCTTTAATTTCTCTGCTGGTTTACTGCTTTGTAGTCAAGGCAGAGCAGTTAGCCTATAGCAGAATCATATCTATAACTTTTCTAGCCACAGAGATCACTCCCATACCTGGTCTGCTCAGGAAGCTAGTCTCTTCCTGCCTGAGCTGGTCTGTGCCTGGCCCCTTAGGATAAACCTTTCCTGGTGATCTTTCAGATTATCTTTGGCTGGTGAGTTGTTATGCTTCTAATCTTCATGGGTTTTTCCAGTCAAGGGCTATTTTTGAGGCTGAATTGAATAGTTTGTTGCTAGGGTATGTGAGGAACTTAGAAAGCCACGTTTGCCTTCTCTGACATATTTGCTCTGTCCCCTACCTCTGTTTTTTTTAGAACAAAGTATACATGTGTTCTTCATATATCTTTATAGCAGAAATATAGTTCCCAATATTTCTTTTTACCTTTTTAGGTTTCTCTTAAGTTTTATATTTGTAGATCAAACTTTTTGTTTAGTTCCAGTTTTTTCATCAAAAATAGATGAAATTCACTTATTTCATTGAATGCTCATCTTATTCCCTCGAAAAAGATGCTCATTTTGACTGGGTAAGTTATTTTTGGTGCATATCAAGTTCCTTAGCCTTTTGGAATATCATATTCCAGGCCCTTCGATCCTTTAATGTGGACACTGCTAGATTTTGAGTAATCCTTATTGTGGCTCTTCTATATTTGAATTGATTTTTTCTAGCAGCTTGCAGTACTTTTTCCTTTGTCTGATAGTTCTGGAGTTTGGCCACTATATTTCTTGGACTTTTTATTTTAGTGTCCCTTTCACTAGGTGATTGATGAATTCTTTCAATCTCTATTAAATTTTTATTTTACCCTCTGTTGCTATAACTTCTGGGCAGTTCTCTTTAATAATTTCCTGGAAAATAGTGTCCAGACTCTTTTTTTCATCATATTTTTAGGGAGTCCAATAATTCTCAGATTGTCTCTCCTAGATCTATTTTCCGGGTCTGTTGTTTCCCCAAGAAGGTATTTGACATTTTTTCCCATGATTTCATTTTTTTTTTTTTTTTTTTGGTTTTGCTTGACTGATTCTTGGTATCTCCTTGAGTCATTCAATTCCAATTGTTCCATTCTGATTTTCAATGAATTATTTTCTTCACTTACTTTTTTATATCTTTTTCTAATTGTCCAATTGAGTTTTTAAGTGAGTTGTTTAGTTCTATGGAATTTTTTTTTCCACTTTACCAATTTTATTTTTGAGAGCTATTTTCTTTTTCCAATTGACTAATTCTGTTTTCCTTGGAGTTGTTTACCTTTTCCAATTCACTAATTCTATTTTTCAAGGATTTGATTTTTTTTATCCACTCTATCTTTAAATGAGTGGGATGATTTTTCCAGACTCACTTGCCGTTTCCCTTTCCTTTTCCCATTTTTCTTCTAGTTCTCTTGTGAGAGCCTTTTCAATTTCTTCTGTGAGAGTTGTGTGTATTGAGGACCAGATCATATCCCCCTATGGGGATTCATCTAGAGACAGTCTGCTTTTAGTGTTCTTAAGGTTTAAAGTGTGCTCTCTATCCATATAGAAGCTATCAATAGTTAGAGTCCATTTAAATTTTTTGCTCATTTTGTCAGAGAAGAATCAAAGAAGACAAACTAGCAAAAAAACAAATGCAGTCTGCTTTTTTTTTGGGGGGGGGGGAAGAGGTGAGGGGAACTGGATGGTATTACCAAGTTTCCTCTACAGACTGCAAGGGGCAATAGCAAGGCACTAGCAGGACAGCAATGACTGAGCTGTATCTGTGCTCTGAGACTCTGAGAGCATGCTGAGATACTGCAGGTGGGTGTGGCCAGGTCCCAAGAGACCCTAGCTTTTTGGGGTTATAGTCTTTATTTCCTGTGTTTACAGCTTTTCTACTTGTCTACTGGCTTGCTGCCAGGGCAAAGTAGTCAATACTGTAGTGAAGCTCTCTCTGCAGAGATGGCTGAGATCACACCCCACCCACCTCCAGCCTTCTCAGTGTTAGCTGCCTGCTGTACTCACCCTGCCACTGCTTGCCCTGGCCTGTGCCCACTCTAACTGTCCCTGCCCTCGAGCAAAAACAGATCTTTTCTAGTGAATTTCAAGGATGTCTTCTGTTGGTAATTATTTGTGGGATTTTTTTTTCAGTCAAGCACTAATTCCAAGGCTTGTCATGAAATAAATTCTGAGAGCAAAGACGAAGATTAATAGATGTGTATGTCCTCTTCACCATCTTGGCCAGAAGTCTTCTCTTCATACTCTTCTCTTCCTACCTCTGTTCAGTTTTTGGATTTCATTTTTTAAGGTTGTTAAAATGTTGGCCTTGCTCCATCCTCTCCATTTACTTGTCCTTTTTTTCCTATCTCTGCCTCCTTTTAAAAATCTTACTCTCCAGTTTGGAACTTTGCCCAAAGGATTATAAAACTGAATATATACTGAATATACCCAGTAATGCTATTAGTGCATCTGAATCCCAAAGAAATAATAAAAGTGGAGAAAGGACCCATATGTGCAAAAATGTTTCTAAGCATGTAGTGTCAAGCAACTGGAAATTAGCAGATGCCCATCACTTAGGGAATGGCTGAATAAGTTATGGTATGTGAATGTAATGGAATATTATTGTTCTAAAAGAAATACTGAAAAAGCCTGGAAAGCCATATATGAACTGATACTGAGTAAAATAAGCAAAACCAGGAGAATGTTGTATACAGTATCAGCAAAATCATGTGATGATCAACTACAATGGACTTGATTCTTCTCAACAATATAGTGATTGAAGACAATTCAAAGTGAGAACTATGGAGATTCAAAGAGCATTTTCACCTTTTTTATTTCTTTGTTTGCTTTTTCTTTGTTGTGATCTCCCTTTGTTCTTATTTTTCTTGCTCAACATGTTAAATATGGAAATATGTTTAAAAGAATTGTATTTATATCAGATTTCTTGCTGTCTTAATCATGGGAGTATGGAATAAGGAAGAGGGAGAAAGAAAAAGTCTGGAAGAATAAGTTTTACAAAATGAAGTTAAAAACTATCTTTACATGTATCTGGAAAAACAAAATCCTTTTGAGAATAGATCAAAAATCTTATTCTCTGTAATTTGAAGATTTAGAATTGCCAAGATTGTTAATGCCTTAGCTTTGACCCTACTTTTCCATTCTCTTACCCTATGTGAATTGGTTTTCCATATTCTTTGTGTCTTCAAAACTCCTAGGGCTTTAAATGTGTGATTCTCCCTTATATTGCTATCATTTTGTTCTGTCTTCATAGGGCTTCAGGTTTGTGCCATCTTACCTTTGCCTTACTATGAATGTTTTTAAGTATCTTGGTGAAAATAGAATTTAGAAGGACATTTTTCCACTGGGGTCAGAAATTCTTTATATGGGCCTACTCTAAATATGTGTGTACATTCACACACATATACCCAATAAGTACATATACATATGCATACAATTATAAACATGCCTCTTTGTTTTCTAAAAATCAACAAAAATTGTCAATCCTACATTGATTAGCAAAATAGAGAAGTAGAAAAGGGTAAAAGGAACTCTTGAGAATTGTGTTTCTGTTGTGGATATGCATCAAAAACACATGTATAATTTGATTTTACTGATATAACATAAAAAAGGGAAGTAGAAATGGAAAGGGGACAGTGTCAGAAAAAGGGAAAAGGGGAGGAAAAAAAGAGGGAAATTACATGCGACAATGAGGCAAAGGAAACCTATCATATCTGAGGGAACTTAGAGGGTGGAGGAACATTCTGTGAATCCTACTCTCATCAGAGTTGGCTCAAAGAGGAAATAATTGACATATTTGTTTTACAGAGAATCTTCTCTCACCTCATTAAAAAGTGGGAGAGGAAAAGGGAAAAGGAGAAAGAATAATAAGAGAAAGATAACGAGAAAGGGGAAGGGATTCAAAGGGAGGAGGGAAGGATACTAAAGAGGGAGAGCTGTGTAACGCAAGTGGGACCAATAAGTTTAATACTAGGGGAGGGCAAGAAAAAGAAAAGCATAATCTGGGGATATTAGGATGGCAGGAAATACAGAATTAGTAATTTTAACTGTAAATGTGAATGGGATGAACTCTCCCATAAAGAGGAAGTGGATAGCAGACTGGATCAAAAGTCAAAACCCTACAATATGTTGCTTACAGGAAACACTTTTAAAACAGGCAGATACATAGAGAGTAAAGGTAAAAGGCTGGAGCAGAATCTCTTATGCTTCAGGTGAAGTAAAAAAAGCAGGGGTAGCCATCCTTATCTCATATCAAGCAAAAGCAAAGATTGATCTAATTAAAAGAAATAAGTAAGGAAACTATATCTTGCTAAAGGGTACTATAGACAATGAAGCAATATCAGTATTAAACTTATATGCACCAAGTAGAATAGCATCTAACTTCCTAAAGGAGAAGTTAAGAGAGTTGCAAGAAGAAATAGACAGCAAAACTATAATAGTGGGAGATCTCAATCTTGCGCTCTCAGATTTAGATAAATCAAATCATAAAACAAATAAAAGAGAAATTAAAAAGGTAAATAGAATATTAGAAAAATTAGGTATGATAGATCTCTGGAGAAAACTGAATAGTGACAGAAAGGAGTATACTTTCTTCTCAGCAGTTCATGGAATCTACACAAAATTTGGCTATATATTAGGACATAAAGACCTCAAAAATTAAATGCAGGAAGGCAAAAATAGTAAATGCTTTCTTTTCAGGTCACAATGCAATAAAAACTACTTTCAACAAAAAGTTAGGTGTAAATAGACCAAAAAGTAATTGGAAACTAAATAATCTCATCTTAAAGAATGATTGGGTGAAACAGCAAATTATAGACACAATTAATAATTTCACTCAAGATAATGACAACGATGAGACATCATACCAAAATTTGTAGCATGCAGCCAAAGTGGAAATAAGGGGAAATTTTATATTCTTAGAGGCTTACTTGAATAAAATAGAGAAAGAGAAGTTCAATGAATTGAACTTGCAACTTAAAAAGCTAAAAAAAGACCAAATTAAAAACCCCAATCAATTACTAAACTTGAAATTCTAAAATTAAAATGAGAAATTAATAATATAGAAAGTAAAAGAAAAACTATTGAACTAATAAATAAAACTAAGAGTTGGTTTTTATTGAAAAAAGCAATGAAATTGATAAACCTTTGGTAAATCTGATTAGAAAAAGGAGAGAGGAAAATCAAATTAGTAGTCTTAAAAATGAAAAAGGAGAACTTTCCACCAATGAAGAGAAAATTAAAGAAATAATAAGGGGTTACTTTGCCCAATTTTATGCCAATAAATTTGATAATCTAAGTGTAATGGTTGACTACCTCCAAAAATATAGGCTTCCCAGATTATTAGAGGAGGAAGTAAATTGCTTAAACAGCCCCATTTCAGAAAAAGAAATAGAACAAGCTATTAATCAACTCCCTAAAAAAATCCCCAGGACCAGATGGATTTACATGTGAATTCTACCATTCAAAGAACAATTAGCGCCAATGCTTTATAAACTATTTTAAAAATAGGGAATGAAGGAGTCCTACCAAATTCCTTTTATGACATAGACATGGTACTGATACCTTAACCAGGTAGGTTGAAAACAGAGAAAGAAAATTATAGACCAATCTTCCTAATGCATATTGATGCTAGAATCTTAAATAAGATATTAGCAAAAAAGACTACAGAAAATCATCTCCAGGACAATACACCACAATCAAGTAGGATTTATACCAGGAATGCAGGGCTGGTTCAATATTAGGAAAACTATCAGTATAATTGGTGATATTAATAACCAAATTAACAAAAACCATATGATCATCTCAGTAGATGCAGAAAAGCATTTGATAAAATCCAACATCCATTCCTATTAAAAATACGTGAGAGCATAGGAATAAATGGATTTTTCTTTAAAATAATCAATAGAATCTATTTAAAACCATAACTAACCAGCATATGTAATGGGGACAAACTGCAACCATTCCCAATAAGATCAGGAATGAAACAAGGTTGCCCACTATCACCATTACTATTTAATATTGTATTAGAAATGCTAGCTTTAAAGGAATAAGAATAGGCAATGAGGAAACCAAATTATCACTCTTTGCTGATGATATGATGGTATACTTAGAGAACCCCAGAGATTCTACTAAAAAGTTATTAGAAACAAATCACACCTTTAGCAAAGTTGCAGGATACAAAATAAATCCACATAAGTCATCAGCATTCTTATATATCACTAACAAAACCCAACACTTAGAGTTACAGAGAGGAATTCCATTTAAAGTAACTACTGATTTTATAAAATATTTAGGAATCTATCTGCCAAAGGAAAATCAGAAACTTTATGAGCAAAACTACAAAACACTTTGCACACAAATTAAGTCTGATCTAACCAACTGGAAAAAATTTTAAATGCTCTTGGATTGGGCGAGCAAATATAATAAAGATGACAATACTACCTAAACTAATCTATTTATTTAGTGCTATACCAACTAGACTCCCAAAAAACTATTTTGATGACCTAGAAAAAATAACAACAAAGTTCATATGGAAAAACAAAAGGTCAAGAATTTCAAGGGAATTAATGAAAAAAAAAATCAAATGAAAGTGGCCTAGCTGTACCAGATCTAAAATTATATTATAAAGCAGTGGTTACTAAAACCATCTGGTATTGGCTAAGAAATAGACTAGTTGATCAATGGATTAGGTTAGGTTTAAAAGACAAAACAGCTAATAACTTTAATAATCTAATGTTTGACAAAACCAAATACCCCAATTTTTGGGATAAGAATGCATTATTTGACAAAAATTGCTGGGAAAATTGGAAATTAGTATGGCAGAAACTAGGCATTGACCCACACTTAACACCATACACCAAGATAAGGTCAAAATGGGTTCATGACCTAGGCATAAAAAATGAGATTATAAATAAATTGGAAGAGCATAGGATAGTTTACCTCTCAGACCTGTTGGAGAGGAAGGAATTTATGACCAAAGAAGAACTAGAGATCACTATTGACTACAAAATAGAAAATTTTTGATTATATCAAATTGAAAAGCTTTTATACAAATAAAACTAATGCAGACAAGATTAGAAGGGAAACAATAAACTGGGAAAACATTTTTACAGTCAAAGGTTCTGATAAAGGCCTCATTTCCAAAATATATAGAGAATTGACTCTAATTTATAAGTAGTCAAGCCATTCTTCAATTGATAAATAGTCAAAGGATATGAACAGACAATTTTCAGATGAAGAAATTAAAACTATTTCTAGCCATATGAAAATATGCTCCAAATCATTATTAATGAGAGAAATACAAATTAAGACAACTCTGAGATACTACCACACACCTGTCAGATTGGCTAAAATGACAGGGAAAGATAATGCGGAATGTTGGAGGGGATGTGGGAAAACAAGGACACTGATACAATGTTGGTGGAATTGTGAACACATGCGGCATTCTGCAGAACAATTTGGAACTATGCTCAAAAAGTTATCAAACTGTGCATACCCTTTGATCTAGCAGTGTTTCTACTGGGCTTATACCCCAAAGAGATACTAAAGAAGGGAAAGGGACCTGTATGTGCCAAAATGTTTTTGCAGCCCTGTTTTTAGTGGCTAGAAGTGGAAAATGAATGGATGCCCATCAATTGGAGAATGGTTGAGTAAATTGTGGTATATGAATGTTATGGAATATTATTGTTCTGTAAGAAATAACCAGCAGAATGAATACAGAGAGAACTGGCGAGACTTACATGAACTGATGCTAAGTGAAATGAGCAGAATCAGGAGATCATTATATACTTCAACAACAATACTATATGAGGATGTATTCTGATGGAAGTGGATTTCTTCGACAAAGAGATCTAACTCAGTTTCAATTGATCAAGGATGTACAGAAGCAGCTACACCCAAAGAAAGGACACTGGGAAATGAATATAAACTGCTTGCATTTTTGTTTTTCTTCCCGGGTTATTTATACCTTCTGAATCCAATTCTCCCTGTGCAACAAGAGAACTGTTTGCTTCTGCACACACATATTGTATCTAGAATATACTGTAACCTATTTAATATGTATAGGACTGCTTGCTATCTCAGGGAGGGAATGGAGGAAGGGAGGGGAAAAATTGGAACAAAAATGAGTGCAAGGGATAATGTTGTAAAAAATTACCCTGGCATGGGTTCTGTCAATAAAAAGTTATTTTAAAAAGTAAAAACAAAACAAAACAAAACAAAAAATAATAATACTATTACTTCTTCCAACATAATAGTGAAGTAAAAAAAGAATCTGCTTTCAATACTTCAAATCATCAGCAATTTCGTCAGTATATGTAGTTTCTATATCAATACAAATTGCAACCTTTCCATGCCATTGACGATGTTTTCATGAGATGGTGTAGCCCAAACTGTAATCATCTGGTGGGTACTGTTAATGTTAGTCCTTGTATTTCTGACTACTTAACTTGTCTATTGTTGGATTCACAAAAAAAAAAAAAAAAAAAAAAGTTCCCATTGTGGCAAGACATAGCACCGTTTGAGGTCTGCTTGTATTACCAAGAAACTAAAGATTACTTGTATTGTGGAGGTAGAAATTATGGTCAGAATAGATAAGACATGGCATGGGTGTGATCCTCTCTGTCTCTTCCAAGAAAAATAAGAATTCCAATTGAATTGGGGAAGAAATGTGGGTTCTGAGAGTGAATTTTAGAGGAGGGATTTCTAAAAGAATTCTTAGTCCCATATAATATTCTACCTCCAAAATCCAAAAGTTTATCATCCATATTAAAATCTGTCCAAAGAAGCTTCATTGTTATGAGAAAAGCTTCTGATTTTGATTACCCTTACTGCTTTGGGCAATCATCTCACTCCCTTCAGGAGATTATTTTATGATACTTCAAAATTTTACTCATGTTTTTTATTGCTAAAATCCCCAGACTTATGTTACACGATTGTATGGCAGTGCTCCATTATCTGCAGTAGAGTTCACATGCTTGAGAGTATTTCTGGAATTCTTTGTTGGAGTTGGGTTTTGCTATTAGTTTTATGTCAGTATAAAATAGTGTTTACATAGGATGTTGGGAGCAAAGATTTAGAACTTGAAAGCAACATAAGAGTTAATCTCATTTAAATACTTTTCATTTTGCAATTGAAGAAACTCAGGCCAAAAGAAATTACATGATAGTTACCCAAACAAAAATTGAACTAAAGTTTTCTTATTATTCAACTAGCACACTTTCTTTTGTACCATACTGACTTTGGTACTAGCCATTACTAGCGAGGCTATTAATCCTAGAGTTACCTAAGCACTATGTAAACCTTAAAAAATGACGTGAATGTACTAACTTAATTTCTTTATAAATGTAAAAGACAAAAGAGCAAATAAAATCATGATGTTACATAGTGCAAAATGTATAATTTACCAAATTGGTTAATAAATTACTCATCATCCCCTCTTCCTATCTATTGAATTTGTGTAAGCCCAAATGCAACTTATAATTGGGTTTATTTTCCAATATAGAATTGAAGTTTTGCTTATATTTTACTTAGCATACACATATATATGCGCATACACACATATGTATACACACATATACCCACATCTATATATATCCCTTTGTCTCTCTCTCTCCTTTGAAAGAAGATTAATTTTACAAAAGTTATTTATATTTGGGGGGAAACCTATATTCATACCTAGAGCACATATAGAATATTGGCCATGACTGAAGCTTTCTTTTAATTCAATTCATATCTCCAGATTAGGATGGGGATCCTGAGAGATCTAGTGGCAGAAATCACCAGGCATCTTGCAGCCATTCAAATTACTCTAACATTACGGAAGGAAGAAACATTAATCTATTTAGATATAAAAATTTAGTTTTGCCTTTTTGTTTTGTTTTTGTTTCTATTGAACAAAGATAATTACTGAATTGTTGCTGTTGTTATTGTTTGTCCTTTGTCTTCAAAGATGACCAGTGATAGCTGAAAGGTGATGCCATGACATGGAAGTAAATTGGATTTAGATGAGGAAGGCTGTGCGAGGTCACCAGCCTCACTTTCTCTTCCAGAGCCATCAAATTCCAGTGGTAAGATATAGATCAGAATATTAGGAGATGGCCCAGGATATAGTGGTTGGCCTTTTTAAACTAAGTTCTTTTGAGAGTCTCAGTACAAGTGAGGCGAAGCTCATTCAGTACTTAAGGCTAGATAATAATAGAGACAAAGAATGGTCTATTTTACCTAGTAATAAAAAAAAAAGTAATCAACCTGGGAGAGGATTATCTTCTAGGTTTCTGAACAAAACAGAAACAATTCCTATTTACATTCACCCTGAATTGATCTGGACTAAAATAATGACTTACTGGGGTTTGACTTGGGTCCTGTTTTGGGCCTGTCAACTAGAGCCATGGCGTTTGGGTTTAAGGGCTTGGTTGTTGTCCTTTGTTCTCTAAGAGAATCAAAATGACATCACCGTATCATAGTCAAGTTATTGTGTGCTGGGCCCTTGTGAGCTTCAAATACTTTGCCACAGGCTGGGCACAAATAGTCTATATGGATTCCCTAACTTTACACATTTTATGTTTCTTTTGAGCTACTTCAATTCTGTTTTGCTCATAGATCACCGCACCTTCTCTGATGAAAGCATGACATGCTGGGCGGTCTTATGTCAGTGTCACCCATGTCATACAATCAATTCTAATGTTCTTAAGAAAGGTTTTGAGACTGTCCTTTTATTGCTTTTCTTGACCATCAAGTAAGTACTTACCTTGTGTGAGCCTTCCATAAAATAGTCTTTGGTATTCAAAAAATGTGGCAAAAATATGTTTTTTTTCTCCTGAGGATCAAAGAAACACAATAATTCTACTTTGAAAGCTATTAAATATATTTTAATAAATGATGATCAGTATTGAACAGAGAAATAAAAAATATATCCATTTTAATATCAGCCAAAAGATATTTCAAGTTATATGGAATATATTTAAGCAGTTAGGGATTTAAATAGAATAAAAAAAAATCAAAGCTTGTACACTCTGAAAAAATAGTGTATAAATCCACTTAATTTGTGGGGAAAAAAATAGAAACACTATGAAGTTATCAATTTATTTCATATAGTGCATCAGAGTGATTTTTGGGTGTGCATTTCAATGAGTATATAAATACACCCACACATATATAAGTACATATGTACACACATGTTTATAAAATATACATATATATGTATATACAGACATACACATGCATATCTATTTAATTCCTTATTTCTTTAGCTCAGGCAATTTCCTAAGCTATTAGGAAATTCCTTTCTCTCAGTTAGTACAAAAGAAATACAAATATAAATTTTAAGAAAAGAAACTATTTCACAGGTGACAGTAACTCTAATCCATCCATCCATCTATGACATCTTTCCATATATCCTGTTGTTGTCCCTGATACCCTTTCCCAGGGGAGTTAAAATGCTAATCTTTGGAATTCTGCCCTGAGACTGAGTGATCCTGATTGATCAGTGAGTGAATCAGTAAGTGAAAATTCACCTAGTCTATAAAATCTGACTGTTATTAGAGTAACTTGCACATGTCATTCAGCCATTTACCTCTGAGCATTTTGCCATTTTCACTTGCCCTATACACAAACTCAAACATTTCCTTGTTTTCACCCTCTGGATCTGGGTTTAAAGGTCAGATAAATAATATGATTAATTTTACAAATAACATGACAATAGAATTCCCACTTAGCTTCATGATGGTTCTTCAAATCAAAATTCTCTGTTCTGGCTATTAGTACTCTCCTCTTTGTTTCTCCTCTTGGAATTTAATCTGCTTTAGGGCAAAGGCTGGTTTACTTTTGCATTTGTATATCTAGAACAAGCTGAGGGCCTGTGGGAAATGCTTAATTGTTTATTATTATTAATTATTTATAGTATAAATACAAAGCTGTTTTATATATTATATATATATATATATATATATATATATATATATGATTTTCTTCTGTAAGTACCTGTGCCAAAAATAAAATTTTAAATGTAGGCATTATATTTGAAAGAAAGTATGGTTGAGGAAATAAAAGACTAACCTTGGAATCAGGAAGACCTAGCTTCCTCCCTTGCCTCTGACACAAATTGGATCTATATTCTGGGCAAGTCACTTAACTTCCCATTGCTCTCAAAAATTTCCTAAAATAAAAAAAAATACCTCATTTCTCCCTTATTATGTATCTGAATATGTAATATCTATAGTTCATATGAAGGATTTTTTGCAGTTGAAGATGCTTCATCTTTTTAAATTAAATAAGTGTCCTTTAGTCACCATTTACTCCCACTCCCAAAAACCTACGACTCAGAATATTGAACATTGTGAGGTTTTTGGTAAAAGGAAAAGTTTATTTCTCCTAACTGGTCACTACTATTGTTCCAAATCTTCGTAGTAAGAAATCCACCTTCCACTTTTATGCATCCATTCTGTTCCAATGCCTTTGTCACAATTTCTGATTCCCATTCTTGGAAAGAGTTTGTCATCATCTCCAGCATCTCAGTTTTTCAAGTTTTGCTTTAGTTAGAAGGCTATAGTATTACCTCAGCTGCCAATGTTTTTCTTTTTATCCCTGGAGATCAACATTCTGTCAGGTAATTTAAAACCCGCTATTATTTTAGACCTACCTTTGGCTTTGGGTTTTGTGGAGGCTTCAAGGGAGTACTAATACCTCTGGTATGAGGACTTGCTGAGCCCTTTTTAGGGCTGTACTACTTTGTATGTCTACCTACCATGTTTCCCCAATAATAAGACACTGTCTTGTTATATATATTTTTTTTGGACAGAAAAACACCAGAGGGATTATTTTCAGGGGAGGGCTTATTTTAATGAACATTGATAGCAATTTTAATAAACAGGTAAATGTGAACAAAAAAAAGTACCTTTATTCAATAATTGATCATGTCATCTTCTTCAACAACACCGTCATAAGTGTCCATACCCTGAATTCCATCCTGGGTGTCTTGTGTCTCTATTTCCTTCAGAAGAAGTGGACCCAATCTGTCATGTCTAGTAATATAACTCTCTTTAAATGAACATGTCTTGTCCAGGTAACCTGCTCGTAGTGCCTTGGTGACACAGCTGTCAGTAATTTTATCCCATGACTTCTTATTGCAGACAGGGCTTCACAAAGTTTCCACGCTGATTTCTTTCCACTCTACTTTCAATGTAGTCATTGACTTCCATGCACAAATGGTCCTTGAATGGCTTGTTTATTGCAATATCAAGGGTCTGGAGATAGGCAGTCATTCCTGCAGGAATCATTACTTGATCTATTCTTCTCTCTGCAAGGAAGTTCTTCATTTCTTTAGCACGGTGAGTGCTGGCTGAGTTCTTCTTTTATCCTCCATCATGCCTCTTTTATCCTCCATCATGACCCCTCACTCGCACTTACATACCGGGTTTTTATGTTGTCCTGCCTCAGCTCTCCTCCGCGGCACTGCTCTCAATGGCGCCAGCAAGCAAATCACTGGGGAAGAACAGGATGACACGCTCACTGCTGCAGCTCTGATTGGATGCAGCTCGGAGCGCGGCATGCGTTTCACCCAGGGGGAGGGGGAAGGGAACGGTGCTACAGAGGGTACCGTAATGTAGCATGTAGCGCAGGGGATCACCTTCACTACAGTAGCAATCTCAATAGGGCTTATTTTTGGGGGAGGGCTTATTTTAGAGGAATCTTACACAGTAATGGGAAGGGCTTATTTTTGGGATAGGTCTTATTATCGGGGAAACATGGTATCATCCAACTCTAACTTGTGGCTCTAAGAAGCTGTAGCATGTGCAGCAGCCATAACCTGCTAACATTGTCTCAGCAGATGGCATAAACTTTCATGAGGGTAATTGACAGGCCCCAAGCCCATTGGTGAATTAGGGAGGTTTGTGAAGCTACCCAGAGTTTGTGAAGAATGGGCAAAGGATAACAATTGCTTCCAACTGCCATGGATGCAAAGGAAGTGGGTGCTGTGGAACACCCACTTGGACTTGGGGTTCGGTCAAATAGCAAAGATGCCAAGATCATTCTCTGTGTCCGAGGACATTGCTAGTCATCTTGGCTTTTGTCCAGCCACTGAACTTCAGTGACTAGGAAAAGAGTTTGAGCCCGATGATTTTATGTAATTCTACTTAAAGTAAATCCAATTTATATCCAAGCCAAGGTATCATCCCAAGATATCATTAGTCTTCTTCAGAAATGAACAAGAAACAACAATGCTTCATCATTTCCACTCAACTACCTTGGCAAAATTTCATTTCTCTCTGGGTTTGCCTTTATTTTTTCTATTAAACTGGGGGTGGGTTGGACTGAATGGCCTATTATTCATTTCAGTTCTAGGACCACAGTCCTATGATCAAATTATCTTAACTATGGGTACAAAGTACTTCCTTTGGTACTTCCTACTCAGTGAGGTAGAATGGAATAGGGTAGATCCGTTCATTCATCTCCATTTTCTCTTAGTACCTCATCAACATAATTACTATTTAGCATTCTGCAGATGTATTTGTATCCCCCCTTTTAAAAAAATCATATTTCTTATTTTAGCTTAATCATACTCCTTTAATTTCCTTTCTGTTTTCCCTCCAAAGCCAAATAAGTAGGGATCCTATTTAACTTGAACCCAGGCTGTTTCTAAAAGAAGATTTTCTCTATTTCCTCCAGGATGTCTCTCACTTTATGGATGAAGAATTCATGGAAGTAAATCATTTACTCAAGTTTGCATTGTGTAGAGTCAAACCTAGAACATATATTCCTTGATTCCTCATTCAATAGTTCTTCTGTTGTACTATAAGAATTAAATAATTCCCTTTACAGTTAACCTTCAGAAATACCAGAATAGAAAAGAACACTAAATGGCATTTTTGACTATTAAATTTGTTCAATGAACCTCTCAGAATATGTCAGAACTTGTTTCCAGCTGTGACTTGTGAGGCGTCTGCTTTGGCTTCTTCCCAGATGCCTATCTGTATGGTATTATTTTTTTTTCTTTTGCATCTATCTCTTTTTCTTCAGTTAACTGCCCCTTTGCCTGCCCATTCCAGATATCCATTTTGACTTTTCAATTGCCATTCCATCTGATTGAATAAAATCAATTAATTACACCTCAAAATGAAGACATCTTTTATAATTGCCTAAATAAATTTCTCTCAAAGAGGAAGAACCATTTCTTTTTTATTTTCCAACTTTTAAATTTTATATAATTAAGTGGGATGTGTTTTCAAATAACAGATTTAAGGTTGAACAATATTGCTCTTTTTTTAAGGGTCACTCAGATTGTGATTGTTGAATTACATAATAAAGGCTCATTCGATTTGTGTTGTCGTACAGCTAAGCCAAATGAAATTCTACCATAATGACAAACACATTGACCATTTAAATATGCACTATAAAATTACAATTTGAATATAATCTTTTTTTTTAAAGTTGCATCATATTATCATAGAGATGGTATGGATAATTCTAAAGATTAAAGAAATAACAAGATTATAAAACTTAGTAAGCAAAAACCTATTTACACTATTAAGTGATGATTATATGAAAAAATAGAGTATGTTCTTATATGGAAAATAAAACTCTTTGATTCTATATTTAAATTATTTTAGCCATTGTCTTATTTATAACTGCTTCTGTAACATCTCTTTCCTCGAAATATGTTTAATTCAAAGAAAAAAAAAGTAGAGAGTTCCTACACTGAAGAAATATTTGAATGAGAGTACATATCTTCAAAGAGGTCACAGTTTTGTTTTTTTTTTCTTTAAATTGGGGGTTAAATATTTTCGAAAAAAACCCTATAATACAGAATAATGTGTGATATTTACAAAGGTTACTATTAGTTTTACTTTTCTTGTATTATGGACATATTAAATATATGCCTAGTTAAGATCTTTTGACATTAATGCTTAATTATAATTTCCATACTTAAAATTAAAGGAAGGCAGAGTTGAAGACTCAGGTGTATAAATTTATAGGACCACTGTATGTTATTTGTTGGAATCCTTACTAACTGCTAACTAATTAGAGTTGATCTAATCTTACAAGAAGATGTTTTGGGCAGAACCTGAAACAAGGTACTAAGTAGAACTAATTAATACAAGGCTTGTGTTCACACCTTTACTCATTGGAGTTCAATGAGTTCACACCTCCCTTGAAGCTCTTTGGGCCAGAGAGCACTATGGGAGAAAACCCACAATCCCTCTCTTGAGCATAAATAGAGCTTCAATGGGCCAGTCAAAGAAGTTCTTCAGAGTGAAGAAGCTACAAGTAGAGATTTCACCAGAATGACATGAAAAGTGGAGCTGGCTGGAGGCTGAAGAAAGCAGAGGCAGAGGCTGAAGGACCAGACCTTTGGATTTAAAGACATTCGGAGAGAGCTCTTGGAACCAAGCAGAGAGATAGGCCTCTAAGCTAACCGGGCTATATTGGAGATAATAAAAGATCTGAACTTTTATCACCTGGCTGTGTTTTGAGAAGAAAAAACTCACCACATTTTGGCGCCCGAACAGGGACCGATTCAGATCCATCTGAACTAGATCACCACATTTTGGTGCCCAACGTGGGGCTGATTCAGATCCATCTGAACTAGAGCACAACAGTTATTCAGAGAGAAACCCTAAATACCTATTATTTGAATATGACAGACACCATTTCCAGTATTTGAAAAAATATATATACCTAAAATAAACCAATTGCTATGACACAAAATGCAGTAAAATGTAGTAGTCTGCACATAGAAGATATGCAGGAAATAGTATTAATTAACAGAAAAATCACTTTAAGATTAGATAAAATATAATGTACATTTATGGAGCTCTTCCACACTTGTGCTACATGTAGAAGAATCCATAGCAGATGGATTCACTGAAACATTTGGTGGAGAAACCTGGATTAAAATAAAAAGCTGAGAAAAGAAATTTGCCAAATGCCACTTTTAGGTAAAAAAAAAATTTCTAGGAAAGTTGTTTGTTTGTTTTCTTATCATATCAAGTGTCTAATCTCTGTATTTGTAATTTGCATTATTTGCTTTTAATTCTGTCCACAAGGGCCAACCAATATGTCTAATCTGTTTTCCACATTTCATAGTGCAATGGAAAGAGCAGGTGGCATTTACAACCATAAGTCCTGGATTTGAATCCCAACTTTGCTTCTTAATAGCTACTTAATAATAAGTAGATTAATGGCAATAGACCAAAGCTCCATCATCTGTAAAATGAGGATATTAGACCAGATAATTTTTGAAGTAGCTTCCAGATTTGGAGTTACACCTGGGATTCCCACAATGATAAAATCACAGGCTCAGGACTCCTCTCTCACTATATTTGTTTCAAGTGCAGTTAAGTGACATAGCAGATAGAATGATAAATAATAATCTGGGAGATCTGAGTTCAATTTTTGCCCCCAGCACTGAGAAGTGTATGATGCTAGGAAATCACGTAATCCTTTTACCTCAGTTTACTCACTTATGAAGTTGGTTCAGTTCGGTGATACAATACATAGAGCACTGGGATTGAAGTTAAGAAGACCTCAGCTCAAATGCAGTATCAAAAAACTTACTAGCTATATGACGTAGCACAGTTTGTCTCAGTTTCTTCATCTGTAAAATAGAAATAATAATAGCATTTACCTCCCAGAATTGTTGTGAAGAGCAAAGGAAATATCATTTGTAAAGGACTTAGCATTGTGCCTGTCACATTTTAGATATAATATAAATGTTAATTGTCATTATTATTATTATTGAAATTAAAATAATGATGACATCTCAAAAATGTTGTGAGAATCTAATGTGACAATAAATGTAAAGTTTTTGGAAACATAAAAGTACAATATAACTACAAGCTATTATTATAAATGTAAGAAATTAAAATGCTTTATAAATATTCAAGAACAATAAAAAAAATTGAAAAAAGAAAATCCTGTGACAGCATGATTTTTATTACCTAAATAAAGATACCATTATTTGGACTAGGTACTGATCTTTAATTTTACTCTATATTTGACAATGCAGTTCAGAGTTTCACAACAATTATTTTGACTATTTCGGGATAACAAACTTTCATCTTAGGGAAATTTTCCACATCATAAGTAGTAGCCTATTCCTAGAAAGGAGAAAGAAATTAATATTGTATATTTGTCTATTGCAAATTTCACATTATATCTCATTTCTTTGTGAACAATTCATAAGTAAGGGGACAGACTTTTAGAAAGTTCATTCTTCCTCTCTTTCATTCATAATTCAAAATATTTGTTCAGTGAAAGAAGTGGCTAAATTTTCTATTCAATGACATGAAAATAGGAAGGGAAATAGGACTATCATTTGCCTCCTAGAATCTTAGACCAAATGTTCTGGCAGATCCTTTCCATTAATTGAGGAATACTCTCCTTTTCCTCACACTTCTGTATTATTAATATCTCAGGTTCTTAGTAAGCTTTCAAAAAACTTAAATGATTCAGGATTACCTTGGTTTTACATTTGTGAAGATCAAATTGAGGAGAAAATGTTATTGAGAAGGGGGGGAAATATGAAAAGAACCTAAATCCATTTCATCGTTTATTCCTTGGGATATAGAACTTGATTATTAAGGTGACCTTGAATGAATCTTAAGTTTTAGAAATTTAGTTTTCAAGTCCTTCAGATTCATAAGAATAATGATAACTTCTGTTAAAATCTCCAGGGAATGCCTACTGTGGCAGTGCATTAAAATGCAGTCAAGTTAAATCTGAGTTCTCATTTTCCATTACTCAACAGAGAAACATTTGGTGAGGTTGATAATTACCTACTTATAATGCAGAAAAGAGTATCAGAGCTCATGACCATCTTCATTTTCCCCAGGTAGCTTATATAGATATTTTATTATATTTGCTCCATAGATATAAAAATAAATACTTTTCACTGGTATTATGATATAACAATTTTGAATTGAGGAAAATAGTGATGATATTAAACATCTTTTGGCTTTTTAAAAAATTCACAACAAATGTTTATTAATTTTTATATCTATACAATTATCTGTTGAAATTTTTATTTCTTTATCATACATTTTTCCATTTGCATACTAGGACTGCTGCACATCACCCACAAAATGGTGATCTAAAGGAATGTCTTCAGCATATTATAAAACCGTTATTGTACTAAAACTACTTGAGGATCAGTTGTAGGGCATGAAAAGAACATTGTATGGGAAAAGAAATTGAGATTTGCAGTATTCCTTATTTGTTTTTGTTCAATCATTCACTTGTATCTGATTCTTTACAATCCCATGGACTTTAACATGCCAAACCCTTCTACCCTCCATTTAAAGTCCAAGTTCAATTTCAATTCCATATAACACTATTTATTGATTTCACCCTGCCACCCTTTTTCCTTTTCTTTTCAATCTTTGCAAACATCAGGGTCTTTTCCAGTAAGTCCTATCATCTAAATATGTGGCCAAAGCATTTAGTCTTCAGCTTCCATATTTGATCGTCCTGTGAAGAGTTCAGATAAATTTCTTTAAATGTTTATTGATTTGATCTCCTTGCCAATCAAGGGGATCTCCAAAGTCTTATCCAATATTATAATTTAAAAGTTTCAATTTTTGCCATTCTCAGTTTTCCTTATAGTCCAAATCCTATAGCCATCTGTGGCTATTGGGGGGAAAAATCACAACCTTGACTGTATGGATCTTTGTTGGCAGGGATGTCTCTGCTTTTTATTATGCTGACCAGATTTGTCATAGTTTTCCTTCCAAGGAGCAAGTGTCTTTTATTTTCATGGGTTCAATTGCAATCTGCAATCATCTTTAAGTCCAAGAATATAAAATCTGGCACTGCCTTTTCTTATCTCTTTATTTGTCAAAAAGTAATCAGGGATAAATTACTTGCCCTGAATCACATAGCAATAAATATCTGAAGCTGAATCTATACTCAAATCTTCCTGATTCTTGGCCCAACCCTCTCTCTATCTATTGTCCCATTCGACTGATCTCAAACATTCATCATTGAAGTTCTCCAATTAATGGCATCAGAATTCCACTGAAGCACTGAGTTTACTTTTTGGTTTTTGATGTGCAGATCACTAGAGCAAGAATAGTAATTTGCAAAGGTTCTAGCAGCAGCCATTAACAAGGAGGAAGCCAAGATAGTTGGTTGAATTAGGTAAAAAGTATGACAAATGGCAATAAATAATTTTCTTTATGATTGTGACATTTTCAAGCATATTTAAATATATGGATTCCTTAAAGAACAAAGCCTGTAAGTAGAGTTTGTTTCTTCCTTTTGAATTTGGGGGGAGGGAGAAGGCAAGAAAAGAAGAAAATTTCATTTAAGACCAGATTTCCAGACTTTATTCAAACTGTATTTGATCTAGTGAGGTTTTATCCTATTTTATCACATGCATTTTATACTTGACCACCTACCCACATTAAAAAAAATTGCAATAGATGAACTCTAATCAATTGAAGCCTATCTATATCCCAGGACTAAGCACAGATTCAGTTTGTAGTAGATATACTTTTGATACTGACATGATATCTATTTAATTTGTCTTGAATTTTATATAATCATATTTTAAATTCATTTTTTGAATCACCTCAACTATATTTCCATTTCCCTTAGGCTAGAGAACATGCCTTAACCATTATTTGTTGTATTATCCAGACTGTCATAAAGATAGTAAAGAATGAAGATATATTTGTTGATTTGATTTTATGTGCCCTTTAAGTTTTCCAGTTTTGAAGACTCAAAAATGAGTTATGTAACATTAATAGTAATAGTTAAGTCCAAGAATGGGAAAGGGAAATTTTTTCTCATCTTCTGTTCTCCAAAAAATCTCCTCAGTATTTAAAAATATATTTCTTTTCTTTGGGCTATTCTTCATACAAGAAAATGACTATGTTCTCTTTTGGATTCTACTTTCCTAGGTTTTAGAAGGTTGCTTTTGGATCACTCTAATTCTTGATTTCTTTTATTCTTGTATTTTTCTAAGACATAATTTCTCTTAAATTGTTCTGGAGATGCCCTTTATCTTGTTCCTGATTCTGGCTACAAAAATGTGTGATTATATTGCCTATGTGAGTGCCTAAGAGATGGATACAATGTAAAATGAGTTCTTTATCAAACTTGAAACAACTCTAATATATTTTCTCCCCAGTGTCACCACTGTTTAATACTTGTATTCAATTCTTGGGAAAGCCCTATTTGCATGTCAAAATCCTTACACTCTTTAATATTCACAAGTTTTATTTTAATTTACTTTGTTTTATTTTTAAATCCTCGTGGAATTCAGTCAAGGAAGATTGGAAAGGCAGAAACATTTTTTTGTGCTTTTTCTCATTCTTTTTAATTAGTTCATTACAAATAATAGTATTCTCAGAAGTAAAAGAGGTCTTAGACCTTTGCCAGTAGAAGTTCTAGATAATATGTTTAGCATTTTGAAACAGAACTCAGTTAATCAGCATGTCTTTTATAAAAAAAACTTCATTCATTTTAACCAACTTTTAAAAGCTTGTTGTTATAGTTGTCATTAATTTAAATGAGTATGTTAGCTGCATATGTGGGGGACAAGTACTTGGATAAATGAATGAACATGTGGTGGAGCTAATTCTCTGTAGGTCCCCTAAAATAATTTTCGTGAAAAAGTTGTATTTTTCAGTCACCAGTGTTATCATATAGATGAGTCATGGTCAATGTGACCACAAGTCTGCCTTTTGAATTAGTAAACACCCAAAAGCAAAAAGAAACTCAGTGTTATGTTCACCTATGTCAAACAATGACACAGTTCCTCTGCATTTCTTGCATATGTAAAGGTGTTTATGTTTGGTGTCTTTGTGTCTATATATATGTGCATGTGTTTTACTATTACATTGGATTATTTTAGGTTATCTATATATTTATTTTGAATATGTAGAGCACCAAAAATTTATAAAAATTTTGAGTTTGGAAAGAACTTATCTCTATCTCTATTTAATCCTATCTCTAAAATATGTGTTTTAAATAACTAAAGCCTACAAAGTCATACTAGTAGTAGAAGGAAGACTAGAACTTATGCCACTGAACTCCTAGGTAAGAATTTTTCTCTACCATTGCTTATAATATGTATTGAAACAATTTTTAAATGGAAGTGACCTATGTCACATAGAAGTCCAACTATGCCTCCCACCAAATATAAAAACTAATGGAATTGCAAAAAAGGGAGTAAGGGAGAAAAAAGGTTTTTATTTTTGTAATCAGGAATATATTAATTCTTGTGAATCCATTTGAAATATAATAATCATTTTGTAATATCAATAAACTTTTAATTTTTGTTTTGTACATTTACATTTTCTTATGTGAATCTTGCTTCCATCAAGGAACATCTGGATAGTACTTAGAGCTATCATGGAGAGTTTCTTTGAGCCAAAAATAGCTAAGATTTCTTTTCACAAGTTGATATTCTATTATTCTTATGTTTTTATGGTACAGAGATGTTGAAAACATAAAGAAAGTATTTTCAGAATATTTGTATTAAATTTTCATTGAAAGCCTATAGTCTAATTTCCAATTTGAGATGCAACTAATATTTAACAGTTATTGTAAGGCTAACTATTTTACTCTGAAATTATGCTGTAACATTCAACTGATACATGGTAGACATGTTTTATATTTTGAAATATATATACGATTAGAATTAATTTTAATAATTTTATAAACTTGAAAAAACAACTTCCTTAACATAAGAAAGAATACAAAAAATTGTCTAGTTGCAGTTTTCATTTTCTTTCTAATTATTAGAATAAAACAGAGAAAATATATGTAGCCCTTCAAGGTACTGTTGCAAAGCAGAGGTAAAAAGCATAGAAAGCATTCCTTCTCATGGAATTATTCTTATAAAAGAAAATTGTTTCATCAATCAAGAACTTGACAGGAAGATCCCCACCATTGGAGAGAATAATTTTGTTTTGTTTTGTTTTGTTTTTTGTGTGTGTGTGTGTGTGTGTGTGTGTGTGTGTATGTGTGTGTGTGTGTGTGTGTATGAAGGCTAGTCTTAATTTTTATGAAGTAGGCAGTCTTGACTAGATTAAGTGGTAGCATTTAATATTATTTGAATGAGGCCCAAATTCCAGGCCTCTCCTACCTCAAAACTACCAAATGCATATTCATAAAAGTCAATATTCTAATATTGCCTGTTGGAATCCTTACTAACTGCTAACTAATTAGAGTTGATCTAATCTTACAAGAAGATGTTTTGGGCAGAACCTGAAACAAGGTACTAAGTAGAACTACCCATAATCCCTCTCTCTGGAAGGAGCATAAATAGGCCAATGGGCCAGTCGGAGAGTTCTGGAGAGTGAAGACGCTACAAGTCGAGATTTCAGGGGAATGACATGAAGAGTTGGAGCTGGCTGGAGGCTGAAGAAAGCAGAGGCAGAGGCTGAAGGACCAGACCTTTGGATTTGGTGACATTCGGAGAGAGCTCTTGGAACCAAGCAGAGAGATAAGCCTCTAAGCTAACCGGGCTATATTGGGATAATAAAAGATCTGAACTTTTATCACCTGGCTGCGTTTTGAGAAGAAAAAGCTCACCACATTTTGGCGCCCTGAACGTGGGACAAACAGACCCCTCAGTGGATTTCAGTGGAAAAGCTCCGATCCTGATTCAAGTGGAAAAGCCTCTGATCCTGATCCAGTGGAAAAAACTTCAACCCAGAAATTAGGGTGAGTGCAACAAAGAAATTTTGTTAGAAGAGTTAAAGTAGAATTTCATCTAAGATGGGACAGATATTTAGAAAACAGTCTGTTTCTGTTCAAGGAAAATGTTTAGAGAGCATTGTCAAAATTATGGAAAGCCAAGGTTTAATTATAAGTTTACAGCAAATCACTGAACTTTTACAAACTGTAAAGGACATATGTCCTTGTTTCTCTCTTGATAAGGAATTAGATCTAAATGAATGGAAATTGGTTGGAGAGGATCTTTGTCAATTCTATGATAAAAATGGGCCTAACTCAATAATTAATACATATAATGTAATACAATTGGCTATAAGAAGTTATTTAAGTGATAGAATGATGAAAAGGAAAGTACAGGAGGAAAAATTGCCAACTTTACTAGGTGAAAAGGAGGACGAATCAGATGAGAATGGAGTTAATTACAATTCTGAGTATGATACTTCACAGCAGGAGGAATTAGGTGATTCCACATCTCATGACCCTCCCCCCACAATTAACCCTTCATGGGTGGAACAAGGGGGAGGGAGAGAGACAGAAACACAGTCAGCTTCTCCTGTAAAGCAGAATTTAACAAGATTAGAAAAAGCATTAATTAAGGCAAAAAATGAAGGAGAAGATATATCTGATTTTATAAATGCATATCCTGTGATTGAAGAGCTCAACTCCTCATGTCAAAAAGAGAGAAAATACACTCCTTTTAATTTGGAAAAAATTAAAGATTTGAAAAAGAGTTGCACTCTTTATGGGGCTACATCATCTTATGTGAAGATGTTACTGGATAATTTGTCTAATGAAATCCTAACCCCGAATGACTGGAAATCCATAACGAAAACTTGTCTAGAACGGGACAAAATTTATTGTGGCTTTCGGAGTTTCATGAATTATGTAGGATTCAAGCCCAACGCAATAGGCAAAAAGGAACTGTTGTACAAATCACTTTTGACCAACTAGCTGGTGAAGGTCAGTATGCAGAGAGTTCAGAACAGATTTATTATCCCATAACAGTCTATGAGCAAATTTCTAAGGCTGCAATAAAAGCTTGGAATTCTCTCCCTGGACAGAAAGATGGAAATAATGCTTTCACAAAAATAGAGCAAGGTCCCAATGAAACTTTTGCAGATTTTGTGGGACGTTTACAAACAGCTGTAATAAGAACCATTGGAGATAATGCAGCAACAGAAATAATGACTAGACATTTGGCTAAGGAAAATGCCAATGAGATTTGCAAGAGAATTATATGGGGGCTAGACAAAAATGCTCCTTTAGAAGAAATCATAAGATGCTGTGCCACAGTGGGCACAAATGCTTATTATGCCCAGACTATGATGAACATGGAAAGACAAGGTCCTTCTTGGCAGAGGATTTCTAGAGAAACTCGTCGATGTTTTCATTGCGGAAAAATTGGACATCTAAGAGCCCAATGTAGAAATGGAGATAAAGTGAGAAGACAGGGTGAGAGAAAACCCAAAACCCCATGTCCAAAATGTAACCAAGGCTTTCACTGGGCTTCTAAATGTATATTGACCCAGAAGAATGAGAGGCAAGGCCCAGCTCCAAAGTATCAATCAAAGGACAGGTGGGGCATGATAGCAGCTGAAGTTACACCCAGAGAGACTTTAGAAATTCAGGATTCTGATGTCATCAACCAACAGAAAAGCAATCAGGATTACAGTTGGGAAGAATACAGGTCTTTTAAGACAACAAGGCAATATCCAGTGCAAACAGCTCCAATGTAATTACCAGATGATGAGGAGAAATCCCAAATTTGGTAAATAGAAGGGAATTAGATTAACTGCTTGGGGAAGAGGATCTGCTTATATTTCCACAGATGGAGAAAGAATCAAATGGCTGACAAGGAGACTGTTAAAAAGACTTTTAAAATCTTCAGGAATCATTGGATTTCCTAACACAAGATGAAACTGTTTTAGTTCTTGAAAAACCAGCAAGAATCATTGGGTTCCCTGAGATGAAAAATTGTTGATGAGACCTTTTGCAGTACTTCAGAGCTTACAGGAATTATTAGATTCCTGGCACATGAACTAATGGACAATGGAATCCTATTGGACTGTTTCTAGGACTTATGGACATGTGTAAATTTTCAGGATGATTCATGTTATTTGTTACATTACTACTAGCCTGTGTTATATTGCTATGTGCTTATGTAAATTATGTATAATGCCTCCCATATTGATGGATTTATGTATACCATATATATCTGTTACAAAGTTCTGGCCCATATTGATGGCTTTATGTGTACCCCCTCAGAAACCCCCTATGTTTTAAAACAAAAGAAAGGGGGAGATGTTGGAATCCTTACTAACTGTTAACGAATTAGAGTTGATCTAATCTTACAAGAAGATGTTTTGGGCAGAACCTGAAACAAGGTACTAAGTAGAACTAATTAATACAAGGCTTGTGTCCACACCTTTACTCATTGGAGTTCAATGAGTTCACACCTCCCTTGAAGTTCTTTGGGCCAGAGAGCACTATGGGAGAAAACCCATAATCCCTCTCTCTCATATCCCACAATTCCTCCCTCTTGTATAAAAGAAACAGACACAGAGCACTTTGGGGGATTTTCACCGGAATGGCATGAAGACTGGAGCTGGCTGGAGGCTGAAGAAAGTAGAGGCAGAGGCTGAAGGACCAGACCTTTGGATTTAAAGACATTTGGAGAGAGCTCTTGGAACCAAGCAGAGAGATAGGCCTCTAAGCTAACCGGGCTATATTGGAAATAATAAAAGATCTGAACTTTCATCACCTGGCTGCATTTGGGAAGAAGATCACAACATTTTGGCGCCCGAACAGGAACCTATTCAGATCCATCTGAACTAGATCACAACAATTGCCCATGGAATAAAATACAAATCCCCAATCTATAATTTATGATGATCAAGATTTTATGATTGATTTAATTTTTCCATTTATAAAAGGCAATCAATCAATTAATCATTGGTCTTTTCTAAATGCCTAATAAGTGCCTAGTACTGTGCTAGACATTGAGAATTTAAGAAAAATGAAAATCTTATAGATTTCTTTGGTTTTTAAATAATTTATGGAAATTATACACTAAATACCAAAAAAAGAAGTTAAGCCATTTGGGAGGGGGTAGTTGGTTAATTACAGTGTGTATGTGGCGGGGGGAGGGTTGGTAATGGCAGTGATGTTGAAAAGATGGTTGGAGCCATATTATGTAGAATATGAACATAAAGTACAGAAATTTATATTTTATCCAAGAGATGTCAATTTGTCAATGGAATCAGGTTTGTATTTAAAGAAAATTATTTTGCCTCTGGGTGATGTAAGACTTAAGGCAAGGGAGATCAATTGGAGGAAGGATTATGGGGGCCTGAACTAAGAGGGTGGTTGCATGAGTGAAGAGAAGCAATCAGATGGGAAAGGCTTTAGGATGGTAGAAATAGCAAGATTTGGCATATTTTGGACATATCAGGTTAAGGATAATGAAAAGTCTAAAATAATGTCAAAATTATAGTGTCTAGTTGAGACACTAGAAGGATGGTAATACCTTTAATTAAAAGAGTAAATCTTGGAAGAAGGGAAGAATGTAATTAGAAAGACAATAAATTTGACTTTAGAAATGTTGAGTTTCAAAAATTTCTGATATGATTGGGCATAAAATTCAGGAGAGAACCTGATGCTAAATTTATAGTTCTGAGAGTCATCTGCATAAAGGTGATAGTTACTTCTGGGGGTAGAGGCAAAACGTCAGAGTAGGGAAGCACTCAAACTTCCTCAACATTCCCCTTCAAACAATATCAAAGTAATGTTTCAAATCAAATTTGAGAATTGCAGAACCAAAATAGGTTAGAGTGAAATGATCTTCCAATTTAAAGCAACACAGAGGTCAGAAAGAGAGATCTATGATGTGGGAGAGGAGGTAAGCCTGGAGACTATGTGGATGAAATACCAGAAGGAATAAACTTTGGAACTTAGTTAAAAAAATTATTGTTAAATTTTTTATGTGTAATTGGAAAATGCATAAAATTATGTGCATTTAAGAAAGAGATAGAGGAAAAAAGAGAGGGAAAGAGAAAGAGAAACAGAGATAGAAAAAGAGACATAGAGACACACAGAGAGAGACAGAACTTCTTTGTATCTGTGAATAGTCAAACCTATGGAAGTGAATCAAATATATAGACAGAGTTGACTCAAAGAGTTAACTGAAAAGTACATTTTCTTTTTTCCTTGCAATCTTTCAAAGTAATATGATCAAATAAGAATCAGTACTTCAATTGCTGGGAATTTTAATAGGAAAAAAATATAGATATTTTATATATCTATATAATATATATAGATAATAATATATAGATATATATAATAATATATAGATTTCTTTGATTTTCAAGTAATTTAGGGAAATGATACATAAAATATTATAAAAGCAGTTAAATCAAGCTTTTTTGGGAAAACTTTCAAGAATGAAATTTCCAGAAAAAGAATGTGATTATCATGAGGGAAAAAAGAAGGTATGCTGTCTGAAATGACTTATTAATTTATCCCTATTATATGAATTGGAAAAACATCAACAACATAGAAAAGAAATGTGTGGAAATAGTAGGAAATAAGAAATGAATGCAAAAGTAGAATATGATCAGGGAAATTAAAGTTTAGAATAGGTTGAGTTTGAAAATGAATCAAGTCAAAAATGGCTCTTATTTTTTTGTTTTTTTAGGGAATGATTATAGAAAAGATTATTTTTGAGACTGAACTGGATGATGATAAAGGTGAAAGTGAAAAAGGAGAATTTTTCAAGTAATATTTTATATCCCTTTTCTCTGTCCAAGGAAAACAATCTTCAGATTGAAAGGATAAGGAGGAAATAACTAAAGAAAGTAGAAAACCAAAATGAGGAAATAAATGGTAAGAAGATATTCATTGAAATGAGCTTCCGTGAATTAATTCATCAGATTTTTACAAAGTACAACTTACGGTTACCATCAAAAATTCATTTTCAGTGATTTTTGAAAAATATTAGAGAAAATATATGTCAAAATATAAGAGAAGAACCAGTTCTTGATTTTCAAAATTTGATTCATCAAACTATAGATAAATAATAGTAAAATCTGAGGATACCCAATTAACATGCATTGTACCTTCATCAACGACAAAGCACATCAGGATCTTTATATTCTTGTTGTTCTTGTTTTGAGATGCTTGTTAGAAAAGGATAATGCCAAAGATGAAATATAGCTTTATTTTACCAATTTATTATCCTAGCATTCTTTCCATTTTTCCTAGACATAGTATAGTCATGAGGACTATAAGATCATACTAATATTTGTATTTGTAAGTGATTGGCCCTATCCTGCAAATTTTATTAATGTATTAATGACAAACTGGTGCCATATATTATTCTGCTATTCAACATTTTTTTCTGGTTGTTTTGATATAAGTAGCTAGTTCATGTTATAAAATTTGTAGAAGAATTGAAGTTGAGGCATACCAAAAAACTTCACACAGTTGACTTCACATCCATAGGACTGCAGAAAAATGTCTGAAGAGTGGTTTAATGAAGAAAAAAATTGAGAATTTCTAATGTGATTCAATACTAGAATTTCATAACTCAAAACAAACTATAGGCTATAATAAATTTAAAAAATGTAAAATTAGATATTAGTTTCATTGTACTCTTCCTTGATAAATTCATAATGGAGCATAGAATAATAGATTTGAATTGAGTAAAATGTTAGAAATGATCAATCCTCTGTTCCATTTTTCAGATGAGAGCATTTATGTCCAGAAAGATTAAATGACCTATATCAGATTACAAAAATAGTAGTTTAAGGTTGGGGGATTTCAACAATTTTGTTTCCATTTAGCTTATCCTGTCCACTGTATCTTTTGATGAATTATATTCAGATTTGGAGGTCAAATTTCATTATGGACATTGACAAGTTGAAGTACATATAGAAAAAGATAGTCAATAGTCATGGTGTTGAGATTACTGTGCTTTCTGCCAAATAAGGATTGTTGAAGAAATTGGGCATGTTTCATTAGCAGAAGATTTTTAAAAGATACAGAATGAGAAATATGATATTGACAGTTGACTTAAAATACATTCAGAAGTGTCCTTTTTAAGAAGGACTAGATAGATATCCTTTGTGAATTGGAAAAAACTAGGAACATATAGTTGAAAATAAATGAATATAGATTTCATTTTAATATGATTTTAAAAACTTCCTTATAACTTGAGTTACCATATAATGAAATAAATTAATTCATAGAGTAATAGGTTACTCAGAGCACTTTAAACAGACTCAATGAATACCTGGAAGAACTTTCATAAATGGCATTTCTATTCAAATATGTGTTCCTTTTAACAAATCATATATGTATGATTTTGGAAAGGGAATCTATGTATGTAGGATAGGGCAGTTTCTTGTGGATGATATGCCTGAGTGGGATGATATTATGAACTCTGAGTAACATCTGGAAAATTTGAATGAGAAAAATGATGGAATGGTGCCAGGAATCAGGAATATACCATAGGAAAATTTATTTAGTTCCATAATTTACCTTGCCCATATCTAAATAGAAATAGTATGTTGGTTACTTCAACTTCTTTCTTTCCTTACCATGAATGGATTTTTATCCATTTTATTTAACCCATAAATACTGAGGATTTTTATTATAAAATTTTTCTCTGTGTGTCTGCATACATGGTAGAAATTAAAATTAGGAATTCAAAGTGAATTTAAAAATGTTCTCCTTACACTAATTAAAACTGAGAGATTCACTTCCAGTGAAATTCCACATGGTATAATATAATCTACTAGGCCTTCTAACTTTAAAATTATGTTATTTTTTATAGACTTTTTCATAGCTACATATATATTTTGGTTATGTGCACTAAGTAGACAATATTATTATATCAAAATCACACCAACTTTAAAGCACTGAAACTTTAAAGCACTGAAAAATTACTGAACCCAAGCTCTAAAAACAGCAATGGAAAAAAGTTTGAAGCTTAAAATAGAGCTCTCCAAGACCCATGTCAAGAATAGATCTTAATATTACCATGAAGTTCCAAGTCAAGCAATTGAAGGACTTCCCATCAGGAGGGGAATGACTGAACAAAATGTGGCATATGATTATGATGAAATACTAATATATTATGAGGAATCATGAATAGGATGGCTTCTGGAGAAAAATCGGGAAGATTTATATGAATTCAGGTGAAATAAAATTCACAGAAGCACAGAACTTTATATGCAGTAGTAGCAATATTGTAATGATTTTTCACTGTGAATTTTAGCTATTCTGATCAAGCCAGTAATCCAAAATAATTCTAGAGGATCCACAATGAAAGATTTTTTCTCCCATTCTGAATTTACACCCTCTCACTTCTATAAAAAAAGGAAGGAGCCAAATTCTTTTTTTCCCCTTTAAAGTCAAGCTTGGTCATTATAATTATGCAGTGTTTTGTTTTACTTTACTGTTGCAGTTCTGTGAATTAGCATAAATGTAGTTATTGTATACATTTTTTTCATCATTCCAATTACTTCAATTTATATTACTTGATTTCTCTTCCTACTCTTTATTCTTCAAGATTATATTTTCTCAGGGCACAGTGATATTCTATCTCTTTTACCACAGTTTATTTAGCCATTCAACCAGTGAGCAAATATTGTATAATCCGTTTCACTCTAGGATTGCTGAATTTCAGCACCTTATAGCATATCCTGTAGATCATTCAAAACCTTAGATTTTAGTCTAGGAGAAGGTTTAGAAATAGACAGTGTAGATTTGGGAGCTATCTGCATGAATGATGCTTAGGAAAGACTATAGATTGGTGAGATAAAGAGAAATTAAGTCCTGGGAAATAAATAACTGATCCAACAAAACAATGAAAGGAAACGATTAATAAAGGAGAAACAGAGGAAAGCAGTTTTGTAGAACCCAGTATTAGCGCCAATGTCTAGAATGTTAACATAGTCAAAGATATCAAAAAACCTTCAAGGAGGATAGGGATTATTTTTCAGTCTGAAATATACTAAGTGTTTTAGTTTTAAGTATAAATGTAGTCAACAAAATATTAGTAAAATATAACCATCAGTCCAATAGATAGAAAGGAAAATTATCTGGAATAAATACATTTGTAGCACATGTGCATTATGGGATTTTATTTTCACTTGGACAAACCATTAAATATTAGCCTCATCCATATACTCAATTAAGTGAAAACAAATCATGAGTATAGTTCAATTTCTTAAAGAGTAGCTATCAACATTCTATGTTGTTTTATTTAGAATTGGCTTTAGATTTCCAATTCCCTTTTTAGACTTTTTAAATGAATGAAAATGACAGCATCTTGAGATGAGTCCTAGTGGGTCTCATCTTAGCCTAAACATGAAATATTGGAAATCTTTTTTTGTTTTATAAAAAAATACTTCATGCTTTTAGAATTGAAAAGAGTTTTGTGGTACTCCTAAGACTGAGGCCCATAGGGTTTCATAACTTTCAATGTCCTGTTATATGTTGAGAGTCAGGAAATGTCCTGTAATATGCTAGAATCAGGAAATAATATCTGAGATTGAGATAACTTTAAGCCATACTGTTTTATAGTTTGGATCTTTCAACGCTATAAACATTTTCTCCTTTCTTTATACTTTCAATTTATTTTAGATCCCCCAATCATATCAAAATGAGACTTTACCAACCAACCATACCAACTTGGAGGCATTTTTGATGTAGTAAAAATAGCATCAGAAATCTAGCTCTTGTACCAAATGACTGATCTTGGTAAAGTATCTTAATTTCTCTAGACCTCAATTTCTTTGTATTTAAATTGAGCAAAGTAAAACTAAGTTATTTTCAAGTTGTGTTCCCAGCTATTTATGACTTTGAATCTTAACTGGATATTAGGCATTACCTGCTATAGAGAATACAGAGCCAAAGGAGAAATAATTGCCGCTATTTGTTTGTAGATTATTGGTGACAAAAGATTCAATTAATCATCTGACACAATATGCCAGAGGCAGCTGTTTAATATATAATTAACATCTTGTGCAACTTATCCAATAATTTAAATTAGAAAGAAATTGAGTCATTTTATGGTAATGCTTCAGTTACTGGTCATGGTTAGGGAATGAAGTGTTTTCAATAATGTGTTTTTTTCTGGATAACTGAATCTTTTTGTTTTAACACTTTATGATAAGTTATTCTAAAGTATAGTACATAATTTTCCACCTTGGTAATCAAAATATATTAAATAAAATTCAATATTTTGTTAATACTAAAACTCATCATTATTATCAATTATTGAACCATGCAGTTGATTTAGTGTCTGGGGATAATTATGCCACATCAGTACTGATATTAGTATATGTCTTAGACAGACATCATTTTCATGAATAAATCTTTTATCAGGTAGATAACTTTGCCATTTATTTCTTTTGCCTTAAACCAGTATAACATGTAATCTACATGAAAAGACCTCAGTGGATGAGTGTTTTCTAAATGCATGATCAAAATAAATGAAATTACTTTCTAACTTTAATACAATCATAATCTACCACTGCCTTTGTTAGTATCCTTTTTCTTGTCTGGAATGTTTTAAAGAGTCCCTTAGATTTTACCAACAGGAACAGATTTAACCTGTTTAATCAGTGTTAGTGGATTTATTATCTCAAATGCATTATTGTTTAGGAAAACATCACTTAATATGTTTTCATTTGTATACATCAGTGAATATCCAATCTTCTATTTTGATATTCCTGTAAATAATTAAACTTATCTTTGTGTCTTCATTTATATCTGAATTCCCCATATTGCTAAATACTTAAAAGTCTTGAATGCTGTGTGGAGAATTGAGGTGGATGATGTCAAGACTGGATAATCTCAAGATAGCTTTCTTTCTTCCCCAAATTTGTCATGAGGTAAAGACTTCATATACTAAGTAAACAAATATGCCTACTTATTCATTTTAATTCATTTAATTAATTAAATGAAATTCATTTCAATTTTAAAAAGCATTGACTGTATATCCATGCTAGATTGTAGCCTTCATGGAGGAGGGAAAGGGAAAGAGAGAGGGAAAAGAATAAAGTAAAAAGTTTACAGCAGAGAACAAAAGGAAATACACAAGGTAGCAAAGAAAAGATGAACAGCTCTGAACAAGATGTTAGGTGGTTATTATAATAGAATTTCTTGAAAAGGAAATTTATTGTTTAATATATGGGGTCATCTCTTATGTTATGCGGTGCACATTAATTTTTTCCTGATTTATATTTAATTTTAAAATTAATTATATAAAAACAAACAAACTAATTTCTGTGCCTTCAAGTAACTTAATTACCTAGAGGGGTAAAATTCACAAAATTCACAAAAAAAATTTTAAAAAAGATATTAATTTGAAGAGGAAGACAATGCTAACAGCAGGAAAGATTTCAGAAAGTGGAACTTAAATTGAACCTTTAAGGAACTAAAGGATGCTCAGAGAAAGAGACAAGGAAGATGTACATTCAGAAAAATTTATGAAGATATTAAGAAAATATCAGAAAACTGAATTTCAGGATCATATAGACAAGTTTGAAACAAAGAGTATGTGAAGAAGAATATGAAATGTATTCTAAAAATTTTATTGAATCCAGACATTAAGGAAGTAACATCATTGTCAGCATAAGTACAAATAGTTAGTAATAATATATTACTTTAAGGTTTCCAAACTGTTTTAGTTATTATATAATTTTATCTTCACACCAAGCCTTCATATAGATTACTAAGCTGGTAGAATTTTCTTCTAATTATATTGGGAGTAAGTGAAGATTTTTGAAAGTTCAGTAATAAGAACAAACTTGATTTAAAAAAAAATCTACTTTGGCAGTTGTTTGGATGATTAATTAAAGAGGAATGAGTTAGAAGCAAGGAGGTCATGAAAATCATTTTTGAAAAAAATGTATTAGAATCATTTGAATTGATCCTTGACATGTTAAGGTCTGCTTCTGCATTTCTTTTTTTCATATACATTGTCATCCCTCCATATCCTCTCCCCTTTCTCTTAGCTCACTGAGATTAACAAAACCAAATTTTATGAATTATGAATGACTGAATCCTAGAAAATTAAAGCAAATATATATGTATGTACACACACAAAAGAAAGAGAGAGAGAGAGAGAGAGAGAGAGAGAGAGAGAGAGAGAGAGAGAGAAAGAGAGAAAGAGAGAGCAGAGACTACCTTCTGCCTTCCCTAGCACTTAACACAGTACCTACCACATAGTAAGCATTTAATAAGTATTTATTGACTGGTTGATATGTAAATTAGGTAACAGTTTCATTTTCTGTAAAATGATGTTAAATGAGATGGCCTCCAAGTTTCCCTTTAGACCAAATATTAATAATTTAATGGGGCTAACTAGTAGATAATCGGAAGATACTTACAAGTTATCAGTGTATTAAAGTATACAGTGCCCTAGGAGAATTCACTTATAAGTATGTTGTCATTTTCTATGTTATCTCCATCTATTAGAAAGTCCTTTTCTTGAGCCCAGAGGAAAAGAACAGATTGTTTTACTGGACAGAAGACTAGAACATCTCTGCTCTAACATATGGATTCCATTACAACACACATCTTTGATAATTGTTTCCTCCTCTGAAAGATACAGTAAAGAGGAAGATTGAGGAGAGAATTAGACCCAGAAGAAAAGTAATCTCCTAGGACATTGAGGGGAAGGAGATAGAATTAATCCTATTCTCTTATCATAGAAAGGTTAATTGATTTTAACTAAAATATGGGAGCAGAGATTATTCTAGTTTGTTTTTTAAAGTGTTAAGATGCTATCCAGCACCATAAATTAAATCTGTAGGGATTTTATATTATAAAATCATAGAAAGGGTGGAAGGGACCATAGAAGATACCTAATTCAATCCTCTTATGTGATATATGAGCAAATTCATATGTAGGTACATAACTTATAGATAATAAAAAGCTTATGTAGGGTCATTTAGCTGCTAAGAGGTCAAATTGAGTTTCAAACTCAGGTCTTTTGTCTTCTTATTTTATAGAAGAAGAAACTGAATTCCAGTGAAATTAAATGATATAGCTGATATTGCAAAAGATTTGAAAAATGTTAAACTGTATCTATATTAATACAATAAAATTTATAGTTTATTTAAAATAAATTTTTTAAAAAACTAGCAAAATCAATATACTTCTAATTTACTCTGGAAATTTTAGGTGAAACCAATCATTTCCCATTTTTCCCTCCTGGATGGAGAAATGAATTAATTAATATATATTTTTGTGTACTAGACCATTGTTATCTGGGAAACAGGATGTATTTTAATTCCTAGATGACTGATATAAAAATTGAGGAATTTAAAAATATGAGGAGATTATTTACCTCTAATCCCTGTTGTATTTCTTAGTTAGAAAGTGTATTATTCTCAGGTACTCAAGAGAAAAGCTATTTACCTCTAATAGCATTTGTTCTGCATCAAAAATATAGTTTTGTTTTTCTTCTATTAACTCAGTTCGTGCAGCATGGGATCCAAGACATTAATCTGTTTGTGATTCATCATCACACAGCCTCTGGCAGTTAACATAGATACTCAATATTAAATATATTAGTCATCTGAGTAAAAAGACAGTAGTCAATAGAAAGGTAATACGCATATTATAGAGCAAGGGCTCTGATTGATGAATTTGTATCTTCTTCTCCTTTAATGGCATAACTTTTCCATGCTAAACGAGTAAAACAAAACAAAAATCTATTAGAATTTTGATATAACAACCCAAATAATTGTAGAAAATGTACTAATTCAAGAAACAGTCAAAATTCAAATATAGTTAAATCATGATATAACTGACTCTAGTATTGGTAATATGTTGCTGGAATTGTAACTTTTGATTTTGTGTTTGTTGGAACTCTGACTGGAAGTTTTAGACATGGGTAGTCCTTCGTAGTTTTAGACATGGGTAGTCCTGTAGCAGTTGAGTCCTCTTGATTAGTTTTTCACAAGATAATAGAATGTAGAAGGGACCTTGAAACTCATCAAGCCCTACTTCCTTATTTTACAGATTAGGAAACTGAGACACAGTGAGGAAAAGTGATGAGCCCAAAATTGTTCAGCACTAAATATTAAGAGAATTGAAACTAAAGTTGTCTAAAGCTGTATCTAGAACTTTGTTCACTAAAACACATAATTGTCTATATTCTTTACAAGTTTATAGTCTCTGACTCAGGAGATCAATGTCTTATATGTTAAACTTTGGTCTACTTTTAGAAGTCCATGTATCAAGTGGCATTCATGAGATTATGGAAATGTAAGATTGCATAGAAAGTTATATGGAAAGGATCAAAGAGATCATCTAATCCTAACTCATGATTTAATTGATAAAGAAATGGAAGCTCCAGAATATTAACTTACTTGTCCAAAGTCCTACAGTTTCACAAATGGAAGAGTTAAAATTTGAACCTGGATCTCCTGACTTTCCATTACTTGGTTCTGTTGGGACATAGAAGTTCCCTAAAAAAACAACAAAAAATGGAAGAGAAATAATGTATATTATGTTTTTTTTTATTATTATTTTATGTTTCACCTATTTTACTTTTATTTTATCTTCTAGTAGTCTACATAAAAGTGTGAATTTTTTTCTGTTCCATCTTCCTCAAATTTTCCATTTTGCCCTTGAAGTACTGACACTAGAGAAGTTCAATGCTTTGCCCTTGCCACATAGCTAATATGGCACATATGTGGAACATCAATCTAGGATTTACAAGTCTGATTCTTCTGATCATAGGTTTGGCACTAAAAGAAGCCCCAAAAATTGTCTGTTCTAATTTTCTCTTTTTATATACAGTTCAACAGAAAGAGGTAAAGTAAGTTTTCTAATGTCACATAGTACATAAATCACAAAGTTATAACCTGTTTTCAATTATACCAAAAGGTATAAAAACAGTCAATTAATATGATTGTGAAAGAAGTATAGTTTATACTCTGAATGGATTTTTTCCTCTTTTGATATATGTACTAGTTCTATACTATCACAACTACAATGGGAAAAAAGTGCTTCTTCTGATTTCTGATTCTTTCTACTTTATAGTACAGCTAAAAATATATAGATTTTACATTAGAAACCAAAGTAAGAAACTACTTGAAATGAGACTTGCTAAAAGTCCCATGGAAGCTTGCTGGTATCACTTCAACATATAGACAACCAAAAGAAAACCTCAAATGATATTTGGTTCCTTCCCATCTGTCCCTTGATAAATTTTGGCATAGTGGTATATCAAAGTTTGTACATACAGTAAGCAACACCAGTCCCCTGAGAAGGGAGGTAAAAGCTTCCTTTCACCTATCGTCCTAAAATAGAGAATGTTTTCTTGGAAGTATATTTTAATGCATTTATTTCAGTTTTTTGGTCCTTTTCTAGTTTAAGGATTAAAACCACATAGCTGACATAAATAAAATTTGATAGAACTCTTTTTTAAACATGTTTTAATTGGGATTAATTCTTTCTTAGATAGAATTAACTTGTAAATCTATGCATTTTGGGGTTTTTTCCCCCCTGAAGAAGGATTTGTTCTATTTATGCCTTGTTTAATTTATTTTTCTAAGATGCTACTATTGTTTTTTTTTCTTTTTTTATTATAGCTTTTTATTTACAAAATATATGCATGGATAATTTTGATCCTTGCAAAACCTTCTGTTCCAACTTTTCCCCTCCTTCTCCCATCCCCTCCCCCAGAAGGCAAGTAGTCCAATACATGTTAAATATGTTAAAATATATTTAAAATCCAATATATGTTTGCATATATAGAGATAGATAGATATAGATATAGATAGACACACACACAGTTTTCTTGCTACACAAGAAAAAACAGATCTAGAAAGAAAGAAAAAAAAATCCTGAGAAGGAGAATAAAAATTCAAGCACACAATAACAGAGAGTAGAAATGCTATGTTGTGGTCCACACTCATTTCCCATAGTTCTCTCTCTGGGTGTAGCTGATTCTCTTCATTGCTGAACATTTGGAACTGATTTGAATCATCTTATTGTTGAAGAGAGCCACATCCATCAGAGTTGATCATCTTATAATCTTGTTGCTGTGTATAATGATCTCCTGGTTCTGTTTATTTCACATTGTTGGAATCCTTACTAACTGCTAACTAATTAGAGTTGATCTAATCTTACAAGAAGATGTTTTGGGCAGAACCTGAAACAAGGTACTAAGTAGAACTAATTAATACAAGGCTTGTGTTCACACCTTTACTCATTGGAGTTCAATGAGTTCACACCTCCCTTGAAGCTCTTTGGGCCAGAGAACACTATGGGAGAAAACCCATAATCCCTCTCTCTTATATCCCACAATTCCTCCCTCTTGGATAAAAGAAACAGACAGAGGCCCTCGGTCAGATTTCAGTGGAGTTATGCCAGAAGCCCTCTCTCCGAGGCGAGGCAAGAGAGAATACATTTTTCCTCTTGGCTGGCTGGTGGCAGATGAAGTTCTTCAGAGTGAAGAAGCTACAAGTCGAGATTTCGCCGGAATGACATGAAGAGTAGAGCTGGCTGGAGGCTGAAGAAAGCAGAGGCAGAGGCTGAAGGACCAGACCTTTGGATTTAAAGACATTCGGAGAGAGCTCTTGGAACCAAGCAGAGAGATAGGCCTCTAAGCTAACCGGGCTATATTGGAGATAATAAAAGATCTGAACTTTTATCACCTGGCTGCGTTTTGAGAAGAAAAACTCACCACATTTTGGCGCCCGAACAGGGACCAATTCAGATCCATCTGAACTAGATTCCAACATCACATATCATCAATTAATGTAAGTCTCTTCAAGTTTCTCTGAAATCATCCTGCTGGTCATTTCTTACAGAACAGTAATATTCCATAATATTCTTATACCACAGTTTATTCAGCCATTCTCCAATTGATAGGCATCTATCTACTCAGTTTCTAGTTTCTGACCACTACAAAAAGGGCTGCCACAAACATTCTTGCACATGTGGGTCCCTTTCCCTTCTTTAAGATCTCTTTGGGATATAAGCACGGTAGTAACACTGCTGGATCAAAGGGTATGCACAGTTTGATAACTTTTTGAGCATATTTCCAAATTGCTCTCCAGAATGGCTGGGTGTATTCACAATTCCACTAACGATGTATCGGTATTCCACTTTTGCCACATCCCCTCCAACATTCATCATTATTTTTTCCTGTCATTTTAGCCAATCTGACAGGTATGTAGTGATATCTCAGAATAGTCTTAATTTGCATTTCTCTGATCATAATGATTTGGAGCACATTTTCATATGATTAGAAATAGTTTCAATTTCTTCATCTGAAAACTGTTCATATCCTTTGGCCATTTATCAATTGGAGAATGGCTTGATTTCTTAAAAATTTGAGACAATTCTCTATATATTTTAGAAATGAGGCCTTTATCAGAACTTTTGACTGTAAAAGTTTTGACATGTAAAAAATGTTTTCCCAGTTTATTTCTTCCCTCCTAATCTTATCTGCATTAGTTTTGTTTGTATAAAACATTTTTAATTTAATATAATCCTAATTATATTATATATATATAGTGCTAATATATATATAGTCCTAAAATAGAGAATGTTTTCTTAGAAGTATGTTTTAATGCATTTATTAATAGTGCTCTAATTCTGCTTTGATCACAAATCCCTTCCTCCTCCATAGGTCTGAGAGGTAAACTCTCCTGTGCTCCTAATTTATTTATAATCTCATTCATTATGTCTAGATCATGAACTCATTTTGACCTCATCTTGATATACAGTGTTAAGTGTAGTCAATGCCTAGTTTCTGCCATACTAGTTTTCAGTTTTCCTAGCAGTTTTTGTCAAATAGTCAAATTCTTATCCCAAAAGCTAGGGTATTTGGGTTTATCAAACACTAGATTGCTATAGTTATTGACTATTTTGTCCTGTGAACCTAACTATTCCATTGATCAACTAGTTTATACCCAGTACCAAATGTTTTTATGACCGTTGCTTTATAATATATTTTTAGATCAGTTACAGCTAGGCCACCTTCACTTGATTTTTTTTTTTCATTTAGTTCTCTTAAAATTTTTACCTTTTGTTCTTCCAGATGAATTTGATTATTATTTTTTCTAGGTCAGTAAAATAGTTTCTTGGAACTTTGATTGGTACAACACTAAATAAATAGATTAGTTTAGGGAGTATTGTTATAAGATGCTACCATTTAAATATTCTATCTTCTGTTAATTTGGATAATTTTTACTTTTGTGAATCTTGAACTATTTCACTGGCATACAATTATTACATTTATTTTCTTTTCCTTTATGATACATTCACCCTATTTTTTTTAGTATTTAAAATTTTATTTACTCTTTTTAAAAAAGTCAAATTAAACAATGGTTTATCTGTTTTATATTTTTCATAAAATCAGCTCTTTGGTTTATCTATTAGTTGAAGTTTTTAAAGCTTTCAATTTAGTAATATTTCCTTTGCTTTTTAAAATATTTATTTTTATATTCATTTCAACATTTTAGTTTGTTCCTTCTCTAGTTTATTTAGTTTTATGCTCTATTTATGGATCTACTCTTTTTATCTTGTGTTGATGTTCATATATAAAGATGTAAAATTTATCCTAAAAGGTACTATGGCTAATTCCTATGGGTTTTGCAATGTTGTCTAACATTCATTCTCTTCAATGGAATTATTACTTCTATGATTTGTTATTGGACCCACTCATTCTTTGGGATTAGTTTATTTAATTTCCAATAAATTGCTAATCTATATTTCCATAGTACTTTATTGATTATAATTTTATGGCACCATAACATGACAAGAGTGCTTTTAACACTTTTGCTTTGACTATAAAATATCTATCCCCCAAAACTGCTCATTTTATGTGGAGATACCATTACAGTTGAGAAAAAGGTATAATTTTTAATATTCACATTAAATTTTCTACAAGGGCCCATCAAATCTAACTTTTAAAAAATTCTATTAATCTCCTTAAATTCTTTCTTATTTGTTTTATGGTTATAGTTATCTAGCTACAAGAAGCATGATCTTCTAGCCGTACAAATTTACTCTCTTTTCCTCACACCCTTTAACTTTTTCTTTGCTGTTTTTTGGCAAGATACGCTTTCCCTACTTTTTTTCTTAATGAAGTGTTTTGTTTTCATTTTTGGTTTTGCTTTTCTTTTGTCTAAGGTCACAATTGTGCCACCAGATTTTTTTTTTGGGTTGTCTAAGGTCTTTATTGCTACAGTAGCTTGTTTTTTAACTTCAGTTTAAACATAATTTTCTCCAGCCTCTTATTTTAAATCTGTGTGTGTCTCTGTTTCAAATTTGTTTCTTTAAACAACATATTGATGAATTTAGATTTCTGAATTCATTCTGCTACCTGCTTACATTTTATGGGTAAATTCACTGATTCATACTCACTTTTTATGATTATTTATTATGCATTTCCTTCCATCCTGTTTTCTTCTGTTTATTATCTCTTTGTTTTACCCTATCCTCCTCAAAAGTCTTCCTTATTTGAACAAATTCAGAATAAGATGAGTTTCAACTATTGTCCACCATCCTACCATTTCCTTTCTAACGTAAATGCTCTTTCAAGTTTGCCACTCTTACATGAGATAATTTATTTTTTCCTATTTGTTTGTTATATAAAGAAAAACTACCTGATAATTAGAACACTCCAAAAGTGGCTTGGTTATCTTTAGAAGAATTGGATTCATATAGACATTTCTTCTTTACTGGTCCTCAAATAAAGACTGGAAGGTCATTGAAAGATTCCTGGTCAGGTTTGAGTCAGACTAGATAACTTCATAGGTCCTTTCCAAATCTGCTCTGAAGTGTCATGCAAACATAAGAAGTTATGATTCATTTCAGAAAATGGTATGTGGATACAATGGCATCATAATTCTCTTTAAGGTATTTACAGACCTTTTCATATTAGTAGATAATCACCAGTCTCCCAGCAGTGAGCAACTATTATTTGATAAAAAGACTTCTCCCACTAAACTCAAAACTGAGGATTCCACTGTTATCTTGTTGAATTTGTATTCTTATTTAAATGGACAGTTCTTAGCTACTCATTCATTCGATGTAACAAGTGGAAACAATCATTTGAACAATTACATTTGTCATAGAAACACAATTTATGAATACTCAATTTTACATATTTTTCTATCCACAGCAAGTGAAGTGACATTCACTTTTAGAATGACAAAAATGACCTGCAAATTCATTTCAATTCAAATGCCATTACTCATATAGTAATGAGTTAAGGTTGCAAGCTTTCTCTACATATAATACTGCCAGGGAGTGCTATAGATCATGTCAGCTTTTTGTTCACGTCTGCTAGGATTATGATGAGTATGCATTGGGCTACCTTTGAACTCTGAGAAGACTAGAGGGAACAAGATTTTCCTAGATGGACAGAAGCTTAAAGGCACATGTTGGCAGCCTATGAGACATGCGGCAAAGTGGCACATACAATGATTTGGAGTAGCATAGTTAAGCCATCCCTAAGCAAAATTGTCGGCCCTATGGATTTTTCACAGTTGAGAAGATAGGCAGTTTCATAACAGACACCTTAGGGCTGAAAGTGCAGTCACAGAACAGGATTTAAATAGGTCAGAATGCACTAGACTGAAACTAAACCCATCAGGCAACAGCTGTCAGGAGCTTTGCCCACTGAGGCTGAGATGCTCAGGGGAAGCAAGGGTTTGGCTGAAAAAGGCTGAAAAGAGCTTTCCTTGTTTGTATTACATTTACTGGCCAGTAACTGCCTCTACTCAGAAAGAGTTTGATTGGGTCTATGTCAACAAACTTTAGGGAGAGATCTGACAGTGATTATCTGATCATTATATACTTATTCCTTTCCTTTTCTTAATACCCTTGAATCCTTTTTAGATTTCTGGATGTGTGTGTGTGTCTGTGTGTGTGTGTCTGTGTGTGTGTATGTGTGTGTGTGTTTGTAACACAAATTATATATTGTACAATTTTTGTAAGTAATATGTTTACAAAAAAACTTTGACACAGCGGGCCTTATCTATTTCACTTATCTGTTGGCTCTTTGTGAGAATTTGTATTTTCCCTTCATATCAGACACTCAAGTTTAAGATAAGAAAATTACTTAGCTCTGGTACTTTCTAGTGAATGAAGATGCTTATGAAAAAAGATGTAAAGCAGAGGTCAAGTCATCTGGTCCCTACATCTATCCCTACAGAGGCAGAAGAAGTCAAGGGATTGAGCTAAAAGTCCCATTCTTTAGTCCTACACCTCCACACATAATCAAGAAAAGCCATGTCTTTGCATCTCCTTGTTTTTCCTTTTAAGTTCCTATTTCTCCTTCATAAAACTCTAATCCCTTAAGTGGTTATCATGTGTCCATTTTTAATCTCCACTAGATAACAAAAGATTCTAGGAAAAATATAATCATTAAAATATCTTCCCATATTGTCCCATACAAATGGGGTCATAATATAAATGAGTAGTCAATAATATCCTTGTATGGTTCTTAGTCTGGACTATGAATTTTTAGACAAATTTAATAACTATATATTTTAATATAATTGCCTTCCTTTGCAATATTATGCATTTTATTCACTTAAAAACATTATTCTTAAAAGATTGGCAATCTGTTAAATAGGTACATGAAACATAAAAAGTTAAAACATAAATCTTCAGGAGACTTCCAGGGGCAAAGCAAAGATGGCAGAATGAAGCCTGGAAGCTGCTTAAGCTCTCTCAGTTTCCCTCAAAAACACATGAAAACAAACCTCTGAACAGAGTCTGATGAACTCACTCTCCATATAAAAATAGGGTGGGAATAACTTCAAGAAAGAACACTGTCACTGGGATGAAATGGATGCTTAGCCTAGCTCAGATGAAGTCAGATGAAGCCAATGAACCAGTCTTAAACACAGCAGATTAGCAATTGAAACTCTCGGTCTTGGCTCAGTAGTGAAGCACAACAGTGGGGCAGCCCTCAGTACCAGCCCAGAAGGCAAATTCTAGGAAAGCAGGCTTTTTCCTGGAAAGAGCAAAAAAAGAGATATACCCTGCTGTGAACAAAACATCCAAGTGGCTCCTTTAATAAAGGGTGAGGGAAAGATGAACTGTGATGACTGCATATTTTAAAATCAGCCAGAGTCAGGAATTCAGGTTAAGGGAAAATCTTCGATCTTTATTCTTTGTGGAGGTGAAGGGGAATGGCAATAGCAATGTGAGCAGCCGCGACACAAACCCACCAGCCATCTCTCCCCACCTCTCTTCCTGCCCCTCTGCCTCTACCCTCCCCAAAATCATCCCTACATCATTTCTTATACAACACATGAGGACTTGCACAAAGAGTGGGTGGGGGCCACTCTTTCTTCAAGCATATATATTAATAGAGTATGGTGCAATTACTAGTTAGCCTCACATGCTTGGGACCTCAGTGCATCAACTGGAGCTTCAGTGCATTACAATGGACTAAAAACAAATTGGAAATTGAATAATCAAATTCTAAAGAAGGACAACAACAAATCACAGGGAAAATAAGTCATACAAGAGAATGGTAATAATGAAACAATATAATAAAATCTATGAGTTGCACCCAAAACAGTTCTTAGGGGAAATTATATATCTGTAAATAGTTGCATGAATAAAATAGAGAAAAAGGAGATCAATGAATTAGGCATGCGACTAAAAAAAAAAACAGGAAAACAACAAATTAAACCCCCAAATTAAATATCAAATTATAAATTCTGAAACTCAAAGAAGAGATTAATAAAATTGAAACTAAGAAAAATATTGAACTAATTAACAAAACTAAGATTTGTTTTTATAAAAAAAAATAAACTTTTGATTAGTTTGATTAGAAAAATAAAGGAAAACAATTACCATCATCAAAAGAGAAAAGGTGAGCTTACCACCAATTAAAAAGAAATTAAAGCAATAATTAGAAGCTATTTTTTGCCCAACTGTATGGCAGAAATCTGACTATCAAACCAAAATGAATAAATATTTGCAAAAAAAGTAAATTGCCCAAATTAACAGAAGAGGAAATCAATTACTTAAATAGTTCCATTTTAGAAAAAAAAAGAAATCTCCTGGGCCAAATGGATTTGTAAGTCAATTTTACCAAAAATTTAAAGAACAACTAATTCCAATATTATGAAAAAAATTTTTGAAAAATATGAAAACAAGTAGTCTTGCCAATTTCCTTGTAAGATACAAATATGGTACTGATACCTAAACTAGGAAGAATGAAAACAAAGAAAGAAAATTACAGACCAATCTCCCTAATGAGTATAAATGCAAACATTTTGAATAAAATATTCGCAAAGAGATTACAGTTATTTATCAGCAGAATAATACACTATGAGAAATTCCACTATGACCAAGGGGGATTTATATCAAGAATGGCTGGTTCAATATCAGAAAAACTATTATCATAATTGACCATATCAATAACAAATCCAACAGAAATAATACGATAATCACAATAGATACAGAAAAAGATTTTGACAGAACACAGCATCCATTTCTTTTGTTATATTCTCTCTCTCTCTCTCTCTCTCTCTCTCTCTCTCTCTCTCTCTCTTTCTCTCTCTCTCTCTCTCTTAACTTTTATGGTAGTGCTCTGCTTTTGGGGGATAGGGGGCACTATTCCAACCTTCTTGTGCAGCTCTGAGACTTAGCTTTGTACATGGGGATCCCTTGTGTTTGCAAGGAGTAGCTTTACCTGCTATTTTAAGCAAACAGCCTAGTTTCCCAGACTTTACCTTCTGAACTGAGACTGGAAGTTGCCAGACTGATTTGCTCCTCTACTGAGCCGTGAGTGAGGGTCATAGTTGCTGATTTGTTGTAATTAAGACCCTCTCATTGGCTTTCTTTTCTAAGAATACAACTTATTCCCAATTGATAAATGGTCAAAGGATATGAGCAGACAATTTTCAGATGACAAAATTAAACCATATATAGTTATATGAAAAAATGCTCTAAATCACTATTGATTAAAGAAATGCAAATTGAAGTAACTCTCTCAGATTGGCTAAGATGACAGTGAAAGATAATGATAAATTTTGGTGGGAATGTGGGAAAACTGGGACACTAATGCATTGTTGTTGGAGCTGTGAAATGATACAACCATTCTGGAGAGCAATTTGGAACTATATCCAAAGGACAATCAAACTATGCATACCCTTTTACCCAGCAGTGCTACTGCTGGGTCTGAATCTCAAGGAAATCATAAAGGAGGGAAAAGGAACCATATTTGCAAAAATGTTTGCAGCAGCTCTTTTTGTGATAGCAAAGAATTTGAAAATGAGTAGATATTAATTGGGGTATGGCTGAATAAATTGTGGTATATGACAATAATAGATTATTATTGTTCTACAAAAATGATGAACAAGCTGATTTTAAAAAGGTCTGGAAATATTTACACAAACTGATGCTGAATAAAACAAGTAGAACAAGGAATACTTTATACACAACAACAGTAAAAATGTGTGATGATCAAGTATGAAAGACTTGGTTCCTCTCATTAGTTCAGTGATCCAAGGCAATATCAATAAAATTTTGATTGAAAACATCATCTGCATCCAGAAAGAGAACTATAGAGCTGGAATGTAAATCAACACATGTTAAGTTCACTTTTTTTCTGTTTTTTTTTCTCTCCATGGTTTTTTCCCTTTTGTTCTGATTTTTCTCTCCCCAGATGATTAATAAAGAAATGTGTATTTAAAAAATTAATATGGGGGGAAACAAGCATGCCCATGATCATCACTATTATTCAACATTTTACTAGAAATGTTGGCTTTAGAAATAAGAAAAGAAAAAGAAATAAAAGAAATTAGAATAGGCAATGAGGGTAAAAAAATTACCCAGGCATGGGCTCTGTCAATAAAAAGTTATAAAAAAAAAATAAAAAGAGGGAAGAAACTATAGTAACATAATAATAATAAAAGAAGGATCTTAAGAAGCAGCAGGAAATTAAAACTTGTGTCCTTAGATTGAAATATACAAGAATGTGACACACAGAAGAAGGGTAAAGAGAAGAATTATTGACTATTTGGAATACAGCAACAGATATAGAGTACCTCCTAAAGAGAAGAAAATGCTTTTCCTTTTACGAATGGTGATGACAGACATGAATCTATCTATATACATATGTATATGTATACACCACACACACACACAAACACACACATATATATATATATATATATATATAATATATGTGTAATATACACACTCATGCATGTACATATACTTACACATATATACACACATGTGTATGTGATTAGTGAGTCTTAGTTGAGAAGTACTGAGAAAACTATTTGTCAGTCCAATAACAATAGTAGAGAGGTTTGGAAAGACAAATATAGCTATCCAGAATTGATACTCAAGATAGGAAAAAAGATAATGCCCAGCTGTCCTTGATATGTTTAAGTCACCTGACCCATATAAACAACATATTAAATACTGAATTGAAAATGATGCTGACTCAGTGATCCATTATTCTTGATCCTTTTTGTAAATCAGTTTTGGGAGAAGCTTTTCTGAGGGAACCATAACCTAGGCTGTTGTCTGTAATATCTATTATTCCTCACCTTTGTGATGTTTATACCTCTACTTCTTAAACATCATGTTGCAGCAATACCTACTGACAATGGGGGTAGTGCTGAGATGCAATGCCCATCCCCCCTTTTTGACGACGTGGACCTATGTAAATTGACTATCTTGTAATAAAAGTAATTAATAAAAGTTGATTTCTTCTTGAAAAAAAAAACTCACTCTTTATAGATGATATGATGATTTACTTAGACAATCCCAGAAAATCATCAAAAAACCTACTGGAAATAAGTTACAGCTTTAGCAAAGTTGCAGGTTATAAAATAACCCTACACAAATCAGCAACATTTCTATATATTACTGACAAAGCCCATCAGCAACATATAGAAAAAGAAATGCCATTTCAAATTATTATAGACAAAATAAATTACTGCCAAGACAGACCCAAAAAACTATATGAATATAATTACAAAACACTTCTCACACAAATAAAATAAGATCTAAACAATTGGGAAAATATCAGTTGTTCATGGCTACCCCAATCTAATATAATGAAAATGACAATTCTGTCTAAATTACTTGTTCTACTTGTTCATATATCATATCTATCAAGCTGCCAAAACATTATTATAGAACTAGGAAAAAATACTAACAAAATCCATCTGAAAGAAAAAAAGGTCAAAAATATCAAGGGAATAAATGAAAAAAAATGCAAAGGATGATAGCTCAGCAGTACCCAACCTAAAAAGCAGTAATGGTACTGGCTAAGAAATGGAGTGATGGGTCAGTGGAATAGATTATGACACATGTCACATGACACAGTGGAATAAATTACATGACACAATAATTAAGGCCTATACCAATTTAATAATTAATAATGCCCCCAAACTCCACTTTCTAGAATATGAACTCCCTATTTGTCAAATTTATGCATTTTTATTATAAATCTATTATAATAAATAATCTATTATAGTAAAAGCTGATCTTTGAGATTCAATTAATGGGTTTATAAAATAGATATTTTTTATTCTAACAGTAAACAATTATGAATAATGCATTAATTTAGATTTTTTCAGCACAAAGAAAATATTTTTTTCTACATGCCCCTTATCTGTTATTTCCATTTTAGATGGCAGTCCTGTTTTATCAGAAAACATTAAGATGCAATCATTCCTCAAATTCTTCATTAATTCTTGTCTTGGATTGAGGGGGAAGGAAGTTCCTTAAGTACTTGTAATTTATCTAGATTTTTTTTTTCTCTTCTCTTCAAAGTTCTGCTCTTAAGATTCTGTTTGAAGCACCATTTCAAACAGTTTTGCCTTCCCCCTTCTTTGTTCTTTTGTAATGTTTTGGAATCTCTCTTCCTTTTAACTAAAATATGCACAGGATGAGATATGACTTTTTTCCCTTTTTTTCTTTTTCTTTTGTAAATTTATGGAGTGATTCAACTACAGGTTTTAGCAAGCATAGTGAATGCTATATAAATAACACCAGTCAGGTTTTCAATATAATAGGTTAAAAATGAACATTAGATGGAATGTCATATTGTTAAAAAATTGATTTGATGGTTAATATTTTATTGGAGATTTTAAAAATGCTTTCATATTGTCCTGAGGCATCTCCAAGCAATTAAAACAGCACTGTCTCTGAGTAGCTGCCTTGGCTAGTGGTATAGTTTATGAAAATTGAATGCCTCAACACAGTAGGATTCTGAGTTGCAATGGAATAATCAAAAAATCTCATTTTCTCAGTCAGCGAGACCTTGGTTTATTTATTTCAGCATATTAAGGTAGACAACATGATGATGTGTTGAAAGTTGCCTGTCTGAAAATTAGAAACTCTTGAAGAGGGAACTAGGAACAAATAGCCATCATGTTACATCGATCACTAATGTTTGGGGCTGCAAATAAGAGAATTAGAATTAAAGTCCTGGATTGATTAGGGTCCCATGTTTATCTGAAATAAGGATTAGAAGCCATACTCACAAAACCAATCCTTTATTATTGAATCAGAATAACTCTTTTAAAAGGTTACCAGTTTTGAGGAAGTAATAGTATCTCTGTCAGGGAACAGTCTATTTTTATGGAAGCATACTAAATAATGTAATTTCATGTGAGAATATTAATATTTTTTATTGTGGCCACTTTTTTTTTTTTACAAAATCATATATTTGTGTCTGTAAAGGAGTAATACACATTAAAGGTGGAAAGAGGCTCAGATTTTATTGCATTTCTTTTAAAATATACATTATATTTAAATTCCCTGAGGCTTTTAAAGAATACATAAAAATTTTAATATAAATACATGTGTTTGTGCAGCTTTGATTTATTCAACACACAATATTTTACTGTTATAAAAGTAACTCTTGTCATTGTCCTGCAGAGAGATAGAAATGTCAGGTGAATTACTGGCTTCTAATGTTTTTGAGGTAAGGAGTATATCAAATTTAATTTATCTCACTCAGGAAGAATTTTGTTCATACTAGATGTTGATTGGATTTGGTGGGGTTTTTTAACTATTTTTCTTAATTCACCTCAATTATACTCACAGGTTGATACGTTGAGTTCCTTCAAATCCTGTAAATTTTTAGATGTAATGATTTTTTTTTTCTGAAAACAGTCACATTAAAGAGAAATCAGTAGATTCATTCCATCATTTTAAAAAAAAACATGTATTTATTGTGTTCTTATCATGTCTGTAGCATGATAGATGGTTTATAGATTCTAAAGTTTTACAAGAGCTTATTGTTAACTAAACCACATATACAGTTATCCAGCAAGTAAACAACATGCATTAACTTTCATATGCACATCCAAATTGAATATAGTAGAAAAGCAAGATAGGGGAATGGGGAGATCAGAAAGCTTTGAAAGGTAGGATTGAAAATAAAGAAGTAGATGACTTTAGGAAGGAAAATGACATTTAGGAGAACCAAATGGGTGAGGCTTCTTATTATTAGACAGGAAGTGCTGAAATAATACATTTAGAGATAGGAATATAAAAAGGTAGAGACTCCATACTGCACAGGATCATGATCTCCAGTTAAATAGTCTACATGTAGATTCTACTGAATGATCAAAGTTTTCAATAGGCAAAATTACTTAATTTTTTTAAAGTTAATGACAATATTTGTTTTCTTATCCAATAGGTTTTTATTATAGACCAATGATATAATGCCACACAATGAACAGAACAGCCAAAAATACCCTCTCTGCCTTTAAGTAGTTTATATTCATTGTAAAATAAGTTGAAGTATTAAGTTAAAAAAAAGTTTCATCATTCACATTCTTTGTAGTTAAAACCACATCCATATTTTAGTTTTCTTGATATATTGAAAACTGCTTTCATTATGTAACTTTTGTTTCTTTGGTCATCTGTGCATAGAACTATTGCTGTGCAAATTCCTTCTACCAATGCAGAAAAGTAATTCATTTGTGACTTAATGTAAGGAAAAGATTAGAGTAGTGAAGGTTTATATTATTTCCCCCATAGTCATAGAGCTAATATGCCTTAGATAAAACTCTTGAACCCAATTCTGAGAGAGAGAGAAAGAGAAGAAGAGGAGGAGGAGGAAGAGGAGGAGGAGGAAGGAAGGAGAAGGAGGAGGAGGAGGAGGAGGAGGAGGACGAGACCGAGAGAAGGAAGGAGGCAAGGAGAGAGGGGAGGAAGGAGGGAGAGAGGAGGAAGGAGGAAGGAATGAATGGGAAGGAAAGAAAGACATAATCTCTGTCTTTCTTGATCTCTGCCCTTCTCTCTCTCTTAGCATCCTTATAAATCAGGAAAATAGACATTTGACAAACCTTCTCATGATATCTTAATAGATAAGTTGTAGAACTATGGGCAATATTATATTATATTAGATTAAGTGCTTTTAGAATTGTTTGACCTTAAAGGAGTATCCAGTAACTTGATACCAGCTTGCACAATGAGTTTTCGGAAAGAATCTTGAATTTTAATTCCCCAGCTCTATCATATTCATTTTTTTTAAATCAGGAAAGGCATAATGGTATGGTTTTCAAATTTGCTCATAACATGAAGCTAGAAAGGAAGCTAATGCATTGATTGATAAAACCAAATTGAAACAAGGTTAGAAAAAAACAAATATAATAAAGAAATTTAGCAGTTATAAATGGAATTTTACTTGATTTTTAAATAAGCAACAATATGTAATTTGAGGCAACTATGGATGAAAAATATCTGATTTGAAAAAACCTTGGAAGTTATAATGCAGTGCTAATCTAATAGTGATCATCATTGTGAGAGAACCACAAAAAAAGCTCATATGATTAATTAGAAAGAAAGGCAGAGTATTTATAGTACTATATTATAGTCTGGGAAAACTACATTTTGAATTGCATTTTCAGTTCTAGTTTTTTTTTTTCCTTTTTTTTGTATAGAGTGATTTGAAAACATATAAATTAAAGTGGCTAAGATATGAGAAGATTTAGAACCATGTGATGAGACAATGAGTTGAAGAAACTGACATTTGATAGATTTTTTCCCCCTGTATTAGAATGGCTACAGTAAAAAAGAGGTTATTAGACTTCCCATTATAAAGCAAACAGAATTAAAAGAGGAAAATTTTGCATACACATGAGCAGACTGGTTTGCATAATCAGAGAAGGACATCAAAGAGTAATAGGAATGAAAACTGTCTCCAATAAATTGTATGCTAAGAAGTAAGGATGGGTTGGTTAGATAGTGAGAGTGTATGGATAGCCTCACTATTCAGCTGCCCCCTCCAGTGTCAGGGAAATGTGAGGAAGGCCTCTAGAACATAGGGTGCATTCCCTGTGGTAAACCTATAAAAGGAAATAGATAAGAGTAGAGCACAAGAGAAATGGACACAGAGGAAGATGTAAAAGGATTAGAGTAAGTGTACTCCCAAAAATAAAAGGGATAGGGCACACACCTATAGAAGCTTTATATTGTTAGTTCAGTCTTTGTCCCTTCCTACAAGGCTTGTATTGGTCCAGGCTCCTATGGACTATATCCTTCTTAACTGCTCTTTACATGTTGTTCCTAGATAGGTTCCCCATGCCAGATGGATCATGCATCCCATGGTCAAAGATGGCAAGGTATATTGTTAATTCATTAAACATGTTTAGTTACTAAAAGCCTGCATTCTATTCTTGATTCTGGCCAGTTTTAGCCAGCTTTCAGACTAGGCTCCTTTATCTGGAAGTCAGTGATTTAACTAGCTTATTGATTCACAAAGTGACTGATTGGAGATAGCTTAACAGGATGTTTCACCCCCCCCCTCCTTTTCCTGTTTTTGAACTGTTTGTGGAAACCTAATTGTAACCATTTCTTATGAAAGGGAAAAATGAATATTATTTCTGAGTTGTTATTTACTTCTATCTTTTGAAGTAGTGTATTTCCCAACTTTACATTTTTTTTCAAATGAAGCATTTTTAAAATACTTGCTATGTTTTAGGCATTGTGCTAATCACTTGTGAAACAAAAGTGAAGAAAAAAAATGAGTTCCTAATTTCAAAGAGCTTACATTTTGAATGATGAGGATAAAACACAAAGGAGATATAGAAAGCAAAAGGAGGGGGGAAAAAAGTAAAGAGGTGATATTCAGAAGCTGTCAGCTAATATAAAGTTGGAACAGAATGGAGAGTGAGTGCAAATTAAGAAAGCCATATATATGTTTGAACCTTTCATGATCCTAAACTAATCTATTTATTTAGTGCTATACCAATCAGACTTCCAAGAAAATATTTTAATGATTTAGAAAAAATAACAACAAAATTCATATGGAACAATAAAAAGTCAAGAATCTCAAGGGAATTAATGAAAAAAAAATCAAATGAAGGTGGTCTAGCTGTACCTGATCTAAAATTATATTATAAAGCGCAGTCACCAAAACCATTTGGTATTGGCTAAGAAATAGATTAGTTGATCAGTGGAAAAGGTTAGGTTCACAAGATAGAATAGTCAACTATACCAATCTAGTGTTCGACAAACCCAAAGATTCTAACTTTTGGGATAAGATTTCATTATTTGATAAAAACTGCTGGGATAACTGGAAATTAGTATGGCAGAAATTAGGCAAGGACCCACACTTAACACCATATACCAAGATAAGATCAAAATGGGTCCATGACCTAGGCATAAAGAATGAGATTATAAATAAATTAGAGGAACATAGGATCGTTTATCTCTCAGACTTGTGGAGGAGAAAGAAATTTGTGACCAAAGATGAACGAGAGACCATTACTGATCACAAAATAGAAAATTTTGATTATATCAAATTAAAAAGCCTTTGTACAAACAGAACAAATGCAAACAAGATTAGTAGGGAAGCAACAAACTGGGAAAACATCTTTACAATTAAAGGTTCTGATAAAGGCCTCATTCCCAAAATATATAGAGAACTGACTCAAATTTATAAAAAATCAAGCCATTCTCCAATTGATAAATGGTCAAAGGACAGATTTTCAAACAGACAATTTTCAGATGATGAAATTGAAACTATTACCACTCACATGAAAGAGTGTTCCAAATCACTATTGATCAGAGAAATGCAAATTAAGACAACTCTGAGATATCACTACACACCTGTCAGATTGGCTAAGATGACAGGAAAAAATAATGATGAATGTTGGAGGGGATGCGGGAAAACGGGGACACATGCATTGTTGGTGGAGTTGTGAACGAATCCAACCATTCTGGAGAGCAATCTGGAATTATGCCCAAAAAGTTATCAAACTGTGCATATCCTTTGATCCAGCAGTGTTTCTATTGGGCTTATACCCCAAAGAGATACTAAAAAAGGGAAAGGGACCTGTATGTGCCAAAATGTTTGTAGCAGCCCTATTTGTAGTGGCTAGAAACTGGAAAATGAATGGATGCCCATCAATTGGAGAATGGCTAGGTAAATTGTGGTATATGAATGTTATAGAATATTATTGTTCTGTAAGGAATGACCAGCAGGATGAATACAGAGAGGCTTGGAGAGACCTACATGGACTGATGCTAAATGAGATGAGCAGAACCAGGAGATCATTATACACTTCGACAACGATATTGTATGAGGATGTATTCTGATGGAAGTGGATTTCTATGACAAAGAGACCTAACTGAGTTTCAATGGATAAATGATGGCCAGAAACAGCTACACCCAAAGAAGGAACACTGGGAAACGAATGTGAACTATTTGCATTTTTGATTTTCTTCCCAAGTTATTTTTACCTTCTGAATCCAATTCTCCCTGTGCAACAGGAGAACTGTTCGGTTCTGCAAATATGTATTGTATCTAGGATATACTGCAACATATTTAACATATATAGGACTGCTTGCCATCTTGGGGGGGGTGTAGAGGGAGGGAGGGGAAAAAACGAAACATAAGCTAGTGTAAGGGATAATGTTGTAAAAAATTACCCTGGCATGGATTCTGTCAGTACAAAGTTATTATTAAATAAAATAAAATTAAAATTAAAAAAAAAAGAACCTTTCATGATATGGATGAACTAGAAAGCCCTTCCTTCTCAGTCAGTGCAGTATTCTAGATGATTGGTGATTTTCATATCTAGCTTTAACTTGATAAACTATGAGGATCCATCCAATCTGACATTATATGATTCCTCCAGTTATTCCAAATGCATTTTAATTAATCAAAATTTAGTGTCGTAGTTCAATAGAAAAGACATAGGAAGTAGAAATAATCAGGACCAAATTCAATTCCCATTAGGTATTGTTCCATCATTTCAATTGTCTGACTCTTGGTAAACTCACTTAGGGTTTTCTTGGCAAAGATACTGGAGTGTTTTGCCATTTTCACCTACAGCTCATTTTACAGATGAGGAACTGAGAAAAAAAGGGTTAAGTGACTTATCCAGGATTTTATAGCAAATACATGTTAAGACCAAGCTTGAACCCAATAAATGAGTGTTACTGTTTGTGGGCCTGGAATTCTATTCACAGTGACACCTAGCTGTCCTCATCAATTCCCATACTGGACAGTCACTTAATCTCTAACTCTAAGCAAGTCACTTAATCTCTGCACATCTCAATTTCCTCTTTATTTTATCTCTATTATCTATGACCTATGATTTATTTCTGGTAATCTAGTAGGCATATCAAATTCTGTGCTTTTCCCCCCTGAAAAAAATCTTCATTATGCCTCTACAAATGGAGATAATTTGTAAATAGGCTTCTAGTTTTGATGAGGTTACTATAATAATTTTACTACCCTATTAGCATGGAGTCATCTTTGACCTTTTCTTTAATCTCACCATATACTTTTCCCTGTCTGCATTCAAGGAAATGCTAAATCTTGATCATTCAAAAATTTCTAACACTTCTTATATTTATTTGTTTTTCCCTCATACTTCCTACATTCTCCTTATCTTTCCTTGAACTGTTATAATAGTCACCTAAATGATATCTTTGCTGCCATGATCTTTCCTCTTCATCCAGTCTTTCATATAGAAATAATTTAGAACAATACTGGTCATATGATCCCATATCTTGTGCTAGAAAGGGCTGTGAAGGCTACCTAGTCCAGTCTTACAATTATATAGATGAGGTAACTGAAGTTGAGATTAAAAAAAAAATCTCCAAGGTCACAAAGGCAATTAGTGGGAAAACTGCAATGAGAACCTAGATATTGTGACCAGATCTGATGCCCTTTCCTATTCTAAATCTTTCTTTTCTAAACCTTCTCTAGAAATGTGTGATATACCATTTTCTTGTTCAGAAACATTCATTGGTTTTCTATTACCTGTAAAAGAATAAAACATACTCCTGGACTTTAGTAACCTTGATCTTTTCTACATCATTATCTCTTTAAGTGATGTTATATTCTATCCAAACTGAGTTCCCCAGAGGGTAGGGTACATATGGGATGGCCATGTATCTCCACAGGCTATATTCTGAATTTATCTACCCACCTACACACTATTCATCTCTTATCCCCATCCAGCAGAATACTTATCTAAATTTTAGCTCTAAAGCTTAGGTCTAAGCTTTAGACCTAAAAAAAAACCTCACCATAACCTTTCCTGATACTCTTAGTTTTTGAATAGGGCTTGCTCTGTGCTTTTAATTTTCCTTTGTGCATACATTTTGCCCCACAGTAGAACATAAATTCTTTGAGGGGAAGCCAGTATTGTTTTGTTCTTGACTTCCCAGTACCTGTGAGCGTGCCTTATCTGTGTATAAGCATTTGACCTATGTATTGCTCTTTCAACTAAAATCTGGATGCTTCATAAAGATACAATTAATACTAAAATCTACTTCAACTAAAAAAAAAGACAACAAAAATATTGTTAATATCATAAAAATTGACTGATATTCACTTAGATTCAAAAAAATTTAATTATCATGTTTCATTTTGAAGTTATTTTTATGAAAATGGCAATTAGTATTATTTATCTTGGACAAAACAGTATAGACGACATTATTAAAACTGGCAATATAAATTATTAGTTCATAAAGGGCAATTATACAACTTGTTTTAATTCAGCCTCTCTATATAATAACATGACACTGATGTTTTTTTTTTTTCCTTTATTGCTCTGGCAAATGATTCATGCAACTAGCTCCAGTTCATTTTTAGTTGTTGTGAATCTTACAGATTAGTATTTGTAAGGTAGAAGGTGAAATGTGCTTGTTATGTTAAACAGTCTTAAAAAGATTTCCTTGAAAAAGAGTTTTAATTTTTGAAAACCTTTTACATGAATGAAGATAGTCTTACTGAACATGGGGCATTAGAAACTAGTTCAATTGGCTTCTTTTCAGCCACACTATTAGAAGGGAGTGACATGACACATCTTTTGTAATGTACTGCACTAGCAAATTGAGAATGCTTAGTTAGGAGTAAAGTTGGCAAAATGTTAGGTTTATTCCAATAACAAAACAGGATTTTAGAAAGTTGTGTTGCTATTGTTTTGTCTTTATTGGTTATTATTATGAAAAATATTTACCAAGTACCTATTGAGCACACTGGCTTTAATAGTGAACTTATTTACTCAAAATCCAAGCACTGAGCATTTGGAAAAAATGAGACTACATATTATTTTTTCGTTCTATAAATCTTCAAACGTTAAGTGAATTCCTAAGCATATCTACAAGTATACTCCTTCTACTAGGATAAATGCCAGTCTATCCAGGCCATGATATTGTGATTCTTGTCTATTTTTTTTTTAAAAATTATTTTAATACACATTGCTTTATGAATCACATTGGGAGAGGAAAAATCAGAATAAAAGTGAAAAACCATGGAGAAAAAAAAAAGAAAAAAAGAACTAAGCATAGCATATATTGATCTACCTTCAATCTATGCTTAGTTCTTTTTTCTGGTTTTTTTTTCTCCATGGTTTTTCACTTTTATTCTGATTTTTCCTCTCTTAATGTGATTCATAAAGCAATGTGTATTAAAATAATTTTTTTAAAGAAAAGGTAAAGCACTAGGATAAATAGATTTGGGAGAAATATTGTAAAAAGAATTTTATGTATAATTTCACAACATGTAGTAACCATGACAAACATCTACTACAGACTTAAAAGTTTTACTATTTATTATGTAAATTAATAAGTGGAAAAATAAGTCCCCTTGTATGTCACAATTAACCAGGAGGAAAATGCCATAGAGGGATTTATTATGAGGTGGGAGAAAGTATCATAGGGGATTTATTCACGAAAGAAGTCAGCAAAAATCTTCATCATAAGCATATCTTTTATAGGGAATATATAACTGGAACAAGGATGTATATTGAAATGTTTTGAAGATACTAAGAAAGATAGTCTGGCAAAGCGTAGTTTCTCGTGATATCTAAAAGACATTCTAGTTACATTAGGGCTACCTTATCTATTGTGTTATAAGACAGTCTGGGAAACTAAGTTCCTAGAATGAGTATTTTAGTATTTCCTGACAAGGGGAAACATAAGCTGTTTTCAAAATTCACATTACTTTCTCCTTCACAATGTCACAAAATTAGCATTAATTTAGTAAAGGATATCTAAATTACCATATTTTAAAATATTAACATACAAAGTTCTATGTGCATGTACATAAATTTTAAATTAAAGATCTTTTTAGTTAATTGGAATGATTATTAAAGTGTCAAATCAAACATTTTCTTATAGTTTGAATATGCTTCTTCTATAAGAACATCAGTTTTTGATTATTGAGATTTCTATGGATAATAGGAATAATTATAATACAATTCAAAAAGTGAATGAACAAATCATTAACATTTATTTTAATGTTTTTATCAGTGGTGTCACACTCAAATAAAATGTCCCTGTGAGTCTTATACCTCAAATTAATATTATCTTTGTTATATTGTCTCTGTGTTTGTGTGTTTTAATTTAATTAAACATTTTTCAATTAAACTTCAATCTGGTTTGAAGCTCACATTTGAGAGGCTGCAAGTTCAATATCTCTGTCCATACCATATATGGTACTGTCTTTCTGTTTTGGTTGGTATTTTATGAATATAATCTTAAAGAAAGTTATTTAACATCTATTAAGTGTTAGACACTATACTAAGAACTGAAGGTAGAAAGAAAAAAAAATTATCACTGCCTTCTAGGAGCTGCTATTGTCCTTGGGCTTTCATTGAATGGGTGCAAATAAACCCAATACAATCTTTTGTTGTTCATTGTTTGGGTTTTAATGACTTAGAATGAGTGTAAGCAACTTGTTTTCTGTTTTAGGTAGAAACTCTGAAAACCTATTCCTCCAACTTAGATATTTTTTGTGAAATTAAATTAGGCTATCTTTAATCTCAATTTTTACCCTGTTTTAAGTCATTGAATTGGGATGCTTTAAAACAAGCTGAGACTTGGGAAAAACCTTAATTTGGAAGGGCCAAGGTCACCCACTGCAGACAGAGAAATTATCAGTCTTCTTGATGTTTGTCTTGCGACTAGTTTTGGATGATTCTGGAGGAATGAGTCTGATGGCATGTAAAGACATCACCTTTATGATGTCTTGGGTCCTTTTAAAGAATGAAAGATAAACAACAATCAACAAATTATTCTGCAGATTATGTACCATGTCATCAAAAACACATATAAAATATGTATACAAGGGAAAAGTATTAATAACAGGGAAGGGGAGAAGTTGTTCAACTTAGGAAACAGAATTTGAAAGAAAAAATGTTCTTTCAGGTTATAATTACAGAAGTCATTTTTTTTTTTTTAAACAGAGAAATGTATGGTGAAACAGAGAAGGGGGTATAAAGAGAGAATATATATGAATAAAATAACTGGTAATGTACCTCAGAGTTACTTTGGATTTGCTTATCTATATGTAATCAAGAAATCAACTCAGAGCAAAATTCAAAATCAGCAACAACTTGAAAGAGTAATATAATGAGTAAACAATGACAACATAGGTTATGCCTATTTCTTAAGGAAGCTTACCCAATATGTCATTACCCATGATGAAGAAAACCTACAAATCTTACCCAGCACACATTTGAATGGTCCTTGACAAATGGAAATATATAGCAATGAAAGGTTGTTCTGGTTTAGAATAAAAACTCATCTTCCAAAAACAAAACAAAACAAAACAAAACTTACAAAGGATGTTAGAATATAATAAGCAACTAATAGCCAGAACAAAATCAAATTTAGAGAAACCTTGATGAGAGATTAGATTAAACAAGATTATCCCAAGAAGAGCTGGTGTTTGAAAATGTAAGAAAGAAAACAAACAAAAAGTAGGAAAAATTACTATAGCAAACTAATCTTTATCAGTCCCAATGTAGCAGTAATTTGGATTATGATACTCTAATACCTGAGATGTGGCAGGAAAGTGCAAAGATGACAATAAAGAATATAAATATAGGAAAAGACACTGGACTACACAAAATACATACAGAGAATATCTGTGGTAGAATTGACGGTTTGTGTGACTTTAAGAATTCTCAGAATCTTGAAGGAGTGGACATAGAGATATGCTTGGAAAATTACTTCAGAAATATTTGGAAATATTTAAAAATTTATTGGGGAAAAAAGTAATTGAAATGACATCGTTAACATATTCTTGGGTAACTTTTATTATCCAATCATTATTCAGTCTCTCTGTGTCTCTGTGTCTCTATCCTTCTTGTACTCCCTCCATCTTTATTTCTTTCCCTCCTTCTCCATCTCCCTCCCTCTCTCCCTCTGTCTCTGTCTCTTTCCCTGTCAGTCTCTATCCCTGTCTCTCTGCCTCTATCTCTGTCTCTCTGTCTCTCTCCTCAGAACCAGAGTTCTTCTAGATGAGTATTTCATTATGGATTCTTTCAAAGAATTGTTTTAAAGAATTCCATGGGAAACTGCTTAGCCCTTGAGTCACTCATTTCATTATAGCTCTAACTTTTAGAAACTCTCCTCACTCCTGAGGAGAATTGAAATTTGATATTTCAACCTGCACTTATCTTTCCTAGTTCTCTTCTCTGCCATCAGAGTACATTTAATCCTTCTGACCCATGACAGCTCAATAATCCTTCCCTCATTAGAAGACAATGATAATACTCCTTTTGAGTCTCTCTCTCTCTCTCTCTCTCTCTCTCTCTCTCTCTCTCTCTCTATATATATATATATATATATATATATATATATATATATATATATATATATAATATATATACACACATATATATAATATATATACACACACACATACATTCAATTTACAGGATAATCAAGAACAGTTGTTGAAATAAATTGAATTAGGTCAAGTAGATGTCAAAATTTAGATGTTAGAGTCAAAAATTCAATGACTGTCTCAACCATGTTATATGTAAATATAATTTGAGAATACAATCACCTCACCTGTTAAGATTTCAAATAAATCAGGGCAACTAGGTGGCGCAGTGGATAGAGCACCAGCCCTGAATTCAGGAGGACCCGAGTTCAAATCTGGTCTCAGACACTGTCTAGCTGTGTGACCCTGGGCAAGTCACTTAACCCCAATTGCCTCAGCAAAAAGAAAAAAAAAAACATTTCAAATAAAAATTGCCTAGTACAAGGAGTATTTTTTAAAAAAAAGAAATTTGATATAACTTTTCAGTTATTTTTTGACTTTGTGAAAATACAATGACCTTTGAAATATTCCAGATGAGTCTAGATTTTCAGTGATCAAAGACAATTCCTGCTTTGGATGGGGCCAAATGACCATTTATCTCCTTTCTTGCTCTTAGTTTTGTATTATCCAATATTTTCCAACAGCACCATTGACTATCAATGATTCTGTTAGACTACTCTGAAGTACTTTGAGAATGTAAATGTATAAAGACTTGAAATTCAAGGTTAAATTGTCCCCTCATTTTATGGAACATTTTTCTATATTCCAAAGTATAAAAAGACATTGGGATTCTTTCCCTTTAACTGGAATGTTTTTTAGAAATTTTTTAAAGCAAGCTTTGTATTTTTTTTTTGTGTGTGTGTGTGTGTGGTCAGGAAAAACTTTTAACTGTCAGTGTTTTAAAGTGAAATGCCTTCAGGCTGGACAGAGCTTTAGATCTTCAAAAGCTTAAATGAAGAATATTGTCATATTGTGTAGGTTGATATGAACTAGAAATAAGTAAATAAAACGAATAAAAAGAATTTTTGGGGTCCATACAATGTGTGTGTGTGTGTGTGTGTGTGTGTGTGTGTGTGTGTGTGTGTGTGTGTTTGGGTGGGTGGGTGTGAGTTTAAAGAGATTGGTCACAGTGTAAAGAAATTGAATTTTTTAAAAGATAAGATAGGAATAAATATAGAAAAGGAATAAAATGACTCCAGGCAGTGGAGCAAAAAGAACATAATTTTCTTTAGTGCATTTTCACTGTAGGATGACACCCTAAACCTGGTATTAAAGCATGGGTGGAATCCTTCCTCAGTTTACCAATTGTTACTTTTTATTTTTTTCAACTAAGGAATTTTATTAGATGTCCATTCAGAATTTAAAAGAATATCTTCTAATTATCTTTAAAATATGTTTTATTTATATTTATTTTATATTACTTTTATACAATTCTTTTTTTTTAATGAGCCAGAGATGGTTAAAACAATTATAATTGGGCCTTTAAAAATATTTTATTAAAAAATACACAGAATACAAAAAAGAAAACCAGAAAAGGAAAACAAAATAAAACATTGTCAAGTGCCCAGCAGAACATCAGGGACAATTTGAAATATAAAACAAAACATTACCAGTTCAAGAAAGGATATATACTAGCTGAAGAAATCATATCCATGAGTATCCATTTTTTAACTTCCTTGGTTATTATTTTGTTCTCTGCTGTGTCCTTTTTATTTTTTAAATTTTATTCTTTTTTCCTCCCTTTCATTCTGCCCCATATTTTCCATACAGGATATAGTTAAGCACAGAAATATGTTATATGCATATATAGATAAATACACACACACACACACACATACACATATACTTTCATACTCACCCATAGACCCAGTCACACATGCATATATCTATATACATACATTGAGCAATGTGCATTCATCTCTACATATACTCAATGATACATACTCAGGCACGCACATATATATGTATACATGTGTGTAATATATATAAATATACATATGTATAATATATATATATATATATAAATATATATATATATATTACACACACATATAAATGTATGCATTTATCTATATATGAACATACACCTAAAACAATATTAGTATGGCTGACATATAATGTAGATTTCTCTCTTGAATTAATCTTTAAGTATAATGTATCTCTTCTTTCGTATCCCTGCTATAATTCTTTTTAACATATAATGATTGCTGATGGTATTAAATAGATGCTACTGGTCATTTTAAGGAAAAGCCCATTTCTCTAGTGTTTTTAATAGAAATGGGTGTTGGATTTTCTCAAATGCTTTTTCTTCATCTAATGAGATAATAAAATGATTTCTGTTAATGTAGTTATTGATATAGACAATTATGTTAGTAGTTTTCCTAATATTCAACCAGCCCTTCATTCCTGGTATCTTGGTATATTATCTTGGGAATAACTTGTTGTAATCTTTTTGCTAATATTTTATTTAAGATTTTTGTATTAATAATCACTAGAGAAAATGCTCTATAATTTTCTTTCTCATTTTTGACCTTACCTGATTTGGTAGGTATAAGATCAGTATCATATCTGTGTCATAAAAGGAATTTGGTAGGACTCCTTCTTTTCTTATTTTCCCAAATAGGTTGCATAATATTGTAATTAATTGTTATTTAAATGTTTGATAGAATTCATATGTAAATCCTTCTGGTTATGGAGATATTTTCTTAGAGACTTAATTAACATCTTGTTCAATTTTTTTTTTCTAAAGTGGGACTATTTCAGTAATTTATTTACTACTCTGTTAATCTGGGCAATCTATCTTTTTGTTATTATTCATCAATTTCACCTAGAATATCAGAGTTATTGGCATATAATTGGGCAAAAGAACTTATTTATTACTCTAATAAAATTTGATTTTCTTCTTTACAATTTTTTAAATGAAATTAATTAAAGATTTATCCATTTTGTTGGTTCATAAAACCAACTCTTAGTTTTGTTTAATGGTTCAATAGTTTTCTTTGAATTTTATTAATCTTCCCTTTTGTTTTCAGAATTTCAAATTTAGTATTTAATTGTGGGGTTTTAATTTGTTCTTTTTCTAGCTTTTTTATTTGCAGGCCCAATTCACTGATCTTCTCTTTCTCTGTTTTATGCAAGTAGTCATCTAGAAATATAAAAATTCCCCTAAAACCTGCTTTGACTGCATCCCATAAATTTTGTTATGTTGTCTCATTATTGTCATTCTCTTTGATGAAATTATAGATTGTGCCTATGATTTGTTGTTTCACTTATTCATTCTTTAGGATTAAATTATTTAGATTCCAATAAATATTTGGTATATTTTTCCTGGCCCCTTATTACAGGTAATTTTTATTGTGTTATGATCTGAAAGTGATGTATGCCTTTCAGCATTTGATTTTGAGATTGCATGCTCTAATATATGGTCAATTTTTGTGTAGATTCCATGTACCACTATGAAACATGTATATTCTTTTCTGTCTCCATTCAGTTTTCTCCAAAGGTTTATCATACCTAATTTTTCTAATTCTATTTAGCTATGATATTCCTTGGATTTTTCTTTTTGGGGTCTCTTTCTTGAGGTGCTTGGTGGGAAAATAAGTGTATTTTATTTTCTGGTTCTAGGAAATCAGGGCAGTTGTTTGACAATTTCTTGAAATGTGTTGTCAAGGCTCTTTTATTATCATGGTTTTCAGAGAGCCAAACAATTCTTAAATTCTTTCTCCTGGATCTATTTCCCAGGTCAGCTTGCTTGCTTGCTTATTTACTGATTTGTTTGTTTGTTTGTTTACTTGCTTACTTATTTATTTGTTTGTTTATTTATTTATTTATTTATTATTTTTGATGGGGTATTTTACATTTTCTTTTCTTTTCTTCTTTTTCTTTGATTTTGTTTGACTGATTCTTGATGTCTTATTGAGTCATTTGCTCCCATTTTTTTCAATTCTAATTTTCTGTGTATTATTTTCTTCAGTTATCTATTTTATCTCCTTTTGTATTTGGCTAATTGAACTTTTCAACAAGTTGTTTTGTTCATTGAATTTTTTTTCCCATTTCAGAAATTTTGTTTTTCAAGAAGTTGATTTTGTTTTCCATTTCACCAAAATTATTCTTTAAGGAGTGTTTTTTTGTTGTTGTTGTTCAGATAATTTGTTTCCTTTTCCAGAGCTCTCCTTTTCTTTCTCAATTTTTCTTTTAACTCACTTTTCAAAATCCTTTTGAATTCTTCCAAAAGAGCCCTATGAGATGAAGACCTATTTATATTACTCTTTGGAGCTTCATCTTGAGATGTTGCCTTTAATGTCCTCAGGATTTGAGGTTTGTTCTTCTCTGTCTCCATAAAATGTACCTATGATCAAAGTTCTTTTTGCTCTTTTGCTCAATTTTAAAGGTTGAAAGGTTGTGATCTGCTTTTGGGGCAAAGGTAGACTGTCAGGAGCTTTGTCTAAAGGTGATAGCAGCTTCATGCTACCCTGGGGTTGCCTTTCTGTGTTTAGTGGGCATGCTGAAGGACCGACTGGGTCCAGGCACTCACTATTTGTCTTTTGTAATTGTGTTGGAGGTCTCACAGCTAATCTGCTAATCTAGTGGTTTCTATACAAGGACAGAGTAGCCAGTGCTGCTGTATTTTGGCTACTAACCTTATATGTATATATGTATGTATATATATATATATATATATGCAGAATATGTAGAGCTAGCAGACCAAATTTTATACCATGTTTCTTGATATTTCCTGCTTTTATATGTAAATAATAATAGTAATAATAAATAGCATTTATACAGTGCTTACTTTGTGCCAAGCACTGTGTTCAGTGCTTTATAATTATTATCTCAATTGATTTTCACAGCAATCCTGTAACATAAATAGAACAAATATATATATATATATATATATATATATATATACACTTATAATTTAACCCTTTATAATATTCAGTCATCTGAAATTCTTCCCTCCCTCCTGCCCTTCCTTCACATTGCCTCATTCATTCAGTCATTCATTGAACCTAATATTATATAATTTATATATATATATATGTGTGTGTGTGTGTGTGTACATGCATATACACAAAGAAACATATAGTTACCCACCCTAATACATATACATGTATGTATGTATGTATAACTGGGAAATATTTTACCAAATAAACAGACACATATGTATGTGTATACACATAGACATAGAAATACATAGTTTGCTTATTCTTTGTTGTTGAAGAGGAGCAATGACATCAGAAGAATGATATCTAGATGTGCAAGTGAATTGGATTTAAGGCTGTCCAAAGTCATTAACTTCAGTCTCTCCTCCAGCGTAATAAATTCAGTGGCCAGGTAAAGGTCTAGATGACTCGAGATGACCCCAGATGTAGTGAGAGACTTTGGTCTTTTTGAGCCAAGATCTTTCCCAAGTCTTAGTTTGTCCAAGGCAACACCTATTCAGTGATTTAATTAGAAAAAAGGAAAAAGGTGACCTAGTTTGTCTACTCAGAAAAAAAAAATCAAACAAGGAGGGGAAGACCTTTAGAGTTTTTATATAATATCTCTTTGCATATATGTGCATATTTATAAAAAAAGATATGCCTAAGTTTATATAGATATAAATAAGCATTTATATTTTAAATATGAGTTCCTTCACATATATATGTGTGTGTGTTGATATATTTATATATACATATTTATGTTTGTGTATATTTTTGCATAAATACCTATAAACATATATAACCACACATACATACATATGCATATAAACATATATGTTGTATAGAAAGTTATATAGATATGTTATATACATGCAGATATATACAGATATAAATGTCAATTATATAGATATTCTCATTTGTTTATATCTATCTATCTATCTATGTATCATGACTAAAGCCCTTGGAAGTTCCACATTTGAAAAATATTTTACTAAGATAATGTTTATATCTGCAAGGAAAAAATTATAATTTAATCAGTCTGTAATTCAATCTGATTCCTTCCAGTGTTTTTGTTCCATAGCACCTGTTCTACTTTTAACAGATTACTAATAATGTGTGACACTTTTGAATATCTAAATAAATATTTTTTACATTTTATTATTCCTTTTATTATTATGATAATATGTATTGGGTTTTCAATCACTTAGCAGCTCTTTCTTGAGCTGTTTTCTTGAAAAGTCAGATTAAGAGGGAAATATTAAAATAGTGTTAAGATGTTAGAGTTCAAATATTGGAGTTTGTTCTCAGAGGACAGCCGGTTTAGAGGCTTAGAGCCCTTCGGATGTCTCCAAATCCAAAGGTTCTGTCCTTCAGCCTCTGCCTCTGCCTTCTTCTGCCTCCAACAGAGATGGAAGATCTCTCTTATCTCCTTCTGGGGAGCCCAGCACCAATTTGCCGCGGAGAGAGGGCTTCTGGCGTAGCTCCACTGAAGTCCGTCAAAAGTGTTCTCTGCAGCAGAGTCGTTTCTCTCGAGTCTAGCGCGATCAGCCAGCCAAGAGGAAAAAAGTGTATTCTGGAATGGCTGTTTCGCCTTATATCTGAACCTTCTGAGAGAATGGGATTATGGGTTTTCTCCCATAGTGCTCTCTGGCCCAAAGAGAGACTTTAAGGTGTGGACTTTGAGTAAAGGTGGGAACACAAGCCTTGTCTTGATTAGTTCTACTTAGTACCTTGTTTCAGGTTCTGGCCAAAACAACTTCTTGTAAGATTAGATCAACTCTAATTACTTAGCAGTTAGTAAGGATTCCAACATCTCCCCCTTTCTTTTGTTTTAAAACATAGGGGGTTTCTGAGGGGGTACACATAAATCCATCAATATGGGCCAGAACTTTGTAACAGATATACATGGTATACATAAATCCATCAATATGGGAGGCATTATACATAATTTACATGAGCACATAGCAATATAACACAGGCTAGTAGTAATGTAACAAATAACAAGAATCAATCTGAAAATTTACACATGTCCATAAGTCCTAGAAACAGTCCAATAGGATTCCATTGTCCATTAGTTCATGTGCCAGGAATCTAATAATTCTTATGAGCACAATCAGCAACAGAACCACCCGATATTTCTTGGGTCTTCTCCTTTGTTTCAAGGGTCTGCTCCATCTTTCTGCGATGGACAAGGCAAATGCGGCTCGTAGGCACCCATTTGATTCCTTCTCCACCTGTAGAGATGCAAGCAAATCCTCTCCCCCAAGCAGTTAGTCTATCTGGTCCCTTCCATTCACCACTTTCTGGGTCTCTCCACATCACCTGGCGATTATCTAAAGATAGTGGAGCTGCTCGCACTGGACACTGCTCTTCTGGTGGGTTATAAAACCTGTCTGCTGGAGCCAGTGCATCTTTATCAAAGATTAAAAAATTAATGGTATAGAGAACTAAATTTAGAAGTTCTCTAGGGTTACCCGTGGCTCCTCCTTTCTTTTGTTTTTGGAGGAGTGTCTTAATGTCTCTGTTTCTTCTTTCTACTATTGCTTGACCTTGAGGATTGAAGGGTATGCCAGTAGTGTGTAGAATCTTATATTGTGCACAAAAGTGTTCAAAATGTTTGGAGGTATATGCCGGTCCATTATCTGTTTTTATTTCTTGTGGCACACCCATAATTGCGAATGCTTGAATGAGGAATTCAGTGACCACTCGGGCTGTCTCTTTTGCTGCTGGTATGGCAAAAGTGAATCCTGAAAAGGTGTCTACCACAACGTGGATAAAAGACAGACGACCAAAAGATTTATAATGAGTCACATCCATTTGCCAGATTTCATTGGGTCTCAAACCACGAGGGTTCTTCCCTGGAGGCAGTGTAGGAGCGTGGAAGGGAAGGCAAGCTGTACAGCTTTTCACTATGCTCCTAGCTTCTTCTTTTGTAATCCCAAACTGTAAACGCAAAGCTCGAGCAGCCTGATGGTATTTAGAATGGGATTCCTGGGCCTCCTGAAATAAAGGCGTACTGGCCAACATAGTTAAAAGGCTATCTGCCTTTGAATTTCCATCAAAAATAGGACCTGGAAGTCCACTATGTGAATGGACATGCAGGATATAAATCTTTCCTGGATGTTTTCTCACTTGCTCTTGAAGTTCCTTAAAGAGCTGATATATATTAGAAGCTGCAAATTTTATTTGGGCTGTGGCAATTCTTTGTACCACACCTACTGAATAGGCTGAATCAGATATTATATTTATGTCGCCTGGGTAATAAGTGAGAGCTAGCATGATCGCATATAATTCGTTCTGCTGAGTGGACTGAAAAGGAGTTCTGACTACTCTTTTTACAGTTAGATCATGAGAGTATACAGCACAAATATTTTGTTTGGCTGCGTCTGTAAAAATGGTTGGTCCTTCAAGAGGAACCTTAGAAACCTTCTCCTCAAAAATCCATTGCCAATTATGCAGTAGTCTGGTTATCTTTAATGGAGATCCATGTGCAAAATTTGGAGCCATGGCCAATAAAATCTGCCACTCTGGGATGGTTTCACAGCATACATTAATTTGTGCATTTGTATAGAAGGTATATATCTTGTCAGGTCTTGTCCCAGATAATTGTACTGCTCGCTTAATGGCCTTTAATAGAATTCTAGCCACAAGCACTGGGTAAGGCGTAAGGCTTTGTTCTGGTTGTGCTGGGAGGTTCACCCACTCTATCACACTGTCTCCTTGATGAAGGACTGCTGTGGGTGCTTCTTTCGTAGCAAAAACTGATATTTCCAAGGGTTTTTGAGTTACTCTCTCAACTACATTGGATAAAGCCAGTTCAACTTCTCTCAAGGTCTCTTGAGCTTCTTTTGTAAGCCGGCGTGGTGAATTTAAAGCAGTGTCTCCCCTTAAAATGTCATATAGGGGTTGCAATTGATTGGTAGTTAAACCTAATACTGGACGCATCCATTGGATATCTCCTATTAATTTTTGGAAATCATTTAAGGTGTTCAACCTCTCTGTTCTTAAAGACAGTTTTTGTAGTGTAAGTGCCTTAGGATATATTTCATATCCTAAATATTGAAAAGGAGCATGCCTTTGAATTTTTTCTGTAGCGATATGAAGTTTGTAGTATCTTAGTGTTTCTATGGTTTTTTGTAGACATGCTTCTAGAATTTGTTCCTCAGGTGCACAACCCAATATATCATCCATATAATGTAATAGCATAACTTTTGGAAATGCTTTTCTTATTGGAGCAAGAGCAGCAGCAACATACATTTGACACATAGTGGGGCTGTTCTTCATACCCTGTGGCAAAACCGTCCATTCATATCTTTTATAAGGCTCAGCCAAATTGACACTGGGCACCGAAAAGGCAAATCTCTTCATATCCTCCTTATCCAGAGGAATGGAATAGAAACAATCCTTGATGTCTATAACCCAAAGAGGCCATTCTCTAGGAAGCTGAGTAGGAGATGGAAGTCCAGGCTGAAGAGTTCCCATAGTTTCCATCTGTTCGTTCACTTTTCTTAAATCAGTGAGCATCCTCCATTTTCCCGATTTCTTTTTTACAACGAACACTGGTGAATTCCAAGGACTTAGAGAAGGTTGTAAATGCCCTTGTTCAAGCTGCTCCTGTACTATATCTAATAAGGCCTGAATTTTATCGCTACTTAAGGGCCACTGTTCTATCCACACTGGTGTATCAGTTTTCCATTGGATAGGAATAGGTGAAAGTGTTGGCAGGCCTTCAACAGCAGCCCTGCTTAAAAAACCGAAGTACTCATTTTTAACCCCAATTGTTGTAAAACGTCTCTTCCCCACAGATTGATGGGGATTTTTTCAACTATAAAAGGAGTAAAAACTCCTGTTTTGCCTTCAAAAGTCCATCTCATAGGGGCAGCACTAACTTCAGCTGCTATTGATCCTCCTACTCCAGACATATAGGTATCTGCTTTAATCTTTGGCCAGTGACTGGGCCAACTGGCACCTCTAATAACTGTACGATCCGCACCTGTGTCTACCAATCCTTCTAATGGTAGGCCATTTATATAGATAGTGAGCATAGGTCGGTCAGCCGTTACTGCTGCTGTCCAGTATATTTCTGGTTTTTGTGGTCTGGAATCAGAACCTGGGTGACTATCACGAGGCTGCTTATTAGGATCCTGTATGAGTAAACCTGATGCTACTACGTCTCCTGGGTGATAAGTCACACATTGACTACCTGTATTAGTGACTGGGATATTATCTACACATTCCCCAGTTTCCCACATCAGTGTGTGGATGGACACTGTTTTGTACATACAAGGAGGTGAAATGGTCAAGCCTACTGTGCCTGGAGGTAAGGGATCCATAGGCTGGAGAGGAACAGATTTCACCTCTCCAGGGGGTATCTCAGTTGTCCCAGCTGCATACAGCTCTATTCTCCCCAATTGTAATTCCCTTCTGCCATCAGGTTGCTTCCTGGCTGGTTGACTGTGTAATCCCCTTCTCCCATCATATGGCTTTCTGGTTGATTGGTCATGTCTGGGTACTGGACTTCTAGGCACTCTCTGGGTGCACCATTGGCTGCCATCATGCCCCAAGTGTTTTTTGCCTTGGGCCCTGGGGCTGGGCCCCTCATCCCGTTTCCCTGAATCTGTCTGCATTCTGAGGCCCAATGGAAGCCTCTGTTGCATTTTGGACATGGGGTTTGGGGTCTTGTTCTCCCACCTTGTCTTCCCATTCAAATATTGGAGTTTGTTCTCAGAGGACAGCGGGTTTAGAGGCTTAGAGCCCTTCGGATGTCTCCAAATCCAAAGGTTCTGTCCTTCAGCCTCTGCCTCTGCCTTCTTCTGCCTCCAACAGAGATGGAAGATCTCTCTTATCTCCTTCTGGGGAGCCCAGCACCAATTTGCCGCGGAGAGAGGGCTTCTGGCGTAGCTCCACTGAAGTCCGTCAAAAGTGTTCTCTGCAGCAGAGTCGTTTCTCTCGAGTCTAGCGCGATCAGCCAGCCAAGAGGAAAAAAGTGTATTCTGGAATGGCTGTTTCGCCTTATATCTGAACCTTCTGAGAGAATGGGATTATGGGTTTTCTCCCATAGTGCTCTCTGGCCCAAAGAGAGACTTTAAGGTGTGGACTTTGAGTAAAGGTGGGAACACAAGCCTTGTCTTGATTAGTTCTACTTAGTACCTTGTTTCAGGTTCTGGCCAAAACAACTTCTTGTAAGATTAGATCAACTCTAATTACTTAGCAGTTAGTAAGGATTCCAACATTAAGACATTATCCTTGTAATAAAAGAATTGGTATTGTAACTGGGAATCTGAATCTATTCTATTTCACTCATTTGATAGCATATAAGATCTTAAGTTTAGAGTTACAAGAAACCCTAAAGATCAGCCAGTCCCATTTCTTCACTTTTTACAAAGAAGGAAACAGATCCCTGAGAGGTTTTGTTTTACTCAGAGTCTGATAATAATAAGGGCAAATCTCATGTTTGAACTCAGGTCATTTTCTTTCCAAAAATTTCCAAATTTTCTTTCCAAATTCTCCACTGCAAAATGCTTAACTGAAATGGAATTTGGACATATGGGTAGTATATACAAGTTTTGAAAGAATTGGTGTACCTCTTGGTCTGCCTAATTGGCTTTGAAAGATAGTCTTTCTTATCCACCACATCTTACTTGCTTCAGAAGAATGGTGTTATTTATAATCTGTTTTCCCACTATCTAGCTTTTTGGAACCAGGGGAAGGTATAGATGCATCTCTTATTTCTATGATTATGATCAAAATTATTCTCACAGAACAAATGAAGATAACATCAAGGTTTAGAAGCTACAAAGCTTTTGTGTAAATTTCACTTGGAGAAAATTAATTCCTAGAGATGATGTATAATAAGAGATGAGGTATATTATATAACATTTGAGTTATAGTAAAAAGATTGCTGAATTCAGAGACAGCAGAAACCAGAATACAAATTCAGACTGATTTTGTAATATCGTGCTTGTGTTTTGAAACTAAACCTGTTTTATTATTGCAAAATGGGGAGCAAATTGGAGGATCAAGTTGGATATCACATTTAAATTTATCAATCTTGGAAAGGCTATGTGTTTTTGTTGTTATTGTTGCTATTGCTGTTGAGTCATTTCAGTCATGTCCATCTCTCTAATATGCTATTTGGGGTTTTCTTAGCAGAGATACTAAAATGGTTTGCCATTTTTTCCTCCTCATTTCACAGATGAGGAAACTGAGGCAAATAGTTAAGGGACTTGCCCAAGGTCACATAGTCAGTAAGTGTGTGAAGCTGGATTTCAGTTTGGGTCTTCTTGACTCTAGGCCCAGCACATTATTGACTGTGTCACCCAGCTGCCCTTTCTTTTAACAAATGAGCAAATTGAAGCCCAGAGAGAGGGTTTTCAGTAATTTGCTTAAAAAGATATATGTAAATTATGGAGTTGTGCTAGGAACTCAGGTCACTCAATTTCAAATTCTATGTTTTTTTCTACCATACCAGTTCCAATCAACTGAGTTACATCATATTGATTTGAATTAAATATTTTGTATTCTAACACTGTGGTAATATAATTTGCTCCATTACTGAATTGAGATAGTTTGTTTTTATTATGTGGTGGTATAAAACCAAATGAGTGTTTTCCTAATGCTAATGAAAGGCAAAAATAGTTAAGTGACTGGTTTATTTAATAGATTTTAATGTCAAACTACTATCACAATTGTTGACAAACTGGTCTGTTTTACATATATTTTCTAAGTTTATTTTTCCAAAAAATCTTAGGAGACACATTCTGAAAACTTGAGTGAATCATGTGATTTTTATGTACTAGATATATTGTTATTCACTTTTTACATATGATGAAATTAAGAATCATACAAGATGAGTAGTGAGTCATACCAACAAAATAGAATGAAATAATTTAGAAAGAACAGAGATTACTTCTGTTTTGACATGATCGCAGAAGGTAATAGAATCATAGAATTAAAGCTAGAAGGGATCTGAGAAGTAATCTTTTTTTCAATCCCTGACTTTTTAAATGACTTAACTAAGGACAAAGAAATGTGTTAATCTGTCTAAATTCAATCAGAAAATAGCCAAGCTGAGATTTAAACCAAGTCTTCTGATTGTAGAGCAAATTTTCTACTATAATTAGCATAAAACCTCCTTGAAAATGTCAGATTTCATTAAAATCTTGAAAGAAAAGTAGTCATTTAATTAACCATTTGAAAACTGCCTGCCATACTAGATGTCAGGAGAAAAAGAACAAGCATTTATTAATCACCTACTACATGCCAAGCCCTAGACAAAACACTTTATAGATATCAATTCACATGATCCTCACCATAGCCTTGTAGGATATGTATTATCTCAGTTTTTACAGTTGAGTTAACTGAATCACTGTCAATACAAAGTTATTATTAAATAAAATAAAATTAAAAAAAAAAAGAAAAGAGCTAAATTTGTAAGAGTTAATCATTACATAATCTCATTGTTGCAGTGTATAATGTTCTCTTGGTCTACTCACTTCACTTAGTATCGGTTCATATAAATCTCTCCAGGTTTTTCTAAAATCATCCTGCTGGTGTTTCTACTGGGCTTATACCCCAAAGATATACTAAAGAAAGAAAAGGGACCTGTATGTGCCAAAATGTTTGTGGCAGCCCTGTTTGTAGTGGCTAGAAGCTGGAAAATGAAAGGATGTCCATCAATTGGAAAATGGTTGAGTAAATTGTGGTATATGAATGTTATGGAATATTATTGTTCTGTAAGGAATGACCAGCAGGATGAATACAGAGAGGACTGGCGAGGCTTACATGAACTGATGCTAAGTGAAATGAGCAGAACCAGGAGATCATTATATACCTGAACAATGATACTGTTTGAGGATGTATTCTGATGGAAGTGGATCTCTTCGATAAAGAGAGCTTTAATTGATCAAAGATGGACAGAAGCAGCTACACCCAGAGAAAGAACACTGGGAAATGAATATAAACTGCTTGCATTTTTGTTTTTCTTCCTGGGTTATTTATACCTTCTGAATTCAATTCTCCCTGTGCAACAAGAAAACTGTTTGGTTCTGCACACATATATTGTATCTAGGATATACTGTAACCCATTCAACATGTAAAGAACTACTTGCCATCTGGGGGAAGGGCTGGAGGGAGGGAGGGGAAAAATTGGAACAGAAGTGAATGCAAAGGATAATGCTGTAAAAAATTACCCTGGCATGTGTTCTATCAATAAAAAGTTATTAAAAAAAAAAAGAGTTAACTGAATCAGAGAGGAGCTAAATGACTTGTCCAGATGTAAGTTTTTTTGTTATTGCTTTAGGTCATCAATTAAGTAGAATTTGTTTTTGGATAACCATATCCTCATCCCTGGACAGGTTGTAAATATATCCTACCTTGGTATCTTATTCACACTCATGTAATTTGGGATTTACCTAAATGCAGGTATAGGGAGATCACTTGCCTGAGAGGCCAGAAACATTTGTTTGCTGCTTAGTATTGATCCATGACTTTGTTCTAATCCATGATTTCTTTATTGTTATTTATGAAGATTTTTTAAGAACTCCTGGCTTAGATCCTTAGTCTGTTACAAGAGGTGAATTTTTCCTCCTGTTGCTTTGACTTAAAGGGAATGTCACATTGCCTACTGAGATTGAAAGCACTCAAGAAAATCTCTTTTTACTCTGCTAGATGAAGATTAGGACTAGGAGAGTCTCAGAGAGGAATGATTAAAAAAAACCAAATTAAAGTTTTTCTTTTCTCTATTCACTTTTTCTATGTATGTATGTATGCATGTTTGAAAGAGAAAGTTTATGTCAATGTATGTATATACATGTATATATGTTTCTACATATGTAGATATATACACACATATATGAATATATACACACTGTGTTTGTCAGGATAAGACTTCTTTGAGAGTGAAGAGTAAAAAAAGGGGTATATTTTTTCAGCTCTTTTTAATATTAGACTTATCCATCAGGAGACAATGGCTATAGGATTGAAGGGCACTTTGCATTATGAAATTCCTTAATATTGATTCCCACACTCCTGAAAGAATGGTGTTCTACAGACCACCATTTGGTAAGAAAAAAATGGGCTTTGGGATAGAGTGGCTGAGAAGATGGTTCATAATTTATGATTTGAATTTACATTCTACTTTATCTAAGTACTCATGGACTTATTTTGGAAAGTAAACAATTTTCCTGGGGTCATGTCCAACTTATGTTTTATGGGCACTTGAAGAAATTTACTTTTTGGTCCTCATATGCTTCTAAGAAAGAGGAAGCAGTAATATATAAATAAAAGAATGATATGGTGGATAAACTGGCCAGAAAGAAATTATTACCACTCACCTTAATTCTGATGCCTAAAAATATTTATATTGTCTTCTTCTCTTCAAAGGGATCAGATAATAATCTTGTATTTAGGTTAATCTATCTGGACCCTGAGAAGAAGTGGCTGAACTTTGTAGTGTAGATTTGCAAATGAGTTGTTTTCTATCAAATTTTTCTTTAAAAGGATAATATTTTTGAAAAAAATGACTTTTAAGTGAACTACAAAAGAGTATTCAAATGTTTTACTTGTTCAAAAAAGATAGGTAGTTCCAATATGCCTAACTAAAAACAAATTTTTGAATACAACATATTTATTGTTATCAGTAAATCATGAGAACTCACTATTATCAAAAATACCAAATTAAATGACTAAAAAGCAATTGAGGTATAATAGAGTTTAAGAAATATATACATATATTCATAAAGTATATATATATGTATGTATATTGTTTATAACAATATTAAACATATTGTAGTTAAGAGCAAATAAATTAGCTATGTCAATATGGTATAAACTATAGTTACTGAGTTATTTTTCAATCATGTCCAACTCTTCATGACCCCATTTGTGGTTTCTTGGCAAAGTTACTGGAGTAATTTATCATTTCTTTCTCCAACCCATTTTACAAATTGGAAAACTGAGGCAAACAAGATTAAGTGATTTGTACAGTCATAGAGTGAGGAAATGTCTATGGCAGGATTTGAATTCAAGAAGATGAATCTTTCTAACTCCAAGCCCAACAATTTATCCACTGAGCCATCTTGCTTCCTTCATAGTCTATGGAAGAACTCCTAAAATAAAAAGACTTTTGATCCATTCTTAAAATAACTTTCTTCCAAGAATCAGCTTTCTAATAATCAGCCTTGCTAGATTATTAAAAATGTCATCACCAAAAGGCTGATTCCCGATAAGGATTTGGGGAAAGCAGCATTTTATGCTGCCTTTACTATCACATGGAGTGCTTGCAATGTGTGTCAAGGGAAAGAATGCATATATTCATGAAATCATAGACCTTTCCGATTCTTAAAGTAAGGTTGGTGACAATTGACAGTATTATAGGACACTTTGCAATGTTAATTAATCCCACACCCCCAAAATATTATTTGAGACAATAAGGAGCTGGCTACTATCCTTTGGAGATGGGAGTGTGTTTTTTCTTTCTAAAAATGTGTACATATATGTGAAACTTCTCTCTTCTCTGTTACTTTTTGATACTGCTAGCTCAATCACTGTGGGCAATGGAGCATAGGATACTTATGTATCTTCTGCTTCGCTTACTGCTTGATGCTTGTGATCAGACACAACATTTCATTTCCAATATCACAGATGACAGAATAAAATACAGAATGAGTTACTGCACATGTCTAAAGGTTCAGAGGAAGGGTTGATCTTACCTCTGCTTTTGGATTAGTGACTGTTAGGAATAAATGTCCATTGGTAAATTTCTAGGTGTCTTTAAATGTTATAGTTGGTACATAGTAGAAACTCAATCAATGATTATTGAATATCTGTGTTTTTTTTTTTTTTGCTTGTTTGGAGACTATTTGCCAAAAATGTAAGTTAGGCAAAATATAAGCTTTTGGGATAATTGCATAAATACATAGTCCCATTGTTCTTTGTTTAACATTTTAGTAGTAATTATTGAAACAATGGGCATAATTACTGATTGTGGGTATGTATGTATTTATGTATATATGTGTGTATATGAAGTTGTTTTCTTCTCCTTCAAGTCTTAGGTGAAGTCATAACTCCTCCAGGAAATTGTTTTTCTCATTGACCTTATTTCTAGTACCTGCTTTTTTGTGGTGATTTCCGATTTATCCAGTATGTATCATTTTTGCACCTAGTTTGCATGTCTTGTGTCCATTAGATTGTGAGTTCCTTAGGAGGAGGGACTATTTCTTGCTTTATTTTTGTTTTCAGTACTCAGCACAGTTCTTGCTAGATACACATTTTGTAAATATTGATTAGCTTATCTACTATGTCCACACACATTTATAAGTATCTAAGATTTAACAGCTAGAATTGTTAATATTGTTGCCTAATTACATATTAGTTATGGGCTTTTCCCTCAACATATCTGAAAGAAAAAGCTTTAGGCTGGAGCCACAGAGAGAAGTGAAAATAGAAAACCTTCTCTTCTAGGTTCTGCCAGTGATTGACATTGTGTCTCATAGTTGTCTCAGCAATCAAGTCCTGTGCAACATCTGTCTTTGCCAATAGGTTATGTGTGAACAGGAGATCCACATTTCAAGACAAATCAAAAGACAGGGTATGAAGGCAAGAGTTCTAACTTTATCTCCATTCAATTATCTCTCTAGATTTCCTAAATTAGTCAAAAATAGTATCTGTTTGGGTGGGGCAGAGGAGATGAAAGAGTGGTCTTATGTTATGGATAATTGCTTCAAGTTTTGCTTTCTTCCTTTAGGCACATTGACCTCATATGGCATTGTAGCTTTCTCAGCCTCTATTAAGGATGTCTTTATAGAGGCTTTTTCAGTAGTGCCTACCTATGAAATATTGTTGAGTCTTTCAAGTTTCCCCTAGCAGTTCTGTTCTTAACCTGCAAGAACTGCTGGGAAAAGAACACATTTAATTTCTGTCAGCAGCAGGAACACTGTAACTGTAAAAATAGATCAATAAAAAAAGTGTATTCTGGAAACATATGAATATCTGGTTATCTGGGCCTTTTCTTTCATTTAATTTTATATTTTACATTGCATAATTTATATCTTTATAAATATTTTATGAGAATGATTAATCTAAGGATTCCCAGCTACCTCTTGTGTCTTATGTATGATAATATCTATATTTTTGCTTTGCTTCTTTGTTTTCTCCTTCTTTTCTTTACTTCTTCCTTTCCTTTTCTGTTTTTTTCTTATTCTATTCGATTTTATCTATTGTCCCTTCAGGTTTCAATTCCATATTCCCCTTCTTTATTTTTCCCTCTTCCTTCTCTGATCTTTCATTGTTTTTCTTCCTTCCTCTTCTCTGGCTTGTGGTCTCTTGGGAGGTCTGCAAAAAGTAGTTCTTTCATATTTCTGGTTCCTTGTTTGGGAAAGAAGAGTAGCTCATGTGCTGAGTCTCTTTGGGTATAACTCTGCTCATCTCTTGTGGTGTGGTGCAGTGAAGCAGCTATACAGCCTCATTAAATCTATTTTATATTAGTCCTATTTCCCATCATTCTTCTTCAGAAAAATATGCTCCTGTGGAATTTGTTTTTTCCCATCTTTCCTAACAGATGATGGCAGCAAAAATCTTATAAATCAATATCACATTTGGACAATTTTGCTTTCTATCAGCAGAATGTAGTGTTTTTCAAAAATACAAGCACAATTCTTTTTAAGTAGCTACTTAATTTTAGTGGAATTTGCATTTGATAGTCTCAATTCATGTGTTACAACATCTGAGTAAAATGAAGTTTTGGGAGCTATAAAGCAAGAAATAAAGTCAAATTAACCTTTTGCCATTAAAAAATAAATACATAGATATCTTTATAGTCATTCTCTTGACATTGATTGACTACCATAGTTACGTTTCTTTGACCACAGAATGAACAGAACACTTTGAGTAAGGACATATTTAATTTTCAGATTATGTAAATTTATTCAGCAACTGGAAGATGTAGAATATTTATATGATAGCATACTAGCTGGTAAAGAGATGGTTAGAATATTGAATTATGTGTGAATAACTTAAGCCTAGCTTTAGAAGGTGAATGAGGAAAGAATCCATCAGAGCAATTGGAAGGAAGTTTGAGGATTGAAGTAGCCATATACATTTGAGAATAAATAAGAGTTATTTATCTCATCAAGAATTTATGAAGGTCAGGGACTGCCTATAAAAGAGCAAGCTTATTGTTATCTTTTTTTCTAAGACATTTTTAATGAAACCAGTTCAAATTTCCATTGATATAATTCATTTAATTTTATTTGTAATATTCTGTACAAGAGGCGTAAGAAAACTGTCCATAGAATCTTTTGTCACTATATATTTACAGCCCCAAATCAGTAATGGTAGAACTCAGTAAGAGAAGAAAAAACACTTAGAAAAAAATCTTTACACACCAAATAATATTAGTGAGCTGTCAGTTACTTCCCTCTGAGTGTCTAGTCTGGACCTGTATTAGAGAGAATTCATTCTTCCATTGTAGAAACATGATTTTCATACTCAGCCACTATATCGCTCTTCCTTCTTGGTGAATTGAACTTTCAGGGCAAGCCAGCTTTCCTTTAGGGAACATGCTTTCTTTTGAAACAAAATAACCAAATCATTGCCCCCAAAATGTTCACCCAATCTAGTGGCTTATGCTTGCCCAATTTTTATAATTGGTCTTTCTGTGGGTAAGTTGGTAAATTATTAAATATGTGTCTCATGAATGGCCAGGCAATCATATTAGCACTATGCATATACTAACATAGACTTATCTTTTCCTAGGTTTCCTCTGCTAGCTCTGCAGGAATTTAAATACATTACAAATATGAGAGCTTTATAGTTTAGTACATTTTCAAAAGTTTGAAAGGGAATGCTCAGTTAAATCTTTTCTCTAAATAGCAATAATTCCAAATGATTTAACAACTCATTTTTAAATGTTTCTCAATGATTGTTGTTTCATTATTATGTCTTAAGGAAAATTATTTTTATTTTTTCTCCTCCAGTTAATCAACATTAACCAAAATAACCATTATATATTCGTTTTTTTAATTTAATTTTATTTAATAATAACTTTGTATTGACAGAATTCATGCCAGGATAATTTTTACACAGCATTATCCCTTGCAATCACTTATGTTTCGTTTTTTCCCCTCCCTCCCTCCTCCCCCCCCCCAAGATGGCAAGCAGTCCTATATATGTTAAATATGTTGCAGTATATCCTAGATAAAATACACATTTGCAGAACCGAACAGTTCTCCCGCTGCACAGGGAGAATTGGATTCAGAAGGTAAAAATAACTCAGGAAGAAAATCAAAAATCAAATAGTTCACATTCATTTCCCAGTATTCCTTCTTTGGGTGTAGCTGTTTCTGTCCATCATTTATCCAATGAAACTCAGTTAAGTCTCTTTGTCAGAGAAATCCACTTCCATCAGAATACATCCTCATACAATATCGTTGTCGAAGTGTATAATGATCTCCTGGTTCTGCTCATCTCACTTAGCATCAGTCCATATAGGTCTCTCCAAGCCTCTCTGTATTCATCCTGCTGGTCTTTCCTTACAGAGCAATAATATTCCATAACATTTATATACCACAATTTACCCAGCCATTCTCCAATTGATGGGCATCCATTCATTTTCCAGTTTCTAGCCACTACAAACAGGGCTGCTACAAACATTTTGGCACATACAGGTCCCTTTCCCATTTTTAGAATCTCTTTGGGGTATAAGCCCAATAGAAACACTGCTGGATCAAAGGATATGCACAGTTTGATAACTTTTTGGGCATAATTCCAGATTGCTCTCCAGAATGGTTGGATTCGTTCACAACTCCACCAACAATGCAATACTGTCCCAGTTTTCCCGCATCCCCTCCAACATTCATCATTATTTTTTCCTGTCATCTTAGCCAATCTGACAGGTGTGTAGTGATATCTCAGAGTTGTCTTAATTTGCATTTCTCTGATCAATAGTGATTTGGAACACTCTTTCATGTGAGTGGTAATAGTTTCAATTTCTTCATCTGAAAATTGTCTGTTCATATCCTTTGACCATTTATCAATTGGAGAATGGCTTGATTTCTTATAAATTTGAGTCAGTTCTCTATATATTTTGGAAATGAGGCCTTTATCAGAACCTTTAATTGTAAAGATGTTTTCCCAGTTTGTTGCTTCCCTACTAATCTTGTTTGCATTCGTTCTGTTTGTACAAAGGCTTTTTAATTTGATATAATCAAAATTTTCTATTTTGTGATCGGTAATGGTCTCTAGTTCATCTTTGGTCACAAATTTCTTTCTCCTCCACAAGTCTGAGAGATAAACTATCCTATGTTCCTCTAATTTATTTATAATCTCGTTCTTTATGCTTAGGTCATGGACCCATTTTGATCTTATCTTGGTATGTGGTGTTAAGTGTGGGTCCTTGCCTAATTTCTGCCATACTAATTTCCAGTTATCCCAGCAGTTTTTATCAAATAATGAAATCTTATCCCAAAATTTAGAATCTTTGGGTTTGTCAAACACTAGATTGCTATAGTTGACTATTCTGTCTTGTGAACCTAACCTTTTCCACTGATCAACTAATCTATTTCTAAGCCAATACCAAATGGTTTTGGTGACTGCTGCTTTATAATATAATTTTAGATCAGGTACAGCTAGACCACCTTCATTTGATTTTTTTTTCATTAATTCCCTTGAGATTCTCGACTTTTTATTGTTCCATATGAATTTTGTTGTTATTTTTTCTAAATCATAAATAACCATTATATAAAACAGAACAGAGAAGATTGTACATGACACTATGAATCTCCAACATAACCCTTGCTCCTTTTTCCAAGTACACAAAGTTAATACATTAATTTTAAAGGTATTCTATTAGTATTTTTTACTGTGCATTTCAACAATGTATTTTATTACCCTCTCTTCTTTTTTTCTTATTCTACCCCTGACACATACGTGTATTTATATAGATATTTATACATAGATAGATAGATATGTGCAAATGCATGAGGTTTTCCAGTGAAGAAATCAAAACAATTCAGAATTATATGAAGAAAAAGCTCTAAATCACTGTTTATTAAAGAACTGCAAATTAAAACAACCTTTAAATGTCATTTTACACCTACCAGAATTGCCAAAATGACAGGAAGGTAAAGTGGCAAATGTTGGAGAGGATCCGAAAAAATTGGGAAATTAATTCATTGTTGGAGAGCAATCTCCAATTATTCCCAGAGTTAGTAAACTACCTATACTCTTTGACCCAGAAATATCACTGCTAATTTTATTCCTAAAGATGATAAGGGCAGAGGAAAAAAAACCTACATGTTCTTTTTTGTTTTGCTACAGTTAATTTAATTTTATTAATTTATTATTAATACACATTGCTCTATGAATCATGTTGGGAGAAAAAAAATCAGAACAAAAGGAAAAAGCCATGGGAGAAGAAAAAAACAAACAAACAACAAAAAAAGAAATGAACATAGCATGTGCAGATTTGCTTTCAATCTCCATAGTTCTTTTTCTCGATGCAGATGTTATTTTCTATCCAAAATCTATTGGGATTGCCTTGAATCACTGAACCACTGAGCAGAACCAAGTCTTTTTTAGTTGTTCATCACACATTCTTACTGTTATTGTGTCCCATGTATTCCTGGTTCTGCTTATTTCATTCAGCATCAGATTCTCTAAATCTTTTCAGTCCTTTCTAAAATCAGTTTATTCATTCATCATTTTTACAGAGCAATAATATTTCATTACTTTTATATACTACACTTAATTCAGTCATTGCCCAATTGATGGGCATTCACTCATTTTCTAATTCTTTGCTACCACAAAAAGTGCTGCTACAAACATTGTTGCACATATGGGTCCTTTTCCCTCCTTTATGATTTCCTTGGGATACAGATGCCACTACTGGCATTGTTGAGTCAAAGAGTATGCAGTTTCAGATTTCTCTTCAGAATGGTTGTGTCATTTTACAACTTAACTAGCACTGCATCATCCCAATTTGCCCACTTTCCCTTGAACATTTATCTTTGTCTTTTCCTTTCATCTTAGCCAAACTGTTTTAATTTCCATTTCTCTAATCAATAATGATTTAGAACATTTTTTCATCTAACTATAGATGGCTTTAATTTCATCATCTGAAAATTGTCTGTTCATATCCTTTGACCATTTATTAATTGGGGAATGACATATTCTTAAAAATTTGATAATTTTTTTATATATTTTAAAATGCAACTTTTATCAGAAACATTGGCTGATTTTTTTTTTTGCCCCACTTTACTACTTCCCTTTTAATCTTATTTCTGTAGGTTTCATTTGTGCAAAAACTTTTTTTAAAAATTTATTGTAATCAAAGCTGTCTATCTTGTAGTTTATAATGTTCTCTAGTTCTTCTTTGGACATAAATTTCTCCCTTCTTCAAAGATCCAATCGATAAATTATCCCTTGCTCTCCTAATTCGCTTATGCTATCACCCTTTATGCCCAAATTATGTACATATTTTGACCTTATTTTGGTCTGGTGTATGAGATGTAGGTCTATGGCAAGTTTCTGGCACATTATTTTCCAATTTTCCCAGGAATTTTTGTCAAATAGTGAGTTTTATATTAGAAACTGGAGTTTGAAGTTTTATCAAATACTAGATTACTATAGGCCTTTGATTATTGTGTTATTTATATTTAATCTATTTTACTGATCTACTACTGTACTTCTTAGAAAGTACCAAATGGTTCTGATGACAACTGCTTTATAATATACTTTTAGATCTGGAACTGATAGACTACCATCCTTTGTATTTTTTCCATTAAATTCCTTGATATTCTTGACTTTTTGTTCTTCCCAATTAATTTTGTTATTTTCAATAATACTACAAACATTTCTTTGGCAGTTTGAGTGGTATGGCACTGAACAAGTAAAACATTTTAGGCAGAATTATCATTTTTATTTTATTAGCTTGGCCTCTCCATGAGCAATTATATTTTTCCATTTGCTTAGATCTGACTTTGTATGAGAAGTGTTTTGTAATTGCATTCATATAATTCCAAATTTTCTCTTGGCAGGTAGACAACCAAATGTTTTATTTGGTCTACAGTTATTTTAAATGGTGTTTCTTTTTCTATATCTTACTGCTGGGCTTTTTCAATAATATGTAGAAATACTGATGATTTGTGTACGTTTATTTTATATCCTGCAACTCTGATAACACTGTTATTTTTTGAGTAGATTTTTGTGTGATTTTCTAGGATTCTCTAACTATATAACCATATCATCTCCAATGAGTGATTGTTTTATTTCTTCATTGCCTATTCTAATTCCTTTAATTTCTTTTTTTTTTCTTATTGCTAACATCAACATTTCTAGTGCAATGCTGAATAATAGTGGTGATAATAGGAGTCCTTGTTTTACCTGATCTTAGTAGAAATGCATCCAGCTTCTCTCCATTACAAGTAATGCTTGATGTTGGTTTTAGATAGATGCTGCTTATTATTTTAAGGAAAACTTCATTTATCCCTATGTTAGTGTTTTATAGTTGCATTTTGTCAAAAACTTTTTTGGCATCTATTGAGAATATCATGATTTCGGTTAGTTTTGTTTGATGCAGATCAATCTCTCTTTCACATTCACAGTTGTGACTACCAGTTCTGTATTTCCCTACTTTATCTCTTGTACATATTTTTATTCTCTTTTTCCACCCTGTCCTTCTTAGTGTTGTTTTTTTTTTTTTACCTACCCCACCAACTACCTTTTCTCCTATCATCCCTCCTTCTCTTATTAGTGTTTTTTAACCCACCCCACCCACTATCTTATTTCTATCACCTATCCCCCCGTCTCCTTCCTTTTTCTAATCAAACTAACCAAAGGTTCATCTGTTTTGTTGTTTTTTTTCATAAAACCAACTCTTAGTTGTATTATTTAGTTCAATTGGTTTCATAGTTTCAATTTTGTTATTCTCTCCTTTGATTTCAGAATTTCTAATTTGGTATTTAATTAAGGCTTTTAAATTTGTTCTTTTTCTAGCTTTTTTAGTTGCATGCCAAATTCATTGATCTTTTCTTTCTTCTTCTTCTTTTTTTTTAATTCCTATTTAGGGATATAAAATTTCCCCTAAGAACTGCTTTGGCTATATCCTGTGGGTTTTGGTATATTGTCTCATTGTTGTCATTCTCTTGGATGAAATTATGGAGTGTTTCTGTAATTTATTGTTTGACCCACTCATTCCTTCTTACTATAGTTGTCTTAAAATCTTTTCTAGATATCTGGCTGTGATACAACTTGGTGCATATACATTTAATATAGTTACTATCTCATTCTTTATAGTACCCTTTATCAAGATGTACTTTCCTTCCTTATCTCTTAATTAGATTTAATTTTACTTTTCCTTTATCTGAGATCAGAATTGCTACACCTAATTTTTTGTCTTGATCCTCCTACATTATGGAAATCTTGTGCAATGCACTATGAAGTTTATTTTATCTTAACGATTTAAAATAAATTGAAATTGATTTGAGATTCATTACTGAATCAGATATCTTCAATCAGACTATTGATATGTTAAAACAAAGATAAAAATTAATACAAATTTAGAAGAAAGACTAACAATCAAAAAAAATATAGTATGCGATTATAACTACTCCACATGGATGTACCATATATACTAGAGTATAAGCCGACCCGAATATAAACTGAAGCCCCTAATTTTAACCCAAAGATCTGGGAAAACTTATTATATCAGTAGGTTTAGGTAGGGCACCGGTGCCCGCAGAGGAGGAGAGTGGGTGCCGGTATACGTATGTAGAGCGGTTGCCAGCATTAGTATACAGTCCGGTTTCTGACTGTGATACTACAGGAACAGCCGCATCACTGTAGCAACAGCCGGCCCTGGAGTATCACAGTCGGCACTCACGCTGTATACTACACAGCAGGGGGGCATTCAAAGGGATATTTACACATGTTTTATCTAGTGACTCGAGTATAAGCTGAGGAAGGGATTTTCTGCCCAAAAATTGGGCAGAAAAACTTGGCTTATACTTGAGTATATACGGTATTTATTCATTTTTATTCTAAAAATGGAAATGAGTGGAATTATACATATGGGAACACATATTACATAGTGGGCTAAATCTTAGCTGAGAATTCTTTTATACAATTATATCAATACATATTTTGTGGAAGATAACAGTGATTATGCTCTTAAGTATTGTTGTCAATGTGAGAGAAATGTCCCTCTCCCATACCTCACCTCATTATTATATCCTCCATGCTATGCCATCAAAGATGCAGAAATTTGTCATGTCTGGAAGAGGATCTAATGCTATAATTCTTGACTACTTGGAAACTTACATTGTCACATTAGAGTCATCCATTTTCTTCTTTCCCTGCTTTCCTCTGTTTTCTACTTCTTGTTTGGAGAACAATAATAGAACCAATATTGCCTCCAGAAAAGGCCTGTTAAGGTAATTGTACACTATTTCAAAGTCTGATTCTTTTTATATAACAAATTAACTGTTTGGACATGTATACATATATTGTGTTTAACTTATACTTTAACATATTTAACATTTATTGGTTAACCTGCCATCTGGGGGAAGGAATGAGGGGGAAGGAGGGAAAAAGTTGGAACAAAAGGATTTGCATCTGTCAATGCAGAAAAAAATTATCTATGTATATATCTTGTAAATAAAAAGATATTTTAAAAAAATAAAGAAAGGGCCTGTTAGTGTACTTCATATCTCTGTAGCTAACCTGGCTAAACTCTCTGATATAACAAAAAAACTAAGTATTAACATAATAAGAATGTAATTAATGATTTTTCATTCTTCTGAGGTAATCTTCCTTCCTTCTTTCCTCCCTCCCTCACTCCCTTCCTTCTTTCTTTCCTTCCTTCCTTCCTTCCTTCCTTCCTTCCTTCCTTCCTTCCTTCTTTCCTTCCTTCCTTCCTTCTTTCCTTCCTTCCTTCTTTCCTTCCTTCCCCTTTACTTTCCAGACTTGTAAGGTCCATGTTTACATTATTCTTATCCTTCATAATTTGCTATACTTCAATTTTAATTGCACTGGATGTTTTAAAAATATGCTTAAGGGAGGAATTTAAAACATGATGATTTTTTATCATGCAATTTCAAAAAAAAAAGGAGTTCAGATAAAGGAAACTGGGGTCATTTGGATTTGAATATCTTTCAGGAAAATTCATACATAATCCCCATTAATGGACATGCTATTTTATACAAAAGAAAAATTACTTACATTTTCAAAGTGACTCAAAATTAAAACTAAGGCATATTTATAGAAATAATTCTGAAAGGTCTCAATGTCATCTTGGAAAAAAAAGATTCCATTCTTGATATAAACTGAGAACTGAGTTTAAAACTGCTTTTTTCAATTAAAAAATTAAAATCCTTGTATTTATTCTATGAAGTGTGATATTCAAATTCTCTAGTTCCGCTCTTGAATATGAGGAAATCCATAAAATAAAATGGAAAAATAAATATAGAAAGAAATAGAAAGGGAATACTTATTAAAATGTTTCCTATTGGAAGCACCTTTCAAATATGCTTTGCATGCAAAGAACAATCTTAGCTATAAATATATTCTGTAAAATTAGTGCTTGTAATTGCTTGTCTTAAAATTGTCCATATCTTCATTTAGTTATTCAAAAAGGTCAAATCATTTTCATTTGTAGTCTTAGACTGGGTAGTTCCCTTTAGTATCTAATGATCATTTAAAAATCATACATATGTAACTAAATTGAGTGATTTGAATTTGTCATATTCTTATTTGACAATAGTTACCAACCATCTGAACTAATTTCTAATTGTTTTGCCTGCTGTAGATAAATATCTTAGTGTCAATAGATCCCAATGTACATATCACATAGTCTTCTTATATAAAGGGATTCAAAAATGTGAGAAATTAATTTTAATTGTGGCATAAAAATGATTGAATCTTTAATGGTGAAGATGAAATTATATTTATTCTAAATAAAATACAAAAATAAAATTATGCATGGCTTCAAAATAAAATTAACCAACGATTATTTCTACATAAGAAATCATGATATGTTTTCAATCTTATCTTCATATCAAATCTAGAGAAAATTTATACTTAATTCTGTGTGGGGGAAATGGAAAATAGATGATTAATTCATAGATGTCATTCTCAATTCTGCTATTCTAATATTCTTTGGAAAATTAGAAATCTTCATCATTTTTAAAATGTAACAAGGCAGCATGTTTTAATAGAAATTGTTATGGTTATAGGGGCTACTAACTGTCACACTAAACAGACGAATAGTCCTGGAATCAAAAAGAATTCCTGGGTTCAAAATCTATCCTTAGTATGTACTAGTTATGTGATTCTAGGCAAGTCACTTAATCCCTGTTTGCCTCAGTTTCCTCATCTGTAAAGTGAGCTAGAGAAGGAATCACTCCTGTATTTTTGCCAAAAAAAGTGAACAACTTAAGCAAAGAAATGGTTATATGATGATAATGTATTTTCAGAGTTGTTTAATATTTTTTGAGAATAGTTTTTTTTTATTTTTTATTTTTTAAAAACAAAACTGAAAAGATGGGGAAAGGTTGTAAAGAATAATAAATGTCAGAGTTTAAACTTTCCTGTTCAATGTGTTTGTTGAGGTCATACATGTTTTAAGTAGAAAAGTCTAGAATAAACTCTAGTTCTATGATTTCATCTGGATTGCTTTTGCTATGAACCATGTAACACCTCCTCAAATCCTACTCTCCTACTTCATTGTGATGTAGAGTTGATCACAAACTCCTGTAGTACTTCCCAGCAATTCCTACAAGGCTTCTGGTATAGACCTGGTATACAATGCTATCTGTTCCTGAGGATTAGACCAGCTTCCAATGAAGTTATTTAAAGGCAGCAATTTTTCTTTTTCTTCTACAACTGATCAAAAAGACTACTAAGCCATAGTGTTTATTTATCAATCAATATTTATCATCAATATTTATATTGGTTCAACACCCACAGTTCTAAAATAAATCATGTCATCAGAGGCATAGAAATAGCAATGTTTTATCATGAGATTTCTCAAAATTCATAAGAGTTATGGACAAGGCTTTGTCACTAAATTCATGTTTGAAGCATAATTGTCTGAAACTAATGAAGGATAATTGACAATGTTTTAAGGCTACCTAAATCTTATCAACACCCACAGGGCCAGAAAACTTAGTTTAAAATAAGAAGAATGATCAACAAAAATAGAGAAGAGATTTCAATTTACCTTTTTTGTTCATAAGAACAACAATCATGCACTTAGATTGAATCAAAAAAAGCGCTGAGATGGTGGAACAAAAGACCCGGTGTGATCATATTTCTTCATTTTCCATGTTGTTACAGTGATTTGTGTATTCAGACTCTAACAATGTGAATGACATGAAGTATAAGTGATTACACATTGCTGAATGCCTTTATAAGAGTTCACTACCAAGAAATTACTGCTTTAGCATAAATGTATTGTTATTGCTTGAATGATGATTATAGCAAGCTTGTCCTTCTCTCTCCCCACAACCCCCAACACAGAACACACACTACTTTCTTCAGGAGCCTAGTAGCACATCAAGCAAAAGACACTGCCAGAAAAATGATGCTATTATATACAACCAAATGCCATCCATACTAAAGCATTTCTCCTGAGCCACACTATTATAAAATGAACATGCTGGAAAAGCACATTAGGGGGCATTTTGGATAAATATATTTATAAGGCATAAATATAAAATATAAATGTATTTATCTCTGCACTATAATGTGTTCTCAGTAAATACAGATCAAGGATCTAAGCAGTTTGATTAGTGCTTTCTGAGGTTTAATGCAGCACCCAATCTTGCTACTATTATCCTTCATCCTGAGGCAGTCCCTTCTTTGCAGAAAGCTTTTGTAAAATATGTGACAAATAGTAATCATCTTATATTACTTTTATTTCCCATTAACAGCCCCAAGTGACTAAAATTATTATGGTATTTTGAAATTACACTCATTTTAAGACATTCAGCTGTGCTCATTTGTTTTAATATGAATGCTAACAATTAAAAGACATAATAATAGAACTGATGTATCAATTGAACATTTTACTTTTTTGTATAAATTCTTTGTATAAAACCCTGTATATAAAGTGTGGTACCCTGGCTTTGGCATCTACAATAATAGTCATAACTGATAGAGGTGGGTCTATGCATTTATCAAGGCAATATTTAGTAAACAAAAATGAGAAACAGCATGGTAAAAATGAGAAACAACATGGTAGGGTAGAATGGGAGCTTACTTTTTTCATTTAGCTTTTTTATCTTCTCTTGCATTTGGCCAATTGAACTTTTCAATGAGGTGTTTTGTTCATTGTATTTTTTTCCTTTTCATAAATTTTGCTTTTCAACGAATTAGTTTCTTTTTCATATCTATTTGGTAAAAAGTTATATGCTTTTTCCATTTCTTCAAATTTAATTTTAAGGAATTTTCTTCAGATAATTTTTGTTTTTCCTTTTCCAATCTCTCTTGCAAAGTTCTCATTTCCTTTCCCCATTTTCTTCTAACTCAATTTAGGATCCTTTCTGAAATATTCCAAGAAAGCCTTGTGAAATTGGGACTAATTCATATCACCTTTTGGGGCTTCATCTTGAGATGATTTGCCTTTATGATTTTCAGAGTTTGAGGTCAGTTCTACTCTTTGTACATAAATGATATTTATGGTCAGATGGTTCTTTTCTTTTTCTCTCTATTTTTTTTTTTTAAAGTTGAGGTCTGCTCTTAAGACAAAGGGATGGTAGCTGCTTTAGGTTGCCATGGGGCCAGTGCTGCTGACGGACTTAAATCAAAGAACTGAATGAATAATGTCACATGTGCTTTCTAAGAAACAGAACTTCTAGCTTAACCAGGCTTTTAGGTATAGATCAGGCAATTGTCTCATAGAACACCCACTTCAACTTTAAAAATGAAAAAAAAAAAGGCTAAAAAGGCTAAGGCAAATCTAGTACACACATTTAGCAAGTGTCAGAGGTGGGATTTGAAGTCAAGTCCTCTAATTCCAGAGTTGTTGCTGTCTGTGTTGTTGTTATTGTTTGTGTTGTTGTTGTTGTTGTTGTTTTTTGATGATCTACTTTCATACTCAAAATTATCTTCTGCTGATAATTTGCTGCACTCTCAATATTTGTTGGTTATGGGGGTCCAGAACTAATTCAGAGGCTAGATTTGCTAATCAGTATGATGGTTGTAAAGAAGGTCAGAAAGCAATGAGGAAACCAAACTATCACTCTTTGCAGATGATATGATGGTATACCTAGAGAACCCCAGAGATTCTACTAAAAAGCTATTAGAAATAATTCATAATTTTAGCAAAGTAGCTGGCTACAAAATAAATCCCCATAAATCCTCAGCATTTTTATACATCACCAACAAAACCCAACAGCAAGAGATACAAAGAGAAATTCCATTCAGAATAACTGTTGATACCATAAAATATTTGGGAATCTATCTACCAAAGGAAAGTCAGGAATTATATGAGCAAAATTATAAAAAAGTCTCCACACAAATAAAGTCAGACTTAAATAATTGGAAAAATATTAAGTGCTCTTGGATCGGCCGAGCGAACATAATAAAGATGACAATAATCCCTAAACTAATCTATTTATTTAGTGCTATACCAATCAGACTTCCAAGAAAATATTTTAATGATCTAGAAAAAATAACAACAAAATTCATATGGAACAATAAAAAGTCGAGAATCTCAAAGGAATTAATGAAAAAAAAATCAAATGAAGGTGGCCTAGCTGTACCTGATCTAAAATTATATTATAAAGCAGCAGTCACCAAAACCATTTGGTATTGGCTAAGAAATAGATTAGTGGATCAGTGGAAAAGTTTAGGTTCACAAGACAGAATAGTCAACTATAGCAATCTAGTGTTTGACAAACCCAAAGCCCCTAACTTCTGGGAAAAGAATTCATTATTTGATAAAAACTGCTGGGATAATTGGAAATTAGTATGGCAGAAATTAGGCATGGACCCACACTTAACACCATATACCAAGATAAGATCAAAATGGGTCCATGACCTAGGCATAAAGAACGAGATTATAAATAAATTAGAGGAACATATAATAGTTTATCTCTCAGACTTATGGAGGAGAAAGAAATTTGTGACCAAAGATGAACTAGAGACCATTACTGATCACAAAATAGAAAATTTTGATTACATCAAATTAAAAAGCCTTTGTACAAACAAAACTAATGCAAACAAGATTAGAAGGGAAGCAACAAACTGGGAAAACATCTTCACAGTTAAAGGTTCTGATAAAGGCCTCATTTCCAAAATATATAGAGAACTGACTCAAATTTATAAGAAATCAAGCCATTCTCCAATTGATAAATGGTCAAAGGATATGAACAGACAATTTTCAGAGGATGAAATTGAAACTATTACCACTCATATGAAAGAGTGTTCCAAATCATTATTGATCAGAGAAATGCAAATTAAGACAACTCTGAGATACCACTACACACCTGTCAGATTGGCTAAGATGACAGGAAAAAATAATGATGAATGTTGGAGGAGATGTGGGAAAACTGGGACACTAATGCATTGTTGGTGGAGTTGTGAACGAATCCAACCATTCTGGAGAGCAATCTGGAATTATGCCCAAAAAATTATCAAATTGTGCATACCCTTTGATCCAGCAGTGTTTCTATTGGGCTTATATCCCAAAGAAATACTAAAGAAGGGAAAGGGACCTGTATGTGCCAAAATGTTTGTAGCAGCCCTATTTGTAGTGGCTAGAAACTTGAAAATGAATGGATGCCCATCAATTGGAGAATGGCTGGGTAAATTGTGGTATATGAATGTTATGGAATATTATTGTTCTGTAAGAAATGACCAGCAGGATGAATACAGAGAGGACTGGCGAGACTTACATGAACTGATGCTAAGTAAAATGAGCAGAACCAGGAGATCATTATACACTTCGACAATGATATTGTATGAGGACATATTTTGATGGAAGTGGATTTCTCTGACAAAGAGACCTAACTGAGTTTCAACTGATAAATGATGGATAAAAGCAGCTACACCCAAAGAAAGAACACTGGGAAACGAATGTGAACTATCTGCATTTTTGTTTTTCTTCCCAGATTATTTATACCTTCTGAATCCAATTCTCCCTATGCAACAAGAGAACTGTTCGGTTCTGCAAACATATATTGTATCTAGGATATACTGCAACATATCCAACATATAAAGGACTGCTTGCCATCTAGGGGAGGGGGTGGAGGGAGGGAGGGAAAAAATTGGAACAGAAACGAGTGCAAAGGAAATGTTGTAAAAAAAAAAATTACCCTGGCATGGATTCTGTCAATATAAAGTAATTATTAAATAAAAATTAAAAAAAAAAAAAAAGAAAGTCAGAAAGGACTGTGTGTCATCTCCACCATCTTGGCTTCACTTGATGTTCCCTATTAAAACATTCCCTATTACATTGTCCTTTAAGATGTATCCTTCAGTTGAAATTATACAAGCAGCAAATATCAGATTACTACTAACAATTTCCATTTAGAAAGCAGATGATGGCACAATGGATAGAGCACTAAGACTAGAGTCAGGAAATCATGAATTCAGATCCAAATTCAGGCATTAGTAGATCTGAACTAGATCCTGGGCAAATCACTTAGCCTATTTGCCTCAGTTTCCTCAATGATAAAATGAGGGCTGGTACCTACTTTCTATCAAAGTTGTGGAGGGGTTCAAATGAGATAATATTTGTGAAAGTATTTAGCACAGCACTCAACTCATAGTAAGCACCATCTAAATATTTGTCCTTTTTCTTCCTTTGGGACAATTCTTGAATGACAATTATGGGCAAGACATTTAATCACTAAATTAATAGACATATTGATAATAATAGTAATTTTTGATAAAAAATGTTTTCTCCATTATCATTTCAAATTAAACCAATAAGAAAATTATAGTGGAATCAGTAGTAACATCCCACCCCAAGTTTGAGGTCCATCTAAATATAATTATTTTCTGAGGACTAATTAGGCTCTTTTATGGCACTTATTTTTTTTTACCACAGTTTTCTCTATACTTTATTGTAACTGATCGTGTTTCCTCATGAATTTGAATGTCAGACCATTTTAAAAAAACTCTCCCACAAGGGGAAAAAATCTGCTCAGTGCTTCCAACAATCACTGAAGTCCTCTCTGTAAGTAATATAACATTTGTACATTCCCTAGGGTAATAATCATTCTTACAAAACATGGGTTACAAAACACAAAAAAAGAGTGCACTATTTCTCTTCCTCAGACTTACAACTCTTGAGCATTCATCTGGCGAACTTTCCATATATTATCAGCTAGTATTTTTAATAATTTCTTCATAAAGATAATTTAATGACTTGGTATAATAAGAACAGTAACATAAAATAGTCATCCCACATGTCATCCAATTTAATCCAGTGATCAAACTATTTTGCTCAAACTAAGAGATTGAAATGCTGGTACTTAGTTTATATTTTTGATTGGGTGATTCAGTAGAGATGTCTAGGCCTTATCTTAAATGACATGGAGTGTGCAACATTTAATTAATATCTTTATGACATAATCTAACACTAGTCTGGCAAAGAAAAAAGCTTAATCCAGTTTCTTTTGGTCATGGTTAGATGTTCTTAGTTAACAGTGTCATTCAAACTACACATTCATGACCAATGTTGTCAAAAATGAATTATTTCAAAATTGTTCATCCCTCAAAATTCCTACAATTGTAAAATAATTTTGTTAAAGTTATATTTAATGCAAATTAAGACAACTCTGAGATACCACTACACACCTGTCAAACTGGTTAGAATGACAGGGAAAGATAATGTGGAATGTTGGAGGGGATGTGGGAAAACAGGTACACTAATACATTGTTGGTGGAATTGTGAATACATCCAACCATTCTGGGAAGCAATTGGGAACTATGCTCAAAAAGTTATCAAACTGTGTATACCCTTTGATCCAGCAGTGTTACTACTGGGTTTATATCCCAAAGAGATCATAAAGAAGGGAAAGGGATCTGTATGTGCACAAATGTTTGTGGGAGCCCTCTTTGTAGTGGCCAGAAACTGGAAACTGAGTAGATGCCCATCAATTGGAGAACGGCTGAATAAATTGTGGTATATGAATATTATGAAATATTATTGTTTGGTAAGAAATGACCAACAGGATGATTTCAGAAAGGCTTGGAGAGACTTACACGAACTGATGCTGAGTGAAAAGAGCAGGACCCAGAGATCATTATATTCTTCAACAACAATACGATATGATGATTAATTCTGATGGACCTGGTTATCCTCAGCAATGAGATGAACCAAATCAGTTCCAATGGAGCAGTAATGAACTGAACCAGCTATGCCCAGTGAAAGAACTCTGGGAGATGACTAAGAACCATTATATTGAATTCCCAATCCCTATATTTTTGCCTGCCTGCATTTTGGATTTCCTTCACAGGCTAATTGTACAATATTTCAGAGTCCGATTCTTTTTGTACGGTTTGGTCATGTATATTTATTGTGTATCTAATTTATACTTTAATGTATTTAGCATCTACTGGTCATCCTGCCATCTAGGGGAGGAGGTGGGGGGAAGGAGGGGAAAAATTGGAAAAAAAGGTTTGGCAATTGTCAATGCTGTAAAATTACCCATACATATAACTTGTAAATAAAAAGCTACTAAAATAAATAAATAAAGTTATATTTAAATATTTACTTCAATAAGAATCAATAATCTTTCTCCTTTTTACTCTTTAGCCCCTTCAATTTACATTTGTACGACCATATTTGTTTTATGAGAGGTGTTTGGTAGAATTTGTATTAATTTTCATTTCTTCAACACAAATCTAATCTGTTGCCAATTTCTGTCTGTTTATTTTATATTTATAATGCTTTTCATATGTGATCCTTTCTTTTCTATGACACAGTCATCACCTCCAATCTTAACAGCCTTTTACAAATTGATTTTCTTTCATTTTTAATTTTTATTTCTTTTTTTACAAGCTTTTTATTTGCAAAACATATATACGGGTAATTTTTCAATATGTACCCTTGCAAAGCATTGTGTTTCAATTTTTCCCCTCCTTTCTCCCACCCACTCCTAGGTAGCAAGTAATCTGATACATGTTAAATATGTTAAAATATATGTTAAATGTAATATAGGTATACATATTTATACAATTATCTTGCTGCACAAAAAGAATCATATCAAGAAGAGGAAAAAAACTGAGAAAGAAAACAAAATGCAAGTAAACAAAACAGAAAGAGTGAAATTACTATGTTATGGTCTACACTCAGTTCCCACAGTCCTCTTTCCAAGTTTAGATGACACTCTTCATCACAAGATTATTAAAATTGATTTGAATCACCATTGTAGGAAAGAGCCATGTCCATCAGCATTGATCATCAATAATCTCGTTGTTGCCATATATAATGATCTCCTGATTCTGCTCATTTCACTTAGCATCAGTTCATTTGAGTTTCCCCAGGCCTCTCTTACATCATCGTCCTGCTGATAGTTTCTTATAGAACAATAATATCCCATAATATTCATATACCATAACTTAGTCATTCTCCAACTGATGGGCATGCACTCAGTACAAACTGATTTTCTTAAAATTTATGTCTGACCATATTTTCCAACATCTCTACTCATTATATATTAGTGCCCTGTTATCACTTCCATGATGAAATATAGAAATCTAACAAACCTAACTCACTTTTCTAGCTTTGTTATACCTTTCAGTACCATACAAATTCAGAAACACACAAATTCTATGATCCCATGATATTGGCTTCCTTGCTTCTCTTCTAAGAAGACAATTCCTGTCCTGCCTCTGGGCATTTTCACCTTCTTGTTTCTAAAGCCCATGCATTCTATGCAAAGAATGTTCTCTGTCTTTATCTCCACCTCTTGGCTTCCTTGATATACAAGTACTTAGGGTGTTATTTGAAGTTTCTTAATTCCTTTTTATTCTCTGTTCTCTTTCTAATACAATATATTACAATTTTCAGTAAAATTACATTTCAATCAAAGATACAAAGCATTAGGTTATAAAAAATGCATTACAACAAAAAGTGCTGCAATAATCCTACTGCAATACTATATACAATTACTCTCTCCATCAAATATTTGGAAAGTGCTTTTTACTTAAACAAAAGTTTTGGAGGGGGAGGAAGAAAAGAAAAAGCAAGAAGGAAAGAAAGAAAAGTAGAAAGGAAGGAAGGAAGAAAGAGAATTGAAAGGAATGGAGAGAGCTCATTAATTATTCTTGGCTTCAGAAATTACAATTAAAAATCAATTATGAATAAATATCTTGCATTTTTATTCACTGAATCAATTATAAAATGGATGAACATATGTTGTGATGAATCAAATTAGGTTTTGAACATTTCACTTTCTTATAACAAAATGTCATATCATAATAGTTTCATTTGATCATTTTCATATATGAGAAAGTATAGTTCAACAACATCTACTAAAATGAAAAAAAAAGGTAGTTACAATACAGACTTTTTCAAGCATAACAATAAAAGTATAAGGAAAGTAATGAAATCTGGATTTTAGTTGTAGACCTACCACAGATTTTGTGGCTTTGAGCAAATCACTTTCCTTCTGTGCGTCTCAATTTTCCAATCTTCAAAATGAAGAAACTAAATGAGGTAATAGTAAAGAAACCTTTTTTCAAAAATTCACCATTTTTACTAATACATTCTTGGTTGAACTGTGAATTGATCCAAGCATTCTGGATAGCAATTTGGAACTATGCTCAAAAAGTTATCAAACTATGCATACCTTTTAATCCACAGTGTTTCTACTGGGCTTGTATCCCAAAGAGATCTTAAAGGAGGAAAAGAGACCCACATGTGCAAAAATGTTTGTGGCAGATCTTTTCATAGTGGCTAGAAACTGGAAATTGAATGGATGCCCAACAATTGGAGTATGGCTGAATATGAGATGTTATATGAATGTTATGGAATATTATTGTTCTATAAGAAACAGCCAGCAGGATTATTTCAGAGAGGCCTGGAGAGACTTACATGAACTGATGCTAAGTGAAATGAACAGAACCAGCAGATCATTATACATGGCAACAACAAGATTATATGATGATCAATTCTGATTGATGTGGCTCTCTTCAACAATGAGAGGATTCAAACCACTTCTGATTGTTTAGTGATGAAGAGAGCCATCTACACCTAGAGAGAAGACTGTGGGAACTGAGTGTGCTTCATAACATAGCACATAGCACATTATTTTTGCTGTTGTTTGCTTGCACTTTATTTTGCTTCTCTTTTGTCTAGTTTGATTTGATTTTCTCAGGAAGATAATTGTATAAATATGTATGCATATATGGGATTTAACACATATTTCTACCATATTTAACATATATTAGACTACTTGCCATCTAGAGGAGAGTGTGGGCAAAAGGGAGGGATTGAACACAAGGTTTTGCAAGAATTGTGCACGTATGTGTTTTGAAAAAATAAAATGTTTTAATAAAGAAAAAAATTGTCATTTTAACTCCTGATAATTCAGATGTCCCATTATTTCCTCTGTAAAGTTGCTTCCTTATATGCTCTTCTTGTTTTTTTTTTTTTTTTTTTTTTTGACATGGCACAAGTTAGGGAAACATCTATATGTTAAAAATTATCATCTAATAATATTAAGAAGCTACTCAAGGAATGCTGAATTTTAAAAATTCCAGTGTTTCTCTTTTCTGAAGTATTTTTTTTCATGATATATATTAAAACATTGCATAGCATTGTATATTTTTATTTTCCTATTTTTAAATGAAGAATATATCATTGAACTTTCAAAGTCTACGCATATAGGAAGTGCAAAAACCTATCCAGGAACAACTAGAGCTAGATACAAAGAATGTATACTATTCTTTAAATTTAATAGATTGAAATCTAAGAAAATTATATCATATCATCTTGCCTTTAGTAGATGAAGTAGATGACTTCTTATTAGAAGATGTGTTCAAATGTTAAAACTTTTTTTTGCTAAAGTTGAAATTGCCAGCAAAGAAGATATTTCTTCTTATCATAGGGATTGACTGTTCATTTTGAAGCTATTTTTATATTCTCTCTGTAGATGGGGATTGGGAATTCATCTTGGGAGGTTTGGAGCCAAGTTCATCTGCTAGTCTAGGTTTGCAGTGAGCTTTAAAGAAAGGCAAACAAGGTCAACCAAATGTAGAAATGTTTTGTTGAAAGATTTTTTTTTCCTTTGGGGAGAAAACAATCCAAGTAAATAAACAACTCACATGAGGGTAAGATCTGCCTGAAAAGTATTTATTTATAAACATATTCATGAAAGAAGTTATTCCCTAGACCTTGATTTTTCTTCTTGGATCATAGAAGGAGGAGTGGAGGTCAGTAGGAGGAAAGTTTGCAAAAGCATTAATGACCCTGAGCAAGTCTTCAAAATCATTTTACATACTTTGTCAATCATTCTCAGATTTGTTCATGATAACTATATAAATTATTCTTTCATGTGAATAGAGTTATTCAATAAGGTAATAATAATAGTCCATTCTTCCTATTTTCATTAAATGCTTTGAATTAGTTAGTCAATTCAGTAAAAACTTTCCTATATAAGTTAACCAACAGTGAACTTTCTTTATCTATTTATTATTTGAATATAAAACTTTTCTGACTCATCATTTATAAGTCATTTTTGCATCTTTTTTAGACGTTGAGATCCTCCTAATACTTTCATTTTTCCACTTCACACTGTTCCAAGATGATTGCATAAAATCATGACAAAATTGTGCAGTAACAAGAATGAAAGTTTTACCAGATGGGAAATCACATAATATCCATTATTAGAAGGTTATTGTAAGTAGCTTTTGCCAGCTTCAGACTTGTTGAAAAAGGGAAGAACAACAAATATGAGACTAAACTTTGAGAAAACAGCTATAGAGAAAATGCATTTAGCTTGGCCAAAAGCTTACCTCAAAATTTGTATTTCTCTTGCCTATTTGCTTATGAAATATTGGAAAACTGGGAAATTAATAATTATGTTACTCTTACCCTAAAAAACTTAGAGGTTTTTGTGATTCTGCACAAATGTAATTTGTCTGATTTTGGTTCATCTGGGAGAGATTGTTTTTGATTTACTCATAAACTGAAATGATGTTTCTAAAAGTGAGAATACATATTTCTGAAAAACACAGAGAAAGGAGTGTGAAAGAAGGGTTTCAGAGCCAAAGATATAGTTCTCTGAAGTGGAAGCAGAGACTTTAGACTTCCACCTTTTTCTGGAGGAGGTAGCAAAAAATATAATTCAAACTGAGAAGAACTTATGGAAAACTCAAATGACTTGCATAGGATCACACATCTGAGGCTGTTTTTAAACTAAAGTCTTCTCCCTCTAAGCTCACAGCTCTACCCACTGTGCCACCTATTTAAGCCATAGTCAATCTAGAAGAAAGAATAAGTTTCTCTATTGGAGATTGTTGGGAAGTTCATTTTTAAGATCCAGAACAAATTTCAACAGTCAGAAAACAATACTTTTTAAGCTATATTAATTTCCTATTTCTGCAGTCTTGTTATATCAATTATAAAACCTTCATTGTACTTGTAATAAATATGTATTAAATATTAAATGTTCAATGCACTGAAGATACACAAACACAGCAATCCTTCTGTCACTGGTCTTTCATTCTATATGCCTTTGGTTGTTTCAATAGCACCTTTAGAGCAACAAAGTTTTTATTCTCTTTTTTTTGTATGTATGTATATATATATATATATATATATATGTATGTATGTATGTATGTATATTGAATTATTGTGAGACTCTGTGGAATATAATTTCAAAAATATGGGGTCTGAATATTATCAATTTTGGAATCAGAATTATGCTGTTTCTTAATCTTTTGTTTATCTACATGACTTTGAGCCTGGTGAAAGATCTAACACATTGCCTAAGAATTAATCACCATTTGAAACAGTGCAATAATTCTCATGGTATTGAAAAAAAAACAGATCTCAAATTATTATTTTTATAGCACCTACCTATTTTTCATTGTCACTGCACTAGTCTCATCCCCTGGGAAGAGTAGGACTAAGTAATTTATTCTTTAAGTTCTAGAAGACTGAAAGCTTTGAGCCATTTCAAAAACTTTCTGACATATCAGTGCTAATTTCAATAGTACTTGACAAGCTCTCACAGTGTATAAGGACAAGGAAAACCAGTGAGTGGTGACAGTCTTGTAATCTACTGTCTTATTGCTTGTCTCCATGTCATTGGTAAAAAGCACATATCTCTTTTCTGCGTCAGAGTGCAAACCTGATGTGTTCCTGTAGTTTGGTTTAGTTCAGAAACTTTGGCAGCAAAGAAATAAAGGCTCTTGAAGTCTTTAGGTCTATTTTTTGTAAAGGTGTTTCTTCTCAAATCAAATACTCCTCATCACAACATGTATTTTCCCTATCACCCATTGTGTAATTCCTTAGAGAAATTAATGAAATAGAAAAATTCTTCTCATTAATAGTGGTAGATGTCTTTCAAAGAAACAAAATGTTTAGTAATGACAGTGTTAAAGTCACAATTTCAAAATAAGAATATATTAAACACTATATTATCCTGCCCCTTTAGTTGAGAGATGAGACCTTACAGTGACAGATGATTTCTTTAAAAGTTTAAAAATTTACAAAATCTGCTATACTAAAAACTCCTTAATCAAAACTTGCTCTAAGGTTATTTGTAATAGAAGCCTATATGTGGTATGAGGGAGGTCTTTCAGATTCAAATTACCTCCTTTCTTGATAATTATGTGATAAATAAATTCTTATCATACTTTGTGTTCAAGTATATAGAAATATTTTTAAACTCTTCTACTTGACATGTTATGGTCGACTATAATACTATTTTTTTTAATAATTAGTTGGATTTATGAGAGTACTTGATCTGAGATCAGGAAAATCTAAGTTCGAATGAGATCTCAGATACTTAGTAGCTGCTGTGATGCTGAGCAACTCACTTAGCTGATATCTTTCTAGGTTTTCCCATCTATAAAATGGAGCTAATAATAGCACCTATCTTCCAGGCCATTTTCAGGTTAAAATGATACAATATTTGTAATGCATTTTGCTAACTTTAAAGCACTACATGAATATTAATTATTATTATTTTTTTTCATTATTTTGCATGATGGTCTGGGAAACATAATACTTTTGAAGTAGACATGGAATGTATTGATTAATAGGTTTTGGTATTTTAAAAATGAGATCAGAAGCAAAACCACAATTACCAAGTAGCTAATGAAAATATTTATGAATTTTCAAAAATTTTAACTTATTATAAGCAGAACAGCACAACTCTTCCTCTTCTCCCCTCTCTCTCTTCCTCCCTTTCCCACTCTCTCTTCCCTAATTAAGAAAAGGGTATTTATTTAGTGACAGTAGGAAGATATTTAAGAAACCTAAACACTGAAGATACTTTGAGTTGATTCAAATAAAAGGAACATTTTTACCTGATTTAACCTTTAAGATCCACCAAGCTTACGGCTTCTTGCACTACTTTGTACTGGGGTGATAAGAAATTGAGGTCAATATTTTGAGCCTATAGTGCCCTATCCAACTACCTTGAGGTAGACTTCAGGACCTTTATTCCCTCCTTTCTTATATTTTTTCTTCATTTTTTCCAGATACCTATCAAGACAAGTTTTTAGCATTATTTGATAATATTTTGAGTTCCACTGTGAATAGATCCAACTTTTCTGGAGAGTAATTTGGAACTATGCTCAAAAAGTTATCAAACTGTGCATACCCTTTGATCCAGCAGTGTTTCTACTGGGATTATATTCCAAAGAGATCTTAAAGAAGGGAAAAGGACCCACATGAGCAAAAGTGTTTGTGGCAGCCCTCTTTGTAGTGGCAAGAAACTGGAAGCTGAGTGGATGCCCATCAATTGGAGAATGGCTGAATAAATTGTGGTATATGAATGTTATGTAATATTATTGTTCTATAAGAAATGACCAGCAGGATGATTTCAGAGAGGCTTGGAAAGAACTACATGAACTAATGCTAAGTGAAATGAGCAGAACCAGGAGATCATTATACACAGCAACAACAAAATGATCAATTCTGATTGACGTGGCTCTTTTCAATAATGAGATAATTCAAACCACTTCCATTCCTACAGTGATGAAGAGAGCCATCTACACCCAGGGAGAGAACCGTGGTAACTGAGTGTGGTGACATAGCATTCTCACTCTCTAGAGTCATTATTTGTTTGCATTTTGTTTTCTTTCTCAGTTTTTCTTTTTCTTCCTTCTTGATCTGATTTTTCTTGTGCAGTAAGATAACTGTATAAATATGTAAACATACATTGGATTTAACACATATTTTAACATATTTAACATATATTGGACACCTGCCAGCTAGGAGAGAGAATATGGAGAAGGAGGGGGAAATTTGGAATAAAAGGTTTTGCAAGGGTCAATGTTGAAAAAATTACCCATGTGTATGTTTTGTAAATAAAAAGCTTTAATTATATATACATACACATACATACACATATACATACACATACATATACAAATTTCTCTCTTTCTCCTTCTCTGCCTTCCCCTATCCTGAAGATGGTAAGCACTTTGATTTCATTTAGACATGCACTATCATGTAAAACTTTCCATATTTCTTATTGTTGTAAATAGAGAAACAGATTGAGAGAAAAAATGAGAAAGAATAAGATAAATGAAAAAATATTTCAATCTTTATTCAGAGTTCATTAGTTCTTTTTGTGGTTATGGATATTTTTCTTCATGAGTTGCTGAGAAGAGCTGAGTTAATCATAGTTGATTATCACACAGTGTTGCTGGTGTGGTGGACAATGTTTTCTTAGTTTTTCACACTTGCAGCAGCTCATAAAAGTCTTTCCAATTTTTTATCTTAAATCTGTTTACCATTCCTTATTGCACACTAGTATTCCATTACATTCAAATAACATAGCTTATTCAGCCATTACCCAATTGGATAGGCATCCCCTCATATTCTAAAATTTTGCCACGATAGAATGAGCTCCTCTAAATATTTTTGCATGTATAGTTGCTTCCCCTTTCTTCTGATCTCTTTGGGTTATCAACCTACTAGTAGTATTGCTGAATGAAAAGGTTATGTACATTTTGTGTGTCCTTTAAACATTAGTTCCAAATTGCTCTCCAGAATGATTGGATCAGTTCACATTTCCCACAATGCATCAGTGTCCCAGTTTTCTTATATCTTCTCTAATATTTCTCATTTCTTTGATCATATTGGCCAATCTGATAGGTGTGAAGTGCTATCTCAGATTTGTTTTAATTTGCATTTCCCTAATCAAATTGATTTAGAGCACTTCTTCATATACCTGTAGAAAGCTTTGATTCCTTTATCTGAAAACAGCTTTTTCATATCCTTTGACCATTTATCTCTTGAGGAATGTCTTCTGTTATTATAATTTTTAAAAATGATTCAGTTCTCTATGTATTTAAGAAATGTGACTTTTATGAAAGAAATTTTTCCCGTAAAGATTATTTTCTAGCATTCTGCTTTCCTACTAAGTTTGGTTGCATTGGTATTCTTTCTCCAAATATTCTTTTAATTTAACGTATTCAAAATTATCTATTTTGTGTTTTATAATGATAACTATCTCATTTTCCCATAGAACTGACAGGTAGAATATTCTTAATTTACTTATAGTGTCATCATTTGTGTCTAAATAATGTACCCATTTTTACTTTGTCTTGATGCATGATATGAGATGTTGGTCTATATCTAGTCTGTAACCTATTGTTTTCTAGTTTTTCCAAAAGTTCTTTGTCAAATAGTAAATTCTTATCCCCAAATCTAGAATTTTAGGGTTTGTCAAACCCCCGGTTACTATGATAATTGACTATGGTGTCTTATGTACCAGATCTATTTCTCTGATTCACCACTATATTTTTTAGCCAGTACCAAATACTTTTGATGATTACTGTTTTATAATACAGTTTGAGATAAGGTATTGATGAACTCCAGTAAAATGAGTAGGATGTATAATTTTAGGATCATAATTTTATCCAGAACAAATTTCAGATATCTAGTATAACTCATTCATTTGACAGAGAAGAAACTAAGGCCTATAGAGAATAATTTCCTTGTCCATCTCTCACCAAATCTGCATCTCTTTTCATAATGTCATGTGTTCTCTGTTAGAAAAAATGGGATTCAATCCCAGGTCTAACTAAAAATTTAGTTCCATTTCCAGTTATACTAGAGTACCTTAAATTTGGATGTACAGTCAATTTCTGGGTTCATGTCTCAATGGATTAATTTCAAGTGTTTTGTCATCCTTAAAGTGCTAAAAGTATAAGAGGCATTGCTATTATTAATTGTTTTACTAAATGAAGAACTTATAGCAAATGCATCTTCATTCTGCCATGAAGTAGAATTTAAAATAAGAACTTGAGTAGTTATCTCAATTTTCCATTATTTATCCTGATGGATTTTGTTTTGTTTTGTTTTGTTTTAAAGATTATTCAGTGTTTAAATTTATTCCATTTACAAGTCAAACATTTATGCACTCCTTGAATAACTTGTCAATAACATCTTCCTATCTTGTTATCGAAAGAAATAGCTATTAAACAAAAAAAGAAAAAGCTACAAGATAGCTGACATTGTTAGTAACATCCTTTTCAGGCTATGATAACTAATTTCCCTTCCCATTCAATTAATTTTTTAATTATATATTTTATTTTATAATAACTTTATATTGACAGAATCCATGCCAGGGTAATTTTTTTACAACATTATCCCTTGCACTCGCTTCTGTTCCGATTTTTCCCCTCCCTGCCTCCACCTCCTCCCCTAGATGGCAAGCAGTCCTATATATGTTAGATATGTTGCAGTATATCCTAGATACAATATATGTTTGCAGAACCGAACAGTTCTCTTGTTGCACAGGCAGAATTGGATTCAGAAGGTAAAAATAACCCGGGAAGAAAAACAAAAATGCAAATAGTTCACATTCATTTCCCAGTGTTCTTTCTTTGGATGTAGCTGCTTCTGTCCATCATTTATCAATTGAAACTGAGCTAGGTCTCTTTGTCAAAGAAATCCACTTCATTAGAATACATGCTCATACAATATCGTTGTCGAAATGTATAATGATCTCCTGGTTCTGCTCATTTCACTTAGCATCAGTTCATGTAAGTCTCTCCAAGCCTCTCTGTATTCATCCTGCTGCTCATTTCTTACAGAACAATAATATTCCATAACATTCATATACCACAATTTACCCAGCCATTCTCCAATTGATGGGCATCCATTCAATTTCCAGTTTCTAGCCACTACAAACAGGGCTGCCACAAACATTTTGGCACATACCTGTCCCTTTCCCTTCTTTAGTATTTCTTTGGGATATAAGCCCAGAAGTAACACTGTTAGATCAAAGGGTATGCACAGTTTGATAACTTTTTGGGCATAATTCCAGATTGCTCTCCAGAATGGTTGGATTCATTCAGAACTCCACCAACAATGCATATCCTGATGGTTTTTGAAAGTTATCTTTCACCTGGGGGTGAGTCAGATGCTGGCCTTCTAATTCAGGTTTGATGTTGGAATGAAATGAAGTTCTCATATTGTTGAATAATTAATAAAAAGGGATTCACTTACCTATAGTATAGAAAATATGTCAGCAAGCATATTTTAGCACTTTTCTTCAGGAGATGTGTCCTTCACATCCTTATAGGGATATATTTGGTCAACAATGAAGAATATGGTCTCTAGATATACATCAAATTGAGGAAACCCCCCAAACCACATTATAACTAGAAGCTATTATAGAACTGGATCAAGCTAGATAGATGGAAAGGCCAATAATGTAGATAATATCCCTTTTGCAACTTGTTTTAAAAAGGACCCAGTATCATTCTAGTGTCTCATATACCAAGCATACCAAAAAGTTTGTACTTTCTCTGAGTCAAGGAAGTATAATATTAGAAAATTAACTCTTGAGGGAAAATAAGAATGAGAAAATGTACTTATGTGAGGCTATAGACTTTATAAGATCAAGCCATCAATAGCAATTTTATTCTTATTTGAAAACATGTAGTTAAAATCTCATATAGCAATTTAAAATATAATTTTGTCTGCAGCATGCAGTCATGTGTTTCTGAGTATAAAAATGAGTTCTTAAGTACTTTTTTTGTTGCTGTTGTGGTGGTGCTATTTTCTTGGCCCCAGAGTACAACTTAAAAAGAAGTTCCCCTTATTTTTTTTTTTAAATAGCTAATATCTAAGGCTGGCTTTCTAATGCATTGAGTGATTTTCTGATAAATAACACATTCACTTATGAAAGCTGTGCAAGTTCCTTGAAAATTTATCAATTAGGGAATGGCTCTTTTTTATACATTAATTTGATTCACTTCTCTGTATATTTGAGAAAACAGGCCTTTCTCAAAAAAAAAAAAAACCCTTAGTGTTTTGTTTATATTTATGTATGTATATATATACAATGTCACCATCTATGGTACTTTTTAGTAAAATACACTTTCACTGATAATCACTTTTTTATATCTATTTTTTATTTTGCTTTGTATAAAATGTTTGCTGCCCTTGCCTTTTTTTTTTAACTTCAGCAGAAACCCAATTGGTTCTATGCCATCACCTTATTTCAACTTTCTGTGTGTGTGTGTGTGTGTGTGTGTGTGTGTGTGTGTGTGTGTGTGTATCTGACTCTCAGGTGTCTCATGTAAAGAATATATTGTTGGATTCTGGTTTATAATCCATTCTGAGGGGGGAAATTATAACAACATTCTCTGATAAAAGTCTAAATTCTCAAATATAAAGAGATGTGTCAAATTTATAGGAATATGAGTTATTCCCTCTCCACTTCAGGGGCGAGGTCAAGATGGCAGAGTAAAGCCAGGAAGCTGCTGAAGTTCTCCCAGTTTCCCTCAAAAACCACATGAAACCAAGCTTCTGAACAGAGTCTGATGGAATCAAACCATTCTCCAACTCGAGATAAACCTTAAAAACTTCAAGAAAGGTCAGTATCACTAGATGAAAAAGGTAATCAGCCCAGCTCAGAGAGTCTCTTGGAAAATCAGTGAGAGGGTCTTAGTCACAGGAAACCAGCAACAAAGACTCTCAGTACTGACTCTGTAGAAGAGTAAATAAGTGGAGCAATTTCCCATCCTAGTTCAGAAGGCAAATTCTTGGAAAACTAGGATGTTTCCAGGCAGGCAAAGCTACCACCTGCAAACACAAGGGACCCCTATGCTCAAAGCCAAGGGTCAGAGATGCACAGGAAGCTTGAGACAGCTCCACCTTTATCCCAAGAGCATAGCTCAACAATAAAAGTAAAAATAAAAAATAAAAAAGAGGAAATACCAGAAGAAAAAGAAAGAGAATGAGCAAGAAACAAACAAACAAAAAAAGAACCTTGACCATAGAAAGCTACTATAGTGACAGGACAGACCAAAACACAAATTCAGAGGACAGAAAAAAATCTCAAAAACTGATATCAATTGGTCTAAAGCCCAAAGAAGCTTCTTGGAAATGCTCATAAAAGATTTAAAGGCCAATAAGTGAGTAGAAGAAAAAATGAGAAAGAAAATAAAGGTATCAACAACTTGGAAAAGGGAGAAAAAATGTATGAAGAAAACAAGTCTTTAAAAAGTAGGATTGAGCAAATGGAAAAATAGATACAAAAGCTAAGAAAATAACACATTGAATTTTAAAATCCCAATTAAATATCCAATTAGAAATTCTGAAACTCAAAGGAGAGATTAATAAAATTGAAACTAAGAAAACTATTGAACCACTAATAAAACTAAGATTTGGGTTTTATGAAAAACCTACCCCCAATACTTGGAGATTAGACAAATCCAAGAACTATATGAAAGCAATTACAAAAATTAAAAGGGAAGTACAAAGCTGGAGAAAAATCTTTACAATTAGTGTTTCTGATAAAACTCCTATTTCTAAAATTTATATGTCAATTTTATCAGAATACAAGACATTCCCCAATTAATAAATGGTCAAAGTGTATGAACAGATAATTTTCAAATGATTAAATTAAAGTCATTTATAGTCATATGAAAAATCCCCAAATCACTATTGAGTAGAGAAGTGCAAAGTAAAACAATTCTGAGGTACCACCTCATACCTTTCAGATTGACTAAGATGACCAGAAAAAAATAATGATAAGTGTTGGGGGAATGTGGGAAAACTGGGATACTAATCATTGTTGGTAGAATTGTGAAATGATGCAACTATTCTGGAGAACAATCTGGAACTACGCCCAAAGGGCTATATAACTGGTGCATACCCTTTGACCCAGAAGACCATTGCTATGTCTGTATCCCAATAAAATCATAAAGGAGAGAAAAGGACCCACATGTGCAAACATGTTTGTAGCAGCTCTTTTTTTGGTAGCAAAGAATTGGAAAATGAATAGATGCCCATCAATTGGGGAATTGCTGAACAATTTGTGGTATATGAAGGTAATAATATATGATTATTCTATAAAAAATGAAGAACAAACTGATTTTATAAGGGACTAGAAATATTTACTTGAACTAATGCTGAGTGAAACAAGCAGAACCAGGAATACATTGTCCATAATAACAGTAAGAATGTGTAATAATCAACTATAAAAGACGTAGTTCTTCTCAGTGATTCAGTGATCCAAAGCTATCCACACTTTGGACAGAAAATGCCATCTGCATCCAGAAAAAGAACTAAGAAGACTGAATGTAAATCAAACAGGCTATGTTCACTTCTTTTTTCTGTTGTTGTTTTCTCTCTCCCATAGTTTTCTTCTTTTGCTCTGATTTTTCTCTTCCAACATAATTCATAAAGCAAGGTGTATTAAAAATAAATAAATTTACTAGAAAATTTTAAAAATACTATGTCGCTCCTTAATCCATGAGAGCCATCTTGATTTCTATCCACCACCACCACCTAAAGTTGCAGATTTGAATATATGGGTAGACAAAAGTCGTTTCTTTTTTCTTTTCTTTTTTTTTCCCTGTACACAAAAGTCAATGACACTCTGTGACGAAAAGGGGGAAAAAAAAACCACTTTGTGGAATTTTGTGAACTCCTAATTGTACTAAAATTTACAGAGTATTGTTTCTACCTACATTTTTCTGTAAGAGAATGAGAATATCAATAATGTCACAGTGGCTTGCCATGAGGGTCTATGGAGAAGTATATATCATACTAGACTTGTAGTCAGGAGATATGAAACATCTTTATAATCCAGTTAAGTGATTATACAAATAAGGAACTTGAGATTCTGAAATATTAAATGAATTTTCCAAAGACATGCATGTAGTAATCATTTGAACATAAACCATGGAGGTTTTTTTAAGTTAATTTTAACAACCCCCCCCCCCTTCCCTTTTTATACTTTCTCTCATTTTATGGTTTTAAAACAGTTTATGATCAAAGATCAAATAGCCTTATGTTGCTTCTCTCCAATTCATAGGTAGAAAAACATAAAATATCCAAACAGAAGTTCATGGATTTTCCTGTGGGTACATATTTTAGGAGCAGTTGATGAAAATCAGGAAGTTAACTACCAGCCTCTTTCTCTAATTCCTAGTTAAATATGTTCTCTCAATGGTTTGGCTATTACACACACATCACAAAGCACTAATTTAGCATATCAGATGGAATATTTTGAGGTTTAATTAATACTCATGAAGTTTTTTTAGCTCTCCAGATGAAAGATGGTAGCGAGAAGGCAAGTTTTATTTGTTTTTAATTATAGCTTCTTTGATTTAGTGTTATGTTAATGAAAAACGACAGTGTGATGTAATGAATTTTCTTTTTTTCTTTCTTTCTTATTTGAGAAAGGAGTTAGCCAGAATGGTAAACAGATCCTGAAGCAGTTTTTGCTTTTGATGAAGCACATAGTTTTCAGCCCAGTTTTTTAATCTCTGCACTTCATGCTTATGCTGTAGCCTCTCTTCTACCATTATCAGCAGTATATCTCGAATATTTACTTTCTTGCAGTAGAATGGCTTTTTGCCCCTGAAAGAAATCCCCTTATGCTACAAATGGTTCTCTTTCTTGGAAGTGATTATCCAACAGAGAAGTATAATCTTTTTTTTTTTTTTTGCCTTTAAAAACCAGATAGTAGGAATATTGTCAATCTTTTCTGAATTCTGTTGATAACAATATTACACCTGAAATTATGGGAAATTAAATTTTACCAAGTATTATAGAAGCTTCTCTGCATTTCAGTATAGCTAAAAATAATATAAATATATAAAGAAGAAATAAAGTTAGATGGATGAAATATTAGACTTCAGACTTTTGTTTTCTCTTTATAGATTTGGGATAACATGGACTCTCTTTTCCTCATGTTGCTGAGTTTCTAACACATTATTTTCAAGTACTCCCAATAACTTTTGTCAAATAATGAATTCTTATTCCAGAAAATGGAGTTTGAGGATTTATCAAATTATAGATTATTTAGTATAATAAATAATATATATAGGCTTTGATTATTGAACATCCATTGAATCTTATTCTCATAAATTTTGGCTGAAAGGGGGAATAACATCACACAAGCTGAATATGGTATTCTCTCTTACCTGAAAAGTAGAAGGAAAGAGGTTAAGTAAAGGTGGGGAGGGTGACTAACAGAATAAAAAGAAATGGTGAACCAAAGCAAGAGAAAAGGATGAAAAGATAGAGCAGGAGGAAAAAGGGGATGGAGAGAAATATACAAATAGTAATCATAAAAGTGAATGATTGAATATATTAAAAAACAGAATCCTACAATATGTTGTTTACAAGAAACATACTTGAAGTAAGGATACAAACAGAGTAAAGGTAAGAACCTGGAACAGAATCCATTATGTTGCAGTTGAAGTAAAACTAATAGAAAAACTACACAAGAAGCAGAGATAACAATACTGATCTCTGACAAAAGAAACACACAAATTGACCTAAAAAAATTAGAAAGGAAATTACATCTTTCTAATGAATAGCAAATGAAGTAATATTAATATTAAATATACATGCACTAAATGGTATAGCATCAAATTCTTAAAGAAGTTAAGTGAGATATAGGTTCTTTACCAAATAAGAGATAGATAGCATTATATAATGTAAAACAGATGATTTTGATCATATTAAATTGAAAAGCTTTTGCACAAGCAAAACTAATATTACTAATAATTGAAAAACAAAAAGTTGGGAAACAGTCTTTATAGCAAGATTTAAAGATAAAGATCTCTGATAAAGATCTCATTGCTCAAATATATAGAATACTGAGTCAAATTTATAATAATTCAAATCATTTCCCAATTGATAAATGGTCAAAGGATATTAATAGGTAGTTTTTAGATGAGGGAAATGCAAGCTATCTATAGACATATGGAGTGCTCTGAATCACATTTCATTAGAGAAATGCATATGCAAACATCTCTGAGGTACTATCTCAAACCTACCAGATTGGCTAATATCACACACACACATACACACACACACACACACACACACACACACACACACACAAAAGGAAACTGATAAATGCTGGAGAGGATGTAGAAAAATGGGGACATGAATGTTCTGTTGTTGGAGTTATAAATTGATCTAACCATTCTGAAGATCAATTTGGAACTTATGTCCATAGGACAACTAATTAATTGCATACTTTTTGGTCCAGCAATATCACTATTAGGTCTGTATCCCAAACAGATCATTAAAGAAAGGACAAGGACCTACACATGTAACATATTTATGATAATCTTTTCCACTGTGACAAAGTGATGAAAAATGAGGGGAGGCTCATCCATTGAAGAATGGCTGAGATATGGTATATGAATACAATGGAATACTGTTATAAAATGAGAAATAATGAAAAAGCAGATTTCAGAGAAAAAAAAAGGAAAGACTTGTACAAGCTGATGCAAACTGAATGAACAGAACCAAAAAAAAAAATGCTGTCCAGAGTATTAGCAACACTCTGTAATGAACAACTAAGAATGATGTGTCTCTTCACAACAGCACAATGATCCAAAACAAGTACAAAGTATTCAAAAAAGAAAAATGCTCTAGACATCCAGATAAAAAATTGATGGATTCTGAATACGGATCAAAGTATACTATTTTATTTTCTCTCTTTCTTTTTTCTTTTGATCTGTTTCTTCTTTCATGGCTGTGACTGATATGAAAATGTTTTACATAATAGCATATGCATAATCTATATCAAATTGCCTATCATTTTAGGAAAAAAAGAGGGAAGGAAAAGGGAGAACATTTTGAGACTCATAATATTGTAAAAATGAATGCTAAAAATTGTCTCAGCATGTACAGGGGAAATTAGACACACACACACACACACACACACACACACACACACACACACACACCCTACAAAGAATCCCCTCCATACATACATATTTTCCAACTATTAAACAAAAGGAAAGAGTCTGTTGAAGCAAACAAATGCTACAAGTATTATCCAGCCTTTGTACAAAACCACTTTCATTTCATTCATAGAATACTATTTGTAACTATGTAACTTCCAATAAGATATAAACAAACTCAGATATATTATTTCTTACTCGAAAAGAAAATAGCAAAGAGAAGTAAAGGCACTGGTGAGTAATTCGAACTTGGATCTTTTGACAAATCTACCATTCTTTTTACTGTTAGTAAAATGTAGGATAGGCATATGTGTAATCAAGGGGAAATGAAATGATCATAAAATAGAAGGCAGAGAAGTACCCACAGAAAAGATATTCTGGATATCTAGACAGTAACATAACGGTCCTAGGAATAGGCACACTGCAATTAGAATGGAACAGCTAACAAACACATTTTGTAGCAAATGCACTTTTTTGTATTTGATACATTTGCACAAACACAGTTGCTTTTGTTGTAAAATGTTATTTTGAGAACTTGGAACATTCAATGATTTATTTATACCATGAGTCTCACTGCTGTTTATGGCTATAACATACTTTGTAATTGTAGTCCAGGAAAGAACTAATTTATAATAAAATAATCACAAACATAAACTTACAACTGCAAAGGACATAAGAATTAGTCTAATTCAATCATCATATAAGAAAGAAGGGACCATGGACACTTGAAGAAGTTATAAAACTTCATAATCATTCAATCAGCAAGAAAGTTAAAGAGCATTTATTGAGAACCTACTATGTGCTAGGCACTAAATTAAATCCTGAGAATATCAAGAAAGGTGCAAAAACAATTCTTACTCCTAAGGACGTCATAGTATAATGGAGGAAACAACCCATGGACAGTCATGTAGAAACAAGATATAATTATATAAGAAGGGAGAGAGATAGAAACGAAAACGGACAAGGACTGAAACAGAGAGACAGAGATAGAGAACCCTTAGAGAGGAGAAGAAATGGAAAATATTCTCATAAAATATTAAATTTAGAAAAAAAAATCAGGGAAACTATGAGACAAATATGAGGAAAAGAGAATATTAGGCACAGGAGACAGACAAATCAAAATGCAGTCAGGCAAAGTAGTAATTTGTGTAAGAAACAACAAGGATGCCATTATCACTAAATTGCAGATTTACTTGGAGGGGACTGTAGTATAAGAAGAGTGGAGATATAGAGAAGATATAGACTATATCTTCTTACATATAAAGACTATAAAAAGCAAAATAAAGATTTTATTTTTTAATCCAGGGCAATTTGGAGTCAGTGGGTGTAATAGAATGGGGGAGAAAATAATTTGACGTGGTTATACCTGTATTATAAAAAAATCAATTTGACAACTAACTAAAGGATGTGTTGTAGTGGAGAGAGACTTAAGGCAGAGAGAGCAACCAGCCAACTTTTGGTAATAGCCCAAGTATGATCTAATAAGAATCTATTCTAGGATGGTGCCAGTGTCAGATGAAAGAAGGGAGCTAATATCCTATCTTTAAGGGATTTTATGAAGGTAGAAAAGGGGTTTGACAATTCATTGGATAAGATGAGAGTAAATGAGAGTTAGGAGTTCAGAATGATACCTAAAAATGACACCCCAGCAATGCTGGAGAGTAACTGGGAAGGATGATAGTATTAAGGATATTAGGAAAAGGGGATGGTTTGAGGGAAATGTGTTAAGTCTACTTTGGGACATAATAGTTTTAAATTTTTACAGTACACCTAATGTTCTGTAATATCTAATAGGTAGTTGGAGGTTCAAGACTAGATGTCAGGAGGAAAATGAGATCTAGAAAACTAAGTACTGTAATCATATAGAGAGAGATGATCATTGAAATGTAGAGCTGATCAAATAAAAATATAAAATAGTAAAGAATAAGAATATAAGAAGGCCTGGAATAGAGACTTCAGGGACACACAAAGTTAGAAGAAGGTGAGACCTGAGTGAATATCCAGTAAAAGAGACATAGAAAGGTAGGAGGAGAAACATGAGAAAATAAGTTTCATGAAAATGTAGAGGGCTGAAACTCTTAAGTCGATGCCTTGAGGTCAGGACAGCAGAACACTTGAGACTAACTACAGATTAGACAATACTCTATGGGTATATGCTTGGAAAATGGCCCTTCCCATTGTTCTGTGCTGGCTCTATGATTGGTGTATACAGAGGATTGCAGGAAGGACTAAGGAGTGGAGTAAGACTTTACTCTGGCTAGCCAGGGTCACTTTGGTGGTGGACGAGGAAGAAGGAGGTTGCGGAGATCCTGCTTCCAATCCTTTCACTTCTACCCCTAAAAACCAAGAATAAAGAATAAGGACTTTTGCTTATCCTAATTCCAGCTGATTCTAAGATATCCTGAGTGCTAGCACGGTCATCACATGAAAACCTAGAGAGAAGAAATTATGAAGGACAAAAGTGTAATTGACAGAGTTAGAGACTTCACAGAGAACAAGATGTATAAAGATGATGATTAAAGTCATCAGATCTGGAAATTAAGGGATTGTTAGTTAATTTGGTTGCATGATGAATTAAAAGAATGATAGGAAAGGAGTGATGGGAAAGATAGTTTTTTTCAAGAGGTTTAACCATAGAAGGAAGGGAGAGACAGGATGATAATTGTCAGTCTTTGGTAGATCAAATGTGGGGAAAATAAGCATGTTTATAAATAGCAAAGAAATAGTCATTAGACAGAAAGAATTGCAAGGTAAGAAAGCAAAACCAAACCTTCTAAACATCTTGTGCTAAAAAGGGAACTTAGAGACTTTTTAGTGCAATCTTTCATTTTATAATTGAGGAATCTGAAGTCCAGGGATTTTACAAGATAATAGAGATAATAATTACTCAAAAAAGATGTGAACCCTAATTCTATTTCTCCAAAGATATTGTTGCTTCTCTTCTCTACTAACTCATCATCTATCTCTACATCCTTATGCTCAGAAGCTTTCTCATACCCCATCTAGGTCCTCATGTTCCACTCCCTCTCCTACCTTCAGTATCCATATGGTATTCATCTGCCTTCCCTAAGCACAGTCTTTACCATTATTTCAAAAAACAGCATGGCATCAAATATAATTCTTTCCCAATATGAAAAATGTAAATATAATAATTACAGATTTTAAAAGTTTCCTGAACCATAATAGTAGGGTGACCCATTTCCCTCCTAATCCCAATACACAGACTTAAATCCATTCTCTCAGTATACACCAGTAAGTTTCATCATTTTCATTTTAGTTATGGTAAAAACTGATCAGGAAACAAAACTGACTTCTTAAATTCCATTATGCTAATCAATGCTAGAGCTGTGTATAAAATTCAGAACTATGGATACCAATTTAGTTGTCCAGCAGCAAACTTTTTTTTTAAATATTTTCTTTCCCAGATCTTTCTATATACCTACTCATTTTTTAGGTAATGAGTGCTCCCTTTACTATTTTCAGATGAGTAATTGCTATAAAGACATTTATGTTGATTAAAGATTCTTACTGGGTGTGAAGTTGCAGTCAAGTTTGGGAGGCTGTATGTGAAATTATTATATTATATAGGTGAATAACTACAAATATATACAGACACATGATATTTAGTCATGAATATAAAAATGCCAGGTACTCATCATAAAACTATATAGGGCATTTCATAAAGAAGATGACTAGAACTTGGAGCCTTATTTTACATGTGCATATTCCACTAAAAATTATAACTGAATCTAATTCACTTTAAGTACCTGAATTTGAATATTGCATATATGTTCCATTGATTAAATCTCCTAACAGAGATAAAAGTTTGAAAGTCTTGGACTTTTTTTTTACTTTAATTCTTTTATAGTCAAAAATTCAATTTTCTATAACTGAAATAGTAGATATGTTAACAAGGTAGTAGTTGGTTAAGAAACAAAACAAAACAAATTTGTCTAATATGTTTCTCTTTTTTGAAGTGGATTTGTTTCAGTTTCTTTTTATTTCTTGCCTAGATGCCATCAGGTTAAATACATTTCCCCTAGCTGGTTACGTCAGTGATTGCTCCAAAGAGAAGCTGAAAAGAATAAACTTGAATGAAATGCTTTTAGTCTTGAAGCATCCGAGTAACTATTATAGCTAATTTTTCTGGCACTCAAAAAGGTAGTTTCAAAATCAGTTCACTATTTTTTTTTAATTCTCAGAATTTCTGATTATGTGTAATTGATCAACAAAGAACATAGTCCACTTTAGAATGCTTATTAACTTTGATTAAGAGGAGGAAAAAAAAAACATAGAAATGCATTATTCATGCATTTATAACATCTGACTTCTAGAAAGTGAGGTGTTACAGGCAAAGTCTACAAATAATGTTTTCTTACATCCATAATTTTAATATATTGGACATATTTATTATCAGCATTTGTTGCATTCCATTATTGTTTTTGTTCTTTTTATCACCTTTGTAATTATCATTATTATTATTTTACAAAATCAATGGGTTCAAGAGATAAAAGTCATGGTGATATCTTGAATGAATTTCTTTTGACTATAATAAGAAAGAATGAGGGCCTTAAAATCATGAAACTTAATCCTGACTTTTACTCTCATCTGCCTAACATTGGAAATGTCATTTAAACTCTCTGAGTTTCTTTTTAAAATGGATGAATAAGAATTTTATAGCTTATCTCTCATAGATGTTATAAGAACCATGCAATGCTTTACAAATTGTTTTAAAATATTTATTTGTTTAAAATGTAAATATAAAATAAGAACAAAAAAAATAGGAAAAAAAAGGAAAATTGAAAACAACAACACTACCAAAATAAAACATTGTCATGTACCCAGAGCATCAGGGAGAATTCAAAATGTATAACGATAACTTTCCATTTCAAGAAAGTATATATAACAATAGAAGAGATTATATATTCATGACTGACCAAATTTGCTTCATTGTAGATTATTTTGTTTTCTGCTGTGCATTTTACTTTATTTTTCTCCTCTTTTTATTCTCCCCCATCTTTCCCAAGCAGGATACAAGGATACAATTAAGAAGGTGTGTATGTATGTGTGTGTGTGTGTGTGTGTGTATGTGTGTGTATACCCATATGTATATATATATATATATATATATATATATATATATTATATATATATATATATATATATGTAGGCATGCCTCTAAAACAATATTAATATGGATGACATATAATGTAAGTTTCTCTCTTTATTGAATCTTTAAGTTTGACTTTGAGAGCAGTACTTGCCTACTTTAAAAAAAATGAATTCATCTCCTGATCCTTATTGTAATATTTGTATATATCTCTTATTTCTTAATTTCCTATCTCTGCTAATTCTTTTATTTTAACTCTTCTCTTTAACTTGCCTTGCTATTACTTACCCTACCCCCAACCAAGGATCCCACCCTTTCCTTTTCTTCATAGCTTTTCCTTCCCACTTTATCCCCATTCCCATTAATCTATATACCTTATCTCTCACCATTTAATCTAAATACTCTTTTCTGCCCAGTGTTATCCTCTACCACCCTTTCCTTCCATTCTTATCCTTTTCCCATTTATCTACACACATTGTCCCACTGCCATAAATCCACACAGCTTTATGTGCCTCATCTTATCATATTCCCTCCCTCCCTGTGATGACCATGTATTTAAAATCAGCCGGAGTCAGGAATTCAGGTTAAGGGGAAAATCTTCAATCTTTATTGAAGTGAAGAGATGAAAAAGGATTGTGATAGCAATATGGACAAGAAAGATTGCGAAAGCAATATGGGCAGCTGCGACAGGAAGCCAGCTAGCAAAGGGAGATCTGAGCTGAAGGGCCGTCTCAATGGCAATGCGAGCAGCTATGTCAAGACGCCAGCCAGCAGTCTCTCCTTCTGCTTCCCTTTCTACTCCCTTGCCTCCACCCACCAAAAATGTCTTTTCCTATACAACACATCAGGACTTGCGCAAAGAGTGGATGGGGGCCATTCTTTCTCCAAGCATATATATTAATAGAGTATGGTCCAATTACTATTTAGCCTCACGTGTGTGGGACCTCAATGCATCAACTCAAGCCTTGGCCCATTACATCTCCCGCTTTCTTTTGTTTTAGAACACAGGTGGTCATGCCATCCCCGACTCCTTAGAGAGGTCAGAGCCCCCAAGGGAAGGTGATCACACCCTCCCTGACTTCTCAGGAAAGGAGGTGAAAGCAACAAAAAGGAGGAGATCATGACCTCTCTGACTTCTCAGGAAGGGAGGTGAAAAAAATAAAGGAGATAATCATGCCCTCCCTGACATCTCAGGAAGAGGGATGAAAAGCATCAAAAGGAAGTGGGGGTTGCTAGCGGGTTTCTGGGCTGAAGGGTCTTATTATGCACAAACCCATCAGCATGGGAGGTATTACACAAGCACATAGCAATAACGCAGAGGCTATTAGTGATGACTCTCCCCACAGTCAGTGCAGGCTTGATGTAGTGTAACAAATATGAATTGTACACACAAGTAACAGTATAACAAACGATATAAATCAACATGGTGTTGTAAAAGATTGCCAGAAGTCCTAGAAGGAGAGTATGTAAACAGCAGTCACACATACGCCTTCTTCAGCAGCCAAGAGATAGTCCAAAACCAATCTATTGTCCATTGCTTCACATATCAGGGAATCCAATGATCCCCCCAAGTTTTTGAAGTCCTGCAAAAGTCTTTTTATGTGTTAGGGAATCCAATGATTCCAGCAGATTTTGAAGTCCTGTACGAGTCTTATCATTTCTCAGAAAATCCAATGATTCCTGAAGACTTTCAAGTCTTATGTCTCAGAGAATCCAATGATTCCTGACAGTTTTCAAGTCCTACAACAATCTTATGTCTCAGAGAATCCAATGATCCCTGAGGGTTTTGAAGTCCAACAATTTTCTATGTCCATGAGTCAAATGCCATAACTGCCACACCCTTTCAATGGTGAGCACAATCAGCAACAGAACCACCTGATATTTCTTGGGGTTTCTCCTTCGTTTCAAGGGCCTGTCTCTCTGCGATGGACAAGGCGAATATGGCTTGTTGGCACCCATTTGATTCCTTCTCCTCCTATAAAATTATAAGCAAATCCTCTTCCCCAAGTAGTTAACCTAATTCCCTTCTATTTACCACTTTCTGGATCTCTCCACATCATCTGGCGATTATCTAAAGATAGTGGAGCTGTTTGCACTGGACATTGCCTTGTTGTGTTAAAAGGTCTGTAACCTCCCCAACTGTAATCCTGATTGCTTTTCTGTTGGTTGATGACATCAGAGTCCTGAATTTCTAAAGACTCTCTGGGTGTAACCTCAGTTGCTATCATACTCCACCTATCTTTTGATTGATACTTTGGTGCTGAGCCCTGCCTCTCATTTCTCTGGGTCAATCTATATTCAGAGGCCCAGTGAAAGTCTCAGTTACATTTTGGACATGGGGTTTTGGGTTTTATTCTCTCACCCTGTCTTCTCATTCTATCTCCATATTTATAATGAGCTCTCAAATGTCCAACTTTTCCACATTGAAAGCATCTACGAGTTTCTCTAGAATTCCTTTGCCAAGAAGGATCCTGTCTTTCCACATTCAACATAGCCTGGGTATAATAAGCATTTGTGCCCACTATGGCACAGCGTCTTATGAGCTCCTCTAAAGGAACAGTCCTAGTATAAGTCTTCTGAAAACCTCATTAGCATTTTCCTTAGCAAGTTGTCCTATCAAAATGTCTGTTATTGCATTTTCCCCATTCGTTCTTGTGATAGCTGCCTGCAAACGTCCCACAAAGTCAGCAAAGGGTTCATTTGGCCCTTGTGTTATTTTTGTGAAGGCCCCACCCTTGTCTCTTTATTGAGGAGAGAAGCCCACACTTTGATAGCGTTAGCAGCAATTTGCTCATATGCTGCTATAGAATAATTACTCTGTACTGTGATGTCTGCATAAGGACCTACACCTTAACAGGTGTAGTAGGTCACAGGTGATTGCAGCATGAACTCCACTTTGACTATTTTGTTGGGCTTGTATCTTATAGAGCTCACTATATTCAAAAAGCCACAAGTAGTTTTGTCCAGGTTCTAGGCATACCCTTGCTATAAATTTCCAGTCATTAGGGGTCAAGATTTCAAAAGCCAAATTCTGTAATAACATCTTAACATAAGATGATGTAGCCCCATAAAGAGTGCAAGCCTTTTTCAGGTCTTTGAGGATTTTTATATTAAAAGGAGAGTATCTTCTACTTTCTTGACCTGAAGAATCAAACTGTTGAATTACAGGAAAAATGTGGTATTGAAATTCTGATACATTTCTCCCTTCCTCTTTGGCCTTAATTAGTCCCTTTTGCAATCTACTCATAGGAAGGGCTGAATTGGGTGGAGTTGATGGAGGAGATTCAATTACCTGCTCCTTAGGTGGGGTTGAAGCTGCCTCAGATTCACCACACCCTTGAGCCTCACTTAAGTCTCCATGCCCTGTGGGGATATGTTCATTAATCTGTTCTTTGTCTTCCTCCTTTATTTCAGGCTTTCCCATTTGTCTATTCCTAGAGTTTTTTTCCTTTTCTTCTAGAACTTACAGTTTCTTAAGGCCAACTGTATTATATTGTATAAATAGAATGCCTCGATGGAAATTGAATGAGGACTGTTTTCATTGTAATATGCAGAGAGTTGTTGACCAATTAATGCCCAATTATCTGGAGAGATTTGCGCTTTCTCTAAGAACCAAGGGGAGGTGCGTTTTAATGTACCCAGAAGTCTAGCTGTCTGTTCCCAAGTTATAAGTAGCCCTTGATCTTCTATCAGCTTAAGCAGGCTTTCTATAGTGCCACTCCTGGGTGGAGCTGGGGGTGGGTGTTGGAGAATCTTTAGCTAGGATCTGTCCCATTTCAGCCAAAAAAGGTTACTAGTTTAGTCTTTAAGAAAATAAATTCCCTGTTTGTCTGTCATCTCACCTAAGTTCCTAGTCACTGGAGACTTCTTCAGTGAAAGTAGGGTTCTTGGTTCCCATGCTTGGGCACCAAATGTGATGACCGTGTATTTAAAATCAGCCGGAGTCAGGAATTCAGGTTAAGGGAAAGATCTTCAATCTTTATTGAAGTGGTGAAAAAGGATTGTGATAGCAATATGGGCAAGAAAGATTGTGATAGCAATTTGGGCAGCTGCAACAGGAAGCCAGCTAGCAGAGGGAGATCTGAGCTGAAGAGCCATCGCAATGGCAATGTGAGCAGCTGTGTCAAGATGCCAGCCAGCAGTCTCTCCTTCCACTTCCCTTTCCACTCCCTTGCCTCCACCCACCAAAAACATTATTCCCTATACAACACATCAGGGCTTGCACAAAGAGTGGGCGGGGGTCATTCTTTCTCCAAGCATATATATTAATAGAGTATGGTCCAATTACTATTTAGCCTTACGTGCTTGGGACCTCAGTGCATCAACTCAAGCCTCAGCCCATTACACCTCCCCCCTTATTTCTTTATGAATTTTGGAGACTGCTGTACTCCTTATGTTTTATATATATATATATTGTTCCCTAGTTAACTCAATCCCAATGTGAGTAAGTTTTCAGAACTACCAGCCCTCCTCCCCCTTCTAATATCTTAATGTACATTCTTCTTCAGAACCTCTTATATATAACATATTTACTGTTGTTATCTTTTGTGGGACCGTATTGTGGGACCGTATTGTGGGACTTATTAGAGTCAGATCATATTCAGCTCTGTCCCAGTCTTTCTTTTGATCTATATAATTGCTGATGTCAGTCTTAAACATATGATTTATATTTCCATGTAAAAACCATAAATAATTTGTCCTTATTTAGTCCCTTTAAAGTAATTTTTGAGTTTTTCTTAAACATGAAATTTTATGTTAAATTTGGGTTTGATTGAGTTAAAGTCTAGAAAATCAGGAAATTCATTGAATATCCATTCTTTTTTTCATTCAATATTAAGGTTAGTTTTGCTGGGTATGATAATTTTGTCGACAATCCTTAATTCTTTTGACTGTTGAGATATATCATTCCAGGATCTGCAATCTTTTATTATAGCTGCTTATAAATCCTATACAATTCTAATTGTATCTCCAGAATATTTGAATTCTCTTTTTTGGTGTTTTTTTCTTATAGAATTTTCTCTTTGATCTGGGGATTTCAAAATTTGGCAATAATATTTTTGTATATTTTCCACGTAGAACATCTTTGAGGTAATGGTCATTGAGTTTTTTTCCCTCGTTCTACCTTCCCCTTCTGTTCTATCATTTTTCTTGCATTATTGTGTCAAGGTTTTTTTTTTTTTTTTTTTTTTTTTTCAGTTTTCAGGTAGCCCAATTATTCTTACATTTTCTATTCTTGAACTGTTCTTTAGATCTGTTGTTTTTCTTTTAGGGAGTCTCACATTCTGGTTTTCTTTCATTCTTTATATTTCATTTTGCTATTTCTTGGTCTCTTCTAGCTTTATTGTAACCACTTTGCCCAATTTTAATTTTCAGAGAATTATTTTCTTTAAGACTCGGTATCTCCTTTCCTAATTGATTAACTATTTTTTATAACTTTGTTTTTCTTGGAAGATTCTTATTAAATTATTTGTTTATTTATTTTCCTCAATCTCTCTCATTTGAGTTTTTCTATATGTTTTTTCCCCTGGGCTGGTAGCCACTTAATGTTACTCTTTGAGGTAGAAGAGGCTTTTTTTTTTCTTTTACTTCACTATCTTGCTCTGAAGATGATCCACAGTGTTTCATTTTTTAAAAATGAGAACTATTAAAGTAAACAGCTCTAATCCTGGGCTGGGGCAAAAGGGGAATAGTACCTTTACCTTCATTTTAACTTTGCACTCTGACCTGAAATCCAGATCCAAAATTCCACCCTCCTGCAAATGCCATTTGGCAGCGGTATCTCTGCCCCACTACTTCTGCAAGGTGCATTGATTTGATTCCTTCTTGCCTAGGGAAGTTTCTCAGCAGCACAGGGGGCCTGGCACTCTTAATCAGAAGTATGAATTCCTAATCAGAAGTATGAACCAGTAATTCATACTATAATACAACAAAATAATCAGTTTAGTCTGGTCATTTTGACTCCTATAGTGGAAAAAGTCAGAAGTTAAATAGATAAAGAAATTACTAGGGTTTCCCTAGTAAATAAATATCTAAATATATAGATAATATAAATATATGTAAAATAAATAAATAATAGTAAATAAATATCTAAATCTTGACTTCTTTTAAACTGATCTTTTTAAAAGCAAGGAAGAACAGGTAGCTGGAAAATAATGGCTTGAATCCATTTTCTGTGCTTTGAATTTTGTCCCTGTTCTATAATGTCCCTCGAATTAAAAAAATAGCATTAGAAAGGACCATGTTTAGTAAAGAGACTCAATTCAAACTTAATGAAGCCAATTTGTGAAAATTGGGTAAGAAAAATCTGGAAAAAATAGAGATAATGGGAAAAATGAACTAAGGTAGCAAATTAGTTGCCCCATCTGAGAATTGAGGACAATATCATTTATATTTCTCCCCCTCTTATTAATGAGCTAATATTTGATAGTGTGTTATCCTTCTGTCATTCCTAGATTGTGTTACTTTAGAGAATTTTCTTAATATACAACTCTGTCCAATTGTCCCTTTAGTTAATTCTAGATTATTTTAATTTCTTCTTTCCCTTCATAGAAAAAATTCAGCCTCAATCAATATCCTTACAAGGGTCAGATTCTCAAGAATCTAAACATATTCTTCCTTTAGGATTTAAGGTTAAAATTGTTTATTGCTCATATTTTATTTCCATGAAATCATCTATCTATTTTTACTGTGGTTCCATTATTCATTATTTTCTCCCATTTAAAAAAAATGTTCTTATTATCTTATATTATCCTTATTTTCTCCTTCTGTCTGATTTGCTCTTTCTTTGCCTCTCTCTCTGTCTCTGTCTGTCTGTCTTTCTCTCTTTTCCTCTCACCTCATATTATTATTGATATTCTTGCTTTTCAAAATGACAACTGTTATGGCTGAGAAGTATATGCAGTTCTATCATTTTCCTCTTTTTCTGTTCAAACCCTATAAATTATAGTTAGAAGACTCCAAGAAAACACACAAATAAAAATCTTTATTAGGTAGATAGTCAATCAACCAATAAGCAATGATTAATTAATTAATTAATTTGTTCAATATTTGGAATTCCTATAATTTAATCATAATACAGAAATTCAAATTTTATTACTTCCTATGTTAAACCTATTTTCTAGTTAGCAGATATGTCCTTCTGTTTTGAAGTTGCTATCTTCATTTAAGTAGCAATGGAAGGAAAAAAGCACTTCTTGTTTTCATATTATCAATTTGTTTCTTGAGCTTTAACTCTATACTTCCAACTAGCTATTGTATATTTCCTTCTGGATAACCTGCCATCTAATTCTTCCACTCTATCAACCATAGATAATCTCTGACCTTTCTTTCCTTGCTCTCAAATAGCCTATAATTCTGCAAGCTCTATTCATTCTTTCTTTTCAGAGGCTCTCAAATGCATACCTTTCTTGTCATCTGCACTTGTCATCTTCCACCCTAGTTCATGTGCTTAACACCTTAAAATTACTATTTTTATAATACTATAATAATATCTTCTCAGCTTCTATTCTCTCTTCTTCATCTCCTCTAATCCAGCAATTATAGTGTTGCCAATTTAAAAATTAACCTTTTATAATTTAGATGCCTAGTCTGCAAGGGATAGAGTAGAAAAAGAAAGTTAAACTCATTATAATCAGAAGGCTCTCTTTGCCCTCAATGGACAAGAACATATATTATTGGGGAATGAGACTTCTCAAGTTGAAAACTGTTAGACAAAGTATAAAGCAATTTGGCAGAATTTAGGTTTAAACCAGCACATTTGCCACATTCTACAGTATGCTCATGATAAATACTAGTTCTGAATTAGGAAACAGGAGAATAGTGCCTTTTAACTTTTTTTTTGAGGGTACATCCACAAAATTTTATTGTGTTTAGGCACACAGAATACAAAGTTGATAATGAAAAGGTCATGAGATACATAAATCTTCAATAGTAAATGATCATTAAGACAACTCTGAAATACCACTACACACCTGTCAGATTGGCTAGAGTGACAGGGAAAGATAATGTGGAATGTTGGAGGAGATGTGGGAAAACAGGGACACTGGTGCATTGTTGGTGGAATTGTGAACACATCCAGCTATTCTGGAGAGCAATTTGGAACTATGCTCAAAAAGTTATCAAACTGTGCATACCCTTTGATCTAGCAGTGTTTCTACTGGGCTTATACCCCAAAGAGATACTAAAAAAGGGAAAGGGATCTGTATATGCCAAAATGTTTGTGGCAGCCCTGTTTGTAGTGGCTAGAAGCTGGAAAATGAATGGATGCCCATCAATTGGAGAATGGTTGAGTAAATTGTGGTATATATGAATGTTATGGAATATTATTGTTCTGTAAGAAATGACCAGCAGGATGAATACAGAGAGGACTGACGAGACTTACATGAACTGATGCTGTGTGAAATGAGCAGAATCAGAAGATCATTATATACCTCAACAATGATACTGTTTGAGGATATATTCTGATGGAAGTGGATCTCTTCGATAAAGAGAGTTAATTCAGATCAAAGATGGACAGAAGCAGCTATACCCCAAGAAAGAACACTGGGAAATGAATATAAACTGCTTGCATTTTTGTTTTTCTTCCCGGATTATTTCTACCTTCTGAATTCAATTCTCCCTGTGCAACAAGAAAACTGTTCAGTTCTGCACACATATATTGTATCTAGGATATACTGTAACCTATTCAACATGTAAAGGACTGCTTGCTATCTAGGGGAGGGGGTGAAGGGAGGGAGGGGAAAAATTGGAACAGAAGTGAATGCAAGGGATAATGCTGTAAAAAAAATTACCCTGGCATGGGTTCTATCAATAAAAAGTTATAAAAAAAAAAAAAAGAACTCCCTGATATGTCTGGTAGTCTGAGTCTACTCTAGCATTAAAGTCACCCAGATTTATGAGCTTGTTCTCTTTTGGCACACTAATTATTTTTTATTAAAGTTTTTATTAACAATATATGTATGGATGATTTTTCAACACTGACCCTTGAAAAAACTTCTGTTCCAACTTTTCCCCTTCTTCCCTCCACCCCCTTCCCTAGATGGCAGGTAGTCCCATACATGTTAAATATATTAAAATATATGTTAAATACAATATATGTATGCATATTTCTAGTTATCTTGCTGTACCAAAAAAAAATTGGTTTTAGAAAGAAGGTAAAAATAACCTGAGAAGAAAAATAAAAATGCAAACAAACAATAACAGAAAGACAGGAAATGTGATGTTGTGGTCCACACTCATTTCCCAGTGTTCTTTCGCTGGGTGTAGCTGGTTTTGTTCATTACTGATCAATTGGAACTAATTTAGATCCTCTCATTGTTGAAGAGAGCCACTTCCAGAAGAATTGATCTTTATATAGTATTGTTGTTGAAGTGTATAATGATCTCCTGGTTCTGCTCATTTCACTCAGCAGCATCACATAAGTCTCTCCAAGCCTCTCTGTATTCATCTTGCTGGTCATTTCTTATAGAATAATAATATTCTATAACATTCACATACCACAATTTATTCAGCCATTCTCCAATTGATGGGCATCCATTCATTTTCCAGTTTCTAGCCACTATGAAAAGGGCCACAACAAACGTTTTTGCATATACAGGTCCCTTTCTCTTCTTTAATATCTCTTTGGGATATAAGCACAATAGTAACATGTTATGAGTTCAAATGTTGGAGTTTGTTCTTCTCAAAGCACAGCCGGTTTAGAGGCTTGGAGCCCTTCGGATGTCTCCAAATCCAAAGGTTCTGTCCTTCAGCCTCTGCCTCTGCTTTCTTCTGCCTCCAACCAAGACAGAGATGGAAGGTTTCTCTTATCTCATTCTGGGGAGCCCAGCCACCAACTTGCCGCGGAGAGAGGACTTCTGGCGTAGCTCCACTGAAATCCGTCAAAGTGTTCTCTGCACCAGAGTCATTCCTCTCGAGTACAGCGCAATCAGCCAGCCAAGAGGAAAAAATGTATTCTGCCATAGATCCTTCATCGCTGGCCTTTTATCTGCCTCTTCTGAGAGAATGGGATTATGGGTTTTCTCCCATAGTGCTCTCTGGCCCAATGAGCTTTAAGGGAGGTGTAGAAAGTGTACTTTGTGAAGCTAGCATACTTGTGGACTCCAATGAGTAAAGGTGTGAACACAAGCCTTGTCTTAATTAGTTCTACTTAGTACCTTGTTTCAGGTTCTGGCCAAAACAACTTCTGTAAGATTAGATCAACTCTAATTACTTAGCAGTTAGTAAGGATTCCAACAGTAACACTACTGGATTAAAGAGTATACAGTTTGATAACTTTTTGAGTATAGTTCCAAATTGCTCTCCAGAATTGTTGGATCCATTCACAACTTCAATAATGAATTAGTGTCCCAGTTTTCCAGCATCCCCTCCAACATTTGTCAATATTATCTCAGAGTTGTCTTAATTTGCATTTCTTTGATCAATAATAATTTGGAACACCTTTTCATATGACCAGAAATAGTTTCAATTTCTTCACCAGAAAATTGTCTGTTCATCTCCTTCGACCATTTATCAATTGGAGAATGGCTTGATTTCTTATAAATTTGAATAAATTCTTTATATATTTTGGAAATGAGAATAGTGCCCCTTTTCATAACTGTGCTTTGTATGGATGAGAATATATGAACAAGAAGAGAGGAAATAATAAAATGCAAAGACAATTTAAATTACATTTTAAAATGCTTTTTGCATGAAGAGAAAATGAACACAACTTAACAAGTATAAAGCACTATGAAAATGAAAGTTAACAGTTTTATTTTCAACCATGTTTTTGTTTAGTTCTTGCTAAAGTTCCCTAACTACTATCAATTTTTAAAAGCCTGGTTCAAACTTCTCTAAAGTATTCTCCAAGAGATTTCTTCCTCTTCTAAATTATCTATTTTAATTCATATATAGGAATATAATTTAATGAATAATTACATAATCTTACATTCCTTTTTGTCCCCCACAACTTCAAATACAAGAATATGTATATATATATATATATATATATATATATATATATATTATATATATATATATATATATATATATATATATCTTACATATTTGGTGTGATGTCCACACAATGTAGGTATATAAAATTCTATAAGTCACATTTTTTGCAGTAATCTCCAATTTTCTCATCTATGAAGTAAGGAAAGTGGGTAAAATAGATGATCTAAATCCCTTGTAACTCTAAATCCTATAATAATAATTCATTTTCATTTCATCCTTTTGAAGTTTATAAACCACTTGCTTCAAATTACCCCATAGGATAAGTATAGTGTAAGTTATTATTTCTGTTTTTAACATAAGAAAACTGTGGTCCAAAAAGCTAAATTAGCTTCTTTGCCTTTCACAGAATTAGTAAGTAGTAAGTAACTGGAGTTATATGTAACAGACTGCATAGAGCATTAGGCATTGACTAGGAAGATCTAAGTTCAAATCCAGCCTCAGACACAAGTTGTGTCACATCAGACCAAGTTGGTTATCCTCCATTTGCCTCAGTTTAGTCAACTGTAAAATGTTGATAACAGTAATATCTGTCTTGCAAGATTGTTTTAAGGATCAAATTACATATTTATCAATAACTAAACAATAACTAAATACATAGCCGACACACGATAAGTATCGTACAAAAATGTATTTCCTTTCCCTTTCTTTTCTTGAACATAGATACCCAGAGTTCAGAATAGTGCATTTTCCCCAACTGCAAGTTAATATTATATCAGCTAGAAGATTTTGTTTCTTACTTATGTATTATAGAAATAGACCCAAGCTTTCTAATTTCCTTTGAGTCTTCTGTAGTTTACTGTTTAAAATTTCATTATTTTTGTACAATAGAACCTGATATGCACCATTAATATAAGGCTAATATTATATCTAAACACTTTTAACTATTCATTTTATTAACTAAAATTGATTTCTATGGAAATACCCATACTCTAATGAAATGAACTCTACTATGAGAGCATAGTTCTATCCTACCCTAACTACCACACAGTACTTTATCACCTTATATCACAATATATTATGCTATACTTTGTTTATGATGTGAATTATACTATTAATTAACAAGAAGCAGCTTGTGACAATAGATTGGGCACTAAATTTGTAATCAGAAAACATAGATATCCTTCTGATAATAAACTGTAACATCCTAGGCAAGTTAATTAATGTCTATACTTCTTAGATAGTGTTCTAGGATATATATATATTTATATTTATTAATTTTTTAAATTAATAATTTTACAAATAAAATAATTAATAAATAATATTTATTAATATTATATATTAAATATATACATATATATTTAAAGTCACAGAATGGAAATCTTCCAGTCTTATATTAGGAATCCTATTTAGAACCTTCTTTATATCAACTTATTGATTCTAAGGAAATCATGGCTCCTTTGCATATGTTTACATATTTCTGGATTTATCTAGACAGTGATTTTTAAATGGAAAACTTTTTTTTGAGCATAAAAGTCATATATTAGAAATTGTATTAAATTATTGTATCACAGACATGGTTATCACCAACTAGATTCAAGCTAAGCAATTAATATGCATTTTATACTCTTTTCTTTGTGGATACAATGTTATATCACTTTTGATAATGATCCATGAAACTGGAAACTAAGCAAAATTTCTACAGTTCCTTCCTTGCTTTACCACTGCACCAGGTTAGATTACTTATTATGTATAAAATGTTCTAATTATTCTTACCTTCTTATAACTCCCCAAGAGCAGAATAAAATTACTACTCTTTTGATGGGAAAACTTGGGTTGTTTTTACCAATGATCACTAATGCTACAGATATCAATGAAATATTTAACTCGGTTTTCTGAACAACTATATAAATTGCTTAAAAATGAAAAGGGAGAACTTTCCACCAATGAAGAGGAAATTAAAGAAATAATAAGGGGTTACTTTGCCCAACTTTATGCCAATAAATTTGCTAACCTAAGCGAAATGGATGACTACCTCCAAAAATCTAGGCTTCCCAGATTTCAGAGGAGGAAATAAATTGCTTAAATAGTCCCATTTCAGAAAAAAAGAAATAGAACAAGCTATTAATCAACTCCCTAAAAAAAAATCCCCAGGACCAGATGGATTTACATGTGAATTCTACCAAACATTCAAAGAACAATTAGCCCCGATGCTTTATAAACTATTTGAAAAAATAGGGAATGAAGGAGTCCTACCAAACTCCTTTTATGACACAGACATGGTACTGATACCTAAACCAGGTAGGTTGAAAACAGAGAAGGAAAATTATAGACCAATCTCCCTAATGAATATTGATGCTAAAATCTTAAATAAGATATTAGCAAAAAGACTACAGAAAATCATCCCCAGGATAATACACCATGATCAAGTAGGATCTAAACCAGGAATGCAGGGCTGGTTCAATATTAGGAAAACTATAAATATAATTGGTCATATTAATAATCAAATTAACAAAAACCGTATGATCATCTCAATAGATGCAGAAAAAGCATTTGATAAAATCCAACATCATTCCTATTAAAAACTCTTGAGAGTATAGGAATAAATGGACTTTTCCTTAAAATAATCAGATAATCAGTAGCATCTATTTAAAACTAGCAGCAAGCATCATATGTAACAGGGACAAACTGCAACCATTTCCAATAAGATCAGGAGTAAAACAAGGTTGCCCACTATCACCGTTACTATTTAATATTGTATTAGAAATGCTAGGTTTGACAATAAGAGTTGAGAAAGAGATTAAAGGAATAAGAATAGGCAATGAAGAAACCAAATTATCACTCTTTGCTGATGATATGATGGTATACTTAGAGAACCCCAGAGACTCTACCAAAAAGTCATTAGAAACAATCCACACATTCAGCAAAGTTGCAGGATATAAAATAAACCCACATAAGTCATCAGCATTCTTATATATCACTAGCAAAACCCAACATTTAGAGTTACAAAAAGAAATTCCATTTAAAGTAACTACTAATTGTATAAAATATTTAGGAATCTATCTGCCAAGGGAAAATCAGAAACTTTATGAGTAAAACTACAAAACACTTTCCACACAAATTAAGTCTGATCTAACCAACTGGAAAAATATTAAATGCTCGTGGATTCGGTGAGCAAATATAATAAAGATGACAATACTACCTAAATTAATCTATTTATTTAGCGCTATACCAATCAGACTCCCAAAAAACTACTTTGAAGAACTAGAAAAAATAACGACAAAGTTCATATGAAAAAACAAAAGGTCAAGAATTTCAAGGAAATTAATGAAAAAAAAATCAAATGAAGGTGGCCTAGCTGTACCAGATCTAAAATTATATTATAAAGCAGCAGTTACAAAAACCATCTGGTATTGGCTAAGAAATAGACTAGTTGATCAATGGAATAGGTTAGGTTCAAAGGACAAAACAGCCAATAACTTTAATAATATAGTGTTTGACAAACCCAAAGACATTCAGTTTCTGGGATAAGAATGCATTATTTGACAAAAATTGTTGGGAAAATTGGGAATCAGTATGGCAGAAACTAGGCATTGACCCACACTTAACACCGTACACAAAGATAAGGTCAAAATGGGTTCATGACCTAGGCATAAAGAATGAGATTATAAATAAATTGGAAGAGCATAGGATAGTTTACCTCTCAGACCTGTGGAAGAGGGAGGAATTTATGACCAAAGAAGAACTAGAGATCACTATTGACCACAAAATAGAAAATTTTGATTATATCAAATTGAAAAGTTTTTGTACAAGCAAAACAAATGCAGACAAGATTAGAAGGGAAATAATAAACTGGGAAAACATTTTTACAATCAAAGGTTCCGATAAAGGCCTCATTTCCAAAATATATAGAAAATTGACTCTAATCTATAAGAAATCAAACCATTCTCCAATTGATAAATGGTCAAAGGATATGAACAGACAATTCTCAGACGAAGAAACTGAAACTATTTATAGACATATGAAAATATGCTCCAAATCATTATTAATCAGAGAAATGCAAATTAAGACAACTCTGAGATACCACTACACACCTGTCAGATTGGCTAGAAGGACAAGGAAAGATAATGTGGAATGTTGGAGGGGAATGTGGGAAAACAGGGACACTGATACATTGTTGGTGGAATTGTGAACACATCCAGCCATTCTGGAAAGCAATTGGAAACTATGCTCAAAAAGTTATCAAACTGTGCATACCCTTTGATCTAGCAGTGTTTCTACTGGGCTTATACCTCAAAGAGATACTAAAGAAGGGAAAGGGACCTGTATGTGCCAAAATGATTGCGGCAGCCCTGTTTGTAGTGGCTAGAAGCTGGAAAATGAATGGATGCCCATCAATTGGAGAATGGTTGAGTAAATTGTGGTTTATGAACATTATGGAATATTATTGTTCTGTAAGGAATGACCAGCAGGATAAATACAGAGAGGACTGGCGAGACTTACATGAACTGATGCTAAGTGAAATGAGCAGAACCAGGAGATCATTATATACCTCAACAATGATACTGTTTGAGAATGTATTCTGATGGAAGTGGATCTCTTCGATAAAGAGAGCGAAGCAGCTACACCCAAAGAAAAAACACTGGGAAATGAATATAAACTGCTTTCATTTTTGTTTTTCTTCCCGGGTTATTTATACCTTCTGAATTCAATTCTCCCTGTGCAACAAGAAAACTGTTTGGTTCTGCACACATATATTGTATCTAGGATATACTGTAACCTATTCAACATGTAAAGGACTGTTTGCCATCTAGGGGAGGGGGTGGAGGGAGGGAAGGGAAAAATCGGAACAGAAGTGAATGCAAGGGATAATGCTGTAAAAAATTACCCTGGCATGCGTTCTTTCAATAAAAAGTTATTAAAAAAAAAAAAAAAAAGAATGGTAAGAAGAATAGGTAAGGGGTATTAGCTACTTATTGGGCAGCTAGGTGGCATAGCAGATAGAAAATGCTGGCTTGGAGTCAGGAAGACTTCAGGAGTTCAAATTCAGCCTCAGAAACTTAATTAGCTATACTAACTTGGACAAGTCATTGAACCCTTTTTGCCTCAATTTCCTCAATTGTAATATAAGCTGAAAGAAATACTCCATTACCTCTGCCAAGAAAACTTCAAATGGATCTTGAAGAGTCAGATAAAACTGTAATAACTGAATAACTATAGCAAAATTGGCGACAAATTATGAAACAAGTAGTTATAAGGGATTTAAAAACTGTCTAGATGTCTTTTATGAGACCTTTCCTGACAAAATGAGCACAGGTGATAAACTCTTAACTCCATGATAATTTCATTTTTTCATAAGTCAGAGAATCCACTGAGGTCACTTGTTATTCTGACCCTGATTCTGACCAATGAGGAAGAACACGTTACTGACAGACAAATGGTAGGTGTACTGACAGGAAGCTAATTAATGATAAGAAATGAGAGGAAAGACCTTGAATTTGGGAATAGTATGTTTCAGTATTTAGATAAGATATTTAGACAAGATAAGAAATTGTTTTACTCCAAATTTTAAATGAGTTGCAAAAGAGTGGTAGAACATTCTCCTGAAATATCAAACTTGTACCCACAAATTTTTCTTAGAAGAGGAATAAAGGAAGTTTTCTGAAGAAATTAATAACTCAAGTGGATACACAGTATGTTCATAAACCAACTAAGTCTTTAAGAAGATAAGTATAGAAAGAAGAGCAGATAAAAAGAATGAATACAAAAGAGTGGCAGGATCCTGTAAGAATGATATCAAAAACATTAAAGCTCCAAATGAACAGTAAGTGAAAAAGACTGTTAATGACAAAAAACAAACAAACAAACAAATAAACAAAAAAAACTATATCTACATTTAAGGCCAGAAAAATGTCGATGAAGCTGATTGTTATTCAAAGTCTATCGGATGATAACACATTAGAAAAAAAAAGGAAGGACTACTTAATTCAATTTGTTTTCCACTTCTCTTTTAAGGATAATAAGTCTCAAACTGGAGTAGAACCATAACTAGATGTTTTGGATCCTGAGTCAAATTTAATTGAGGAATGTATGTGGTAGGGTGAGAGAGCCTGTACAAGTTTTGAAGAAGGTGGTGCAAACAAATCCTTGGAGATAAAATCATCAGAATTCTCTTTGGGGAGACAGCTCACCCCATACTTTGATTTGTTTACCTGTGGGAAAGACTCCACTTTCTGCCCTAGTTAGATTTCTAAAAATGGTAATAATAGTAATAATGTTTAACAGAAAAATGAAATCTAAGAGGAGCAAGAGGATTGAGTACTTTTAATAAATTAAGTTAACTAGACTTAGAATAATTAAATGTCAAGGTTCTAAAAAGACTGAGAAATGTAGTTTTTGAGCCATGGTAAATGTTCTTTGAAAAATTGTGAAGATCGAAGAAAAAAATTGTGAAGGATGAATATAAAAAATCAATTTTGCTTTTTAACAAAGGAAAGATTTATGCTCCTTTAATTATAAACTGATGAGCTTGACCTGAGTGTCTAAGCAAAATTCTTGAATGTATTATTAAAGAAATGGATCATGACCATTTTAAAAAATAAACATTGGTTAAAGGGCAAACATGAAATGAGATGATAAAGAACAACAGGTATTAGAAAACTTATTTCACTCACCCCCATTTTTTCCCCTTAAGGGCTTGATGAATTAGACTAGTAGATCAAAACAATTCCATAGTCAAAGTATAACTAAATTTTGGTGAGGCAATTGGTAAAGTCTCTCATACATTCTTTGTATACAATATGGAGATGTAAAATTAAACCATAAAATATTTTAGTTGTTTCAAAGTGAATAAGTTCATATAAAAAGTAGTCATTATTCATACCACAATCTCTATTGGATGAAATACTCCCTGTAGATTTACTATTGGTCTTATTTTTCTTAATATTTTTGTTAATGACTTGAATATATATTTGGGTATAATTTTCCCCAGTTATTTGCAAATAAACTGAACCTAGAAATGATACTTAACATATTATGACAGAATTGGATTGCAAAAATATCTCTACAAGCTAGAATGATGTATCAAACATAAGTTAAAATTTAATAGAGATAGAAGTAGTAAAGTCCTACAGGGAGAAGAAATGATCTTTATATATGTAATTCAGAGAAATTTATGGCTATTCAACAGTACTATAAAAAGATATGAGGGATTTATTTGAATATTAGTAGGACTTGTATTAAATACATTTTCAAACATTTAATAATTGTCACCTGTGTGTCAGGCTCTAGAGATATAGACATGAGAAAAAAAGATATTTCCTGCTTTTATGAAGTTTAGATTCTTCTTTTTATTTATTTATTTTGCTGGGGCTTTGTGGGTTAAATGACAGCTAGAGTGTTAACTGTCTGGGGCCAGATTTGAATTGAGATCCTCGTGACTGGTGCTGGTGCTCTATGCACTGCCCCACCTAGCTGCCCCTCTTTAAATTCTTTTTTAAAAAAACTTTAGTATTTCACATTTTCTTCTCTACTTATTTTGCACCCACTGAGAAGATAAGCACCATAGTATTAATTATACATATGAAATCATGCAAAATATATTTCTACAATAGTCTTATCAAAAAAATGGAAGAAAAATAATTCAGAAAATGATACATCAATGTTCACACTAGGAGGAGTAATCAGAGAAACTTGCTCTAAAATATTTTAAATTACTTCATTTTCTATGATTTTAGCAAAATGTAGTTTTTAAAAAATTTCTCTTAATTAGATCCATGTTTGTTTTTGTTTTGTCTGAGATCATCATTATTACCCCTGGTTGTTTGTTAACTTCACCTGAACATAACAGATTCTGCTCTAATTTTAATTTTTTGCATATGTCTCTTTCAAATGTGTCTCTTATAAATAATATATAGGGGGGTGGAGCCAAAATGGTGAAGAGTAGACACATCTCTATCTGAGCTCCTGGGAGCATCTCTTATATTAACACTAGATAAAGCCTCTGAAGGTGTTTTGAAGTGATAGAACCCACATATATTTGAAGGACAATAAATTTCCAGAAGTTACTTTGGACAAACTTCAGGAAAGGAGGAGAGGCTGCTGAGTCAAAACCCCATTGCAGGAATTGACATGGGAACCAGATTGTTGAAAGTGTCCAATACCAGAGAATTTACTGTGAAACTCTTAGGCTACTCTGTCCTGGTTACACGCCAGTGGTTCAGTAGATTTGCTCTCAGACACACAAAGCAAATATAAAAGGAAAATACTGTGCCTCTGTGAATCCCAGAAAAACACAGGACCTGGCCATGTCTAGCCAGCACCTGAAGTCAGTCAGCATCAATGGCCCTAGGGCAAACTAAAGCTATTGCCCCTTAGCCTTAAGAGGAGATCTCAACCTTTAAAAAAAATGAACAAAAAAAAATCAAAAAGAACTCTGACCACAGACAGCTTTTATGGAGAAAGAGAACAAACCTCAAACTCTGAGGATTCTAAAGGCAAATCAGCTCTTGATGAAGCATCAAATTGTGATTTGAGCTGGTCTCCATTTCACAAGACTCTTGGAAGAATTAAAAAAGGATTTTAAAAGAGAAAATAAAAACTGGTAAAGGAAATGAAATCTTTGTAAGAGGATGTGGAAAAGGAAAAACAGAAATTATCTGAAGAAAACTCCTTAAAAATAGATTTGATGAGGTGAAAAGACCTTATAACTCCTTACAAAATAGATTTGATTAAATGGAAAAAGTATATGACTCCTTACAGAATAGATATGAAAAAGAAACCAATTCAATGAAAAACATAATTTGTGAAATGTAAAAAACAAAATGGAATGAATAAAACACCTCATTTAAAAGTTCAATTGGGATAAATGGTCAAAAGATATGAACAGATAATTTTCAGATGAAGAAATTAAAACCATTTCTAGTCACATGAAAAGATGTTCTAAATCAATATTGATCAAAGAAATACAAGTTAAGATAACTTTGAGATACCACTACATACCTCTCAAATTGACTAAGCTGACAGGAAAAGTTAATGATGAATGTGTAGGGGATATGGGAAAACTGGGACACTATTACATTGTTGGTGGAATTGTGAACAGATCCAACCATTCTAGAGAGCAAATCAGAATTGTGCTTGAAAAGTTGTGAAACTGTGCATATCCTTTGATCCAGCAATGTTTCTACTGGGCTTATTTCTCAAAGAGATCCTAAAGAAGGAAAAGGGACCCACATGTGCAAAAAATGTTTATTAGTCGTTTTTGTCATGGTAAGACACTGGAAACTGTGTTCATGCCCATCAGTTGGTGAATGGCTGAAAAAGTTATGGTATATGAATGTTATGGAATATTATTGTTCTATAAGAAAAAATTAGCAGGATGATTTTAGAGAGGACTGGAGAAGATGAACTGATCCTCAGTGAAATGAGCAGAACCAGGAGATCCTTAAACAAGGCAACAACAAGATTATACAATGACCTATTCTGATGGATGTGATTCTTTACAACAATATGATGATTCACTCCAGTTCCAATGATCTTGTGGTGAAGAGAGCCATTTACATCCAGAGAAAGAACTGGGAACTGAGTGTGGACCACAACATAGCATTTTCGTTCTTTTTGTTGTTGTTTGTATGCATTTTTTTCTTATTTTTTCCTTTTTTATCTGATTTTTTTTGCAGCTAGATAATTGTATAAATATGTATAAATATATTGGATTTAACATATTTTAGCATGTTTAATATATTGGATTACTTGCCATCTGTGGGAGGGTGGAGAGAAGTAGGGGAAAATTTGGAACACAAGGTTTTGTAAGGGTCAATGTTGAAAAATTATTCATGTATTTATTTTGAAAATAAAAAGCTTTAATTAAAAAATAAAAATAAAAGTTCAGTTGGCCAAATGCAAAAGGAAATAAAAAAAAAAACTAAACAAAATAATTCATTAAAAATTGGAACTGAACAAATGGAAGGGAATGATTCAATGAGACTTCAAGAATCAGTCAAACAAAACAAAAAAAGAAAGAAAAAAAGAAAAAATAGAAAAGGTAAAATACCTCATGTTAAAACAACTGACCTGGAAAATATATCTAGGTGAGACAATCTAAGAATTATTGGACTTCCTGAAAATAATGATGAAAAAATGAGCCTAGACATCATCTTTCAGGAAATTATCACTAAAAACTGTCTGGATGTCCTAGACCCAAAGGATAAAATAGCCAATGAAAGAACTCACTTAACACCTCCTAAAAGAGACCCCAAAATGAAAACTCCAAGGAACATCACAGCTAAATTTCAGAATTATCAAATCAAGGAGAAAATATTGCAAGCAACTAGAAGGAAACAATTAAAATTTCAAGAAGCCATGATCAATATTACCCAGGATCTAGCAACTTTCAGTTTAAAAGATTGAAGGGCATGAAATCTAATACTCCAAAAGGCAAAGCAGCTTGAATTGCAGCCAAGAAACAGCTGTTCAGCAAAAGTGACCATCAACTTTTAAGGAAAAAAAGATGGATATTCAAGGAAATAGGTGAATTTCATCTATTTCTGATGAAAAGAACAGAGCTAAATAGAAATTTTGATCTTCAAATACAGAACTCTGTAGAAGCATAAAAAGGTAAAAAGGAAAGAAAAAATAACTTCCCTATAAAAGTTAAAACACTTATAAACCTATATGGGAAGATGATATATTTAACTCTTGAGATCATTATGGATATAATTACAGGGTACAGGTATAATTTGATTTTAGTATGATGATATGAAAAAGAAACTTGATGAGGAAATGTGACAATTGGAAGAAGAGAAAAAATTGAATCAAAATGGAGTAAATGACATCTCATGAGGAACACATTACAATTGAGGGAAAGACGAGAGGGGAATGAACATTGTATGAATCTTACTGTCATCAGATTTGGCTCAAGAGAGAATATCAGATATAATTAGCTTACCAGAGCAGCTATAGGGCTTCCCCTATCGGGAAGTTGAAAAGGAAGAGGGGAGGCTAATAGAAGGGAAGTAGAAGGAAAAAGATATTAGAAAGGGGGAGGGGCTGCAACCGGGGAGGGCTTATTTGAGGGAGGTAGTGGTCAGAACCAAAATCCTGGGGAGGAGGGAAAGGGGGAAAGGTAATAGAAAAGCATAACTTGGGTAAAACAAGATACCAGAAATACAGAGTTAGCAATTTTATCTGTGAATGTGAATGGGTTGAACTCTCCCATAAAACACAAGTGGATAGCATACTGGATTAAAAACCAGAATCCCACAATAAAGGATGTTTGCAAAAAACTCATTTAAAGCAGCCTGATACATTTAGAGCAAAGGTAAAAGAGTAGAAGAGAATCTATTATTTTTCAGCTAAGATAAAAAATAAAGCAGTACTAGTAATCTGATCTCAGATCAAGCAAAAGCAAAAATAGATCTAGTTAAAAGAAATAAGAAAGAAAACTACATCCTACTTAAAGGTACCATAGATAATGAACTAATATCAATACTAAACATATATGCACTAAGTGATATAGCATCCGAGTTCCTTGGGAGAAGTTAAGAGAGCTGCAAGAAGAATTAGACAGAAAAACTCTACTTGTGGGGGATCTCAACCTTGCTCTCTCAGACCTAGATAAATTGAACCACAAAATAAGTAAGAAAAAAGTTAAGGAGGTAGATAGAATCTTTATAAAGTTTCAGATGATAGACCTTTGAAGAAAATTGAATGGAGACATAAAGAAAAATATTTTGTTTCCTATCCTAATTTATTTATTTTTATTTTTTATTGAAGTGTTTTATTTTTAAAACATATACAGGGATAATTTTTCAACAACCTTTGCAAAACCTTGTGTTACAATTTCCTCCCTTTTGCCCTACTCCCTCCCCTAGATGGCAAGTAATACAATATATGTCTAACATGGTAAAAATATATGTGAATCCAATGTAGGCATACAAATTTAGATAATTATCTTGCACACAAAAAAAAAATCAGATCAAAAAGGAAAAAGAAATGAGAAAAAATAAAATTCAAGCAAACAACAATAAAGGACATGAAAATGCTATGTTGTGGTCCACACTCAGTTCCCACAGTTCTCTCTCTGAGTGTAGATGGTTCTCTTCATTAAAAGATCATTAGAATTGATCTAATCATCTTATTTTTGAAAAAAGCCACAATCATCAGAATTGATCGTTGTATAATCTTGCTATTGCTATGTACAATAATTTACTGGTTCTGCTCATTTCACTTAGCATCAGTTCAGGTAAGTCTCTCCAAGCCTCTGTGAAATCATCCTGATGATCATTTATTATAGAACAATAATATTCCATAATATTCATATACCAAAGCTTTTTTAGCTATTCTCCAACTGATGGACATGAATTCAGTTTCCAGTTTCTTGCCACTACAAAAAGGGCTGATAAAAATATTTTTTACACATGTGGGTCCCTTTTCCTCCTTTATATTTCTTTGGGATATAAGCCTAGTAGAAACACTGCCATATGAAAGGGTATGGGAAGTTTGGTACCCCTTTGAGTATAGTTCCAAATTGCTCTCCAGAATGGGTGAGTCAGTTCACAATACCACCAACAATATATTAGTGTCACAGTTTTCCCACATCCTCTCCAAAATTAGTCATTATCTTTTCCTGTCATCTTAGACAATCTGAGAGGTATGTAGTAGTACCTCAGAGTTGTCTTACTTTGCATTTCTCTGATCAATAGTGATTTAGAGCACCTTTTCATATGATTAGAAATGGTTTACATTTCTGCATTTGAAATTTGTTCATATCCTTTGACCATTTTTCAATTGAACAAAGGCTTGAATTCTTATAAATTTGAGTCAATTCTCTATATATTTTAGAAATGAGGCCTTTATCAGAACCCTTGAATGTAAAAATGCTTTCCAATTTATTGCTTCCTTTCTAATTTTGCCTGCATTACTCTTATTTCTAGTAAAATTTTTTAACTTAATATGATCAAAATGATCTATTTTATGTTCAGTAATGAGCTCCAGTTCTTCTTTGGTCACAAATTGCTTCCTTCTTCATAGATCTGGGAGGTAAACTCTCCTTTGTTCTTTTAATTTGCTTATAACATCACTCTTTGTCTAAATCATGAATCCATTTCAACCTTATCTTGGTATACAGTGTTAAATGTGGGTCAATGCCTAGTTTCTGCCATACTAGTTTCCAATTTTCCCAGCTTTTTTGTCAAATACTAAGTTCTTATCCCAAAAGATGGGGTCTTTGGGTTTGTCAACACCTAGATTTTTTATAGTCACTGACTATTTTGTTTTGTGAACCTAACATGTTCCACTAATTGACTACTCTATTTCTTAGACAATACAAAATGTTTTTTATGACCGCTGCTTTATAATATGATTTTAGGTCTGGCACAGTTAGGCCACCTTCATTTGCATTTTTTCATTAATTCCCTTGATATTCTTGACCTTTTGTTCTTCCAGAACAAATATTTTGGAGAACAAATATTCTGGACAACAAATATTATTTTTTCTAGATATGTAAAATAATTTCTTGGGAGTTTGATTGGTATGATATTAAATAAGTAGATTAGTTTAGGTAGTATTATCATGTTTATTATATCAGCTGGACCCACCTATGAGTACTTGATACTTTTCCAATTAATTAGATCTGCATTTATTTGTGTGAAAAGTGTTTTGTAGTTGTGTTCATATAATTCCTGACTTTGCCTTGGCAGAAAGACTCCCAAATATTTTATATTATCAACAGTTATTTTAAATGGAATTTCTCTTTGTATTTCTTAGTGCTGGACTTTGTTTTTAATACATGAAAATGCCAATGATTTATGTGGATTTATTTTATATCCTGCAATTTTGCTAAAGTTGTGAATTGTTTCTAGTAGTTTTTTAGGTGATTGTCTAGGATTCTCTGAGTATACCATTATATCTTCTGCAAAGATGATAATTTGATTTCCTCATTACATACTCTAATTCCTTTAATCTTGATGAGGTTTAGGTTTTGGGGGTTCTATTTAGTAGGGAACCAAATGATGAGGTCTAGATTTAGGGAACCAAAATGAGATTAGCATTTCTGATGATCAGGGAGTTAAATGATATGGTCTAGTGGCAGGTTTGGGGTTCAGGGAACCAAATGGAGAGGTTTGGCTCCCCTACACCCCCTTGGGATTTTGTGCAAGGGTAGGGAGTTTTGGGGAACCCCCTTCTGATGGTGCAGGGATTCTCTGTAAAGGAATTTGCAAACCCAAAAACCTAGATTGATAAAAGAGCTTTATTATAGGGATTTGGAAATAAGGTTAGAAGTCCTGACAGAGAGGCATAAAGTCTCATTAGGGAAATAGGTGAAGGTAAAGAGAGGGTAGCACTGGAAAAGAATATTATTCTAGTGGGCAGAGCCTCCTTGGCATAGCATGGCATAGTATGGCATGTTTAGAACCTCTGCAAAGAGAGAATTTTACATTAGCTCTTTTATAATAGGAGTTTTGGCTACAAGCTGAAGGAATCTAGTGGGTAGATAGTTGGCTCTATCTACAAACAGGGTTTCAGCTTGAGCTGCAAGTTGTGTAGAATTGAATGAGTTTCTTTAATTGAATAGGGTTGAAATTCTTTTAGCTCAGGACTGAACCAACCCTACCTAGATAACATAATGAAGCTGTTTATCTTGTTTCCTTCAGACAGGGTCCCTCACTGAGGCAGAATCCAAGGAGAATTTCTCCTTCAAGGATTTTTAGAGTTTTGGGGTCCCTTCTTCAATCTCTTTTTCTTTTCTTATTGCCAAAGCTAACATTTCTGATACAATATTGAATAGTAATGGTGATAGCGGGCAACTTTGTTTCACCCCAGATCATATTAGGAATGGTTCTAGTTTACCCCCATTACAAATGATGCTTGCTGATTATTTCAAATAAATGATACTGATCACTTTAAGAAAAACACAATTTATTCCTATATTCTCTAGTTTTTTCAATGGGAATGGGTGTTGGATTTTATCAAATGTTTTTTTCTGTATCTATTGAGATAATCATATGATTTTTGTTAGTTTGGTATATAATCAATTATGCTAATAGTTTTCCTAATATTGAACCAGCCCTGCATCCCTGATATAAATCCTATTTGGTCACAGTGTATTATGTGGGGGATGAGTTTCTGTAACCTCATTGTTAATATTCTATTTAGTAATTTTCCATCAATATTCATTAGGGAAAATGTTCTCTAATTTTCTTTCTCTATTTTTACCTTACCTGATTTAGCGATTAGCACCAAATCTGTGTCATAAAAGGAATTTGGGAGGACTCTTTTCCCCCTAGTTTTTCAAATAGTTGGCATAGTATTGGAATTAACTGTTTTTACATGTTTGGTAGAATCACATGTAAATCCATCTGGTTCTAGAGATTTTTTCTTAGGGAGTTGATTAATAGCTTCTTCTATTTCTTTTTTCTAAAATGGGATGATTTAACTAATTTATTTCCTCTTTTGTTAATCTGGGCAATCTATATTTTTTCAAAGTATTCTTCCACTTCACTTAGATTAATTATCAAATGTATTGACATATAGTTAGGCAAAATAACTCCTAATTATTGCTCTAATTTTCTCTTCATTAGTAGAAAGTTCTCCCTTTTCATTTTTGGTATTAACAATTTGATTTTCTTCTTTCCTTTTTCTACACAAAATAGTTAAAGGTTTATCTATTTTATTGGTTTTTTCATAAAACCAACTCTTAGTTTTACTTATTAATTCAGTAGTTTTCTTGCTTTCAATTTTATTAATCTCCCCTTTTATATTTAGAATTTCAAAACTGGTATTTAATCGGAGGGTTTTAATTTGTTGTTTTTCCAGATTTTTTAGTTGCAAGCCCAATTCATTGATCTTCTCTTTCTCTATTTTATGCAAGTAAACATCTAGAAATATAAAATTTCCCCTAATAACCACTTTGGCTGCATCCCACAAATTTTGATATATTATCATTTTCTATGATAAAAGTATTGATTGTGTCTATGATTGTTGTTTCACCTAATTATTCTTTAGGATTAGATTATATATTTTCCAATAAATTTTTTTTCTATTTCCCCCTGAGCTTTTATTTCATGTAATTTTTATTGTATCATGATCTTAAAAAAAATACTATTTCTGCCTTTCGACATTTGATTTTGAAATCTTTATGCCCTACTATATGGTTAGTTTTTGTATAGGTTCTATGAATTGCCAAAAAAAAAAGTGTAATAATTTTTAGCCTCCATTCAATTTTCTCTAAAGATTTATCATACCTAATTTTTCTAAAATTCTATTTATCTCCTTACCTTATTTCTTATTTATTTTGTGATTCTATTTTTCTAATTCTGAGAGTGCAAAGTTGAGATCTCCCACTATTATAGTTTTGCTATTTCTTCTTGCAGTTCTCTTAACTTTCCCTCTAGAAATTTGGATGCTATGCCACTAGATACATATATATTTTGTATTGATATTATTTCATTATCTATAGTACCTTTTAGCAAGATATAGTTACCTTCCTTATCTCTCTAAATTAGATCTATTTGTACTTTTGCTTGATCCAAGATCAGGGTCACTACCCCTGCTTTTTTTTTTTCCCATCTGAAAGCATAATAGATTCTGCTCCAGCCTTTTACCTTTATTCCAAATGCATCACTATACATTAAACATATTTCTTGTAAATAACAATTGTACCATTCTGGCTTTTAATCCAGTCTGCTATCTGCTAACATTTTATGAGTTTATCCCATTCACATTTATAGTAACAATGAATAATTCTGTATTTCCCACCATCTTATTCACCCCAAGTTGTGCTTTTCTCTCACCTTTCCCTGTTTCCCTCCTCTGCAGTATTTCCCTTCTGACAACTGCCTCTCTCAAATAGCCTTCCCCCTTTACAGCCCCTCTCCTTCCTTGTATCTTTTCTCTACCACTTCTGCTTTCCCTTCTATTAGCCTTCCTTTTTTCCCTTTCCTCTCCCATTTCCCTGTAAGATGAGACAAGTTTCTCTAGAAACCAAATATTTTCTCTTTGAGCCAAATCTTATGAGAGGAAGATTCACACAGTGTTCATCCCACTCCCTTTTCCCCTCAAATATAATAGATCTTCTTTGCCTCTTTATGAGAAGTAATTTTCCTCATTAACTCCATTTTCTTCTTTTTCCAGTACAATCCCCTTCCTACCTCTAGTTTCTTTTTTTATATTATCACAGTAAAATCAAATTATACCTGAATGCTCTAAGTATACCCATAACAGAGATATAGTTCTCAAGAGTTCATTCCTTTTTACCTTTTTATGCTTCTCTTGAGTTTTGCATTTGGATATCAATTTTTTTGTTGTTGTTTTTCCGCTCTGGTTTTTTCATCAGAAACAAATGAAATTCATCTGCATTATTGGATGTCCATCTTCTTCTCTGAAAGATTATGCTCAATTTATTTGGATAGTTGATTCTTGGCTGCAGAATATCAGATTGCAGGCCCTTCAATTATTTAAGGTGGAAGCTGCTAAATCCTGAATAATCCTGATTATGGTGTCTCAATCTGTGTATTGTTTCTTTTTAACTGCTTGCAATATTTTATCGTGGTCTGATAATTCTGAAATTTAACTTTGGTATCCTTTGGAGTTTTCATTTTGGGGTATTTTTCAGGAAGTGATAGGTGATTCTTTCAATTCTTTCAATAGCTATTTTACCTTCTGATTCTAGGATATCAAGGCAGTTTTCCTTGATGATTTCCTGAAAGATAATGTGTAGAGTCTTTTTTTCATCGTGGTTTTCAGGAAGTTCAATAATCCTTACATTATCTCTTCTACATCTATTTTCCAGGTCAGTCATTTTTCCAAGAAGGTGTTTTACATTTTCTTCTATTTTTCTTTTCTTTCGTCTTCTTTTTTCTTTTTTTCTTTCTTCTTCTTCTTCTTCTTCTTCTTTTTTTTTTTTTTTTTGGTTTTGCTTAAGAGATTCTTGATGTCATTGAGTAATTTATTTCCATTTTTTCAGTTCCAATTTTTATTGAATTATTTTATTCAATTACATATTTTAGCTTCTTTTGTATTTGATCAATTGCATTTTTTAATGATTTGTTTTGTTCTATTGATTTTTTTTCACATTTCACAAATTCTGTTTGCTTTTTTCATTTTGTCGAATCTATTGGGTAAGGGATTATATGCTTTTTTTCATTTCACTAAATATATTTTGTGAGGAGTTTTCTTCAGAAAATAAAAGGTTTCTTTTTCCATATCCTCTTGCAAATTTCTCATTTCCCTTCCTCATTTTTCTTCTATTTTAAGATCCTTTTTGATTTCTTCGAAGGGAGCCTTGTGAGATGGAGACCAAATCATATCACCCTTTGAGTCTTCATCTGGAGAGGACCTGATTTTAGTGTCCTTGAAATGTGTTGTTCTCTTTCTCCATAAAAACTATCCATGGTCAGATTTCTTTTTGCTTTTTTGATCATTAAAAAAAAAAAAAAGAGTGAGGTTTGCTTTTAGGACAAAAGGAAGATTGTTCAAGTCCTGTACAAGTGACAGTGGCTGCACTGAGTTAGTGCTGACTAACTGTTGTTGATGGGTGAGCATGGCCAGTTCTTGTGATATTCTAGGGTTTAGGGGATCACTATTTGCCTTTAGTATTTATGTTGTATGTCTTTCATCTAATCTGCTGATCTACTGACTTGCAAACAGAACAAAGTAGCCAACATTGTTGTAGAGTCCTCTGAATAGATTCCTTGGCAAGTCGGATGGCATACACCCTGAATTGCAGTACTGTCTGCACTCAACTTGCATTGATCTGTGCCTGATTAAAACAGATTTTTTTCTGAAGATCTTCCAAATTATCTTCTACCAGAAATTTCTCACTCCAAAACCAGTTCAGAAGCTTGTTTTGTTGTTAATTTGAGGGATGTGAGGAGAGCTCAGAAGAAGATGGATCTCCTTTCTGTCATTTTGGATCTGCTGCAGGAATACATCTTTTTTTTCCTCAGCAATAGTCAACTTATACAAAAATTGACCATATATTAGGGCATAAAAACCTCAAAATAAAATAATAAATGCACTTTTTTCAGATCATATTGCAATAAAAATTAAATGCAGTAAAAGTCCAGGGGGAAAATAAACCAAAAATTAATTGGAAAGAAAATAATCTAATTCTAAAGAATTTTAATGAATGAAACAACAAATCATAGACACAATCAATAATTCCATGCAAGAGAATTACAACAATGAAACAGCATACCAAAATTTGAGAGGTGCAGCTGAAGCAGTTATTAGGGAAACATATATCTCTAGATGCTTACTTGCATAAAATAGAGAAAGAGAAAATCATTGAACTGGACTTGCAACTAAAAAAACCAGAAGGAGAACAAATTAAACACCACAAATTAAGTACCAAATTTGAAATTCTGAATAAAAAAGAAGAGATTAATAAAATTTAAAGTAAGAAAACTACTTAATAAATAAGTTAGTTTTATGAAAAAAAAAACAAAATAGATAAACCTTTAGTTACTTTGATTAGAAAAAGGAAAGAAGAACATCAAATTGTTAGTATCAAATATAAAAAGGGACAACTTTTCATCTATGTGGAGGAAATTAGAGCAATAATTAGGAGTTATTTTCCCTTGCTATATGTCAATACATTTGATAATTAATCTAAGTGAAATGGAGGAATACCTCCAAAAATATAGATTGCCCAGATTAACACAAGAGGAAATAAATTAATTTGTCCCATTTTAGAAAAATAAACAGAAGAAACTATTAATCAATTCCCTAAGAAAAAATCTGTAGAACCACATGGATTTACATGTGAAATTTACTAAACATTTCAAAACAATTAATTCCAAAATTATGCCAACTATTTAAAAAACTAAGGAAAAAGGAATCCTTCCAAATTCTTTTTATGATCCTAAACCAGGTAGAGTGAAAATAGAGGAAGAAAATTAGAGAACACTGTCCCTAATAAATATTGATGCAAAAAATACTAAATAAAATATTAGCAAAGAGATTATATAAAGTCCTCCCCAGAATAATTCAACATGATTGAGTAAGATTTATATCATGAATTCAGGGCTAGTTTAATATTAGGAAAACTGTTAGTATAATTGACTCTATCAATAACCCCAAACTAACAAAAATCATATAATTAATAGATACAGAACAGGCATTTGATACAATCCAATACCCATTCCTATTAAAAATGCTAGTGAGTATAGGAATAAAAGAAGTTGTGCTTAAAATGATTAATAGCATCTACTTAAAAGCATCAGCTAGCATCATATGTAATAGGGATAAACTGGAACCATTCCCAGTAAGATCAGGGGTGAACAAGGTTGGCCATTATCACCGTTACTATTCAATATTGTCTTCAAAATGTTAGCTTTGTCAATAAAGAAAGAAAAAGAGATGAAAGGAATTACAATAAGTAATGAGGAAACCTTCAGTCTTTGCACATAATATGACAGTATGCTTAGAGAACCTTAGAGATTCAACTAAAAATCTACTAGAAACAATTCACAACCTTAACAAAATTGTGAATAGCAAAATCCCCGTTAAGTTATCAGCATTTTTATAAATTACCAACAAAATCCAACATCAAGAGCTACAAAGAGAAATTCCATTTAAAATAACTGTCAATAATATGAAATATTTGGGAGTCTATCTGCCTAGGCAGTCAGGAACTACATGAAAACAATTTCAATACACTTTCTGCACAAATAAAGTCAGATCTAATCAATTAGAAAAATATCAACTAATCACGACAGAGCAAATATAATAAAAATGACAATACTACCTAAATTAATCTATTTATTTAGTTTCATGCCAATCAAACTCCCAAGAAATTATTTAACAAATCTGGAAAAAATAATAGCAAAGTTCATCTGGAAGAACAAAAGGTCAAGAATTCCAAGGGAATTAATTTTTTAAAATGCAAATGAAGGTAACCTAGCTATACCAGACCTAAAACTATATTATAAAGCTGTGGTCATCAAAACCATTTGGTACTGACTATGAGATACAGTAGTTGATCTGTGGAACAGATTAGGTTCATAGAAACAGTAGTAAATTACTATAGTAATCCAATGTTTGACAAACCCAAAGACCCCAGGTTTTGGGATAAGAACTCACTCTTTATCAAAAACTTCTGGGAAAATAGGAAATTAGTATGGCAGAAACTAGGCATTGACCCACCTAACATCCAAGATAAGGTTGAAATGGGTTCAAGATTTAGATATAAAGAATGATATCATAAGCAAATTAGAAGAACAAAAATAGTTTACCTCTCAGATCTGTGGAGAAGGAAGGAATTTGTTAGCAACAAAGAACTGGAGTACATTATTAATGACTTTGAGTATATTACATCAAAAAGGTTTTTTACAAACAAAAATTGCAGACAAGCTTAGAAAAGAAGCAATAAGGTGAGAAAAAAATTACATTCAAGGGTTCTGATAAAGGCTTCATTTCTAAAATATATAGAGAATTGATTCAAATTTATAAGAATTGAAGCCATTCTCCAGCAGCATTTCCTCTGGGCTTATATCCCCAAGAGAACATAAAGGAGGGAAAGTACAAAATAGTTTGTGGCAGCCCTTTTTGTAGTGATAAGAACCTGAAAACTGAGTGGATGCCCATCAGTTGGAGAATGGCTGAATAAGTTATGGTATATGAAAGATATGGAATATTATTTTTCTAAAAGAAATGATCAGCAGGATTATTTCAGAGAGGTCTGGAGGGACTTAGATGAACTGATGCTAGGTGAAATGAGCAGAACCAGGAGATCCTTAAACAAGGCACAACAAGATTTTATGATGATCAATTCTGATGGACATGACTCTTTTCAACATTGAGGTGATTCAGGCCAATTCCCATTGTTTTGTGATGAAGAGAGTCATCTACACCCAGAGAGAGGACTGTAGGAACTGAGTGTGGGTCACAACATAATATTTTCACTCTTTTTTTTTTCTTGTTTGGTTCCATTTTGGCTTTTTTTTCTCTCTTTTTTTTTAATTTTTGATCAGATTTTGCTTGTGCAGCATGATGTTTGTGGAAATATATATAGAAGAATTGCACATGTTTAACATATATTGGATTACTTATTGTCCAGTGATAAGGTTAGGGGGAAGGGAGGGAAAATTTAGAACACAAGATTTTGTCATGTAATGTTGAAAATTATCCATGTATATATTTTGAAAGTAAAAAAAAAACTTTAATTAAAAAAAAAAAGAATTGGACACGTTGATCAACAAAAAAGAGTGATCATTGTAGAGATCAGTGTCTTGAAATCTGCAAAATAAAAGTTGAAAACTGCTGCTTGGATAACATTGATTTAAGCTTTATTAAAACTATACTTTCAGCAAAGATGAGTGGACAAAAAGTAGATTACCTGCACTTAAGGGAAATAACTTGTGGAGAACAGATAGAAGATGTGCCTGCCACTTTTTCTATTCATGAAATACTATTAGAATGCCTCAAGGAATCTATTTAGTATAATATCTCTATCAGAAATTTGGATGTGACTGAAGAATTAAAAAAAAAGAGGACACTAACTACAGGTAACAAATTCTCATTAAATATAAGTATTTGTGCCATTTTAAAATAGTGGAAGCCAACTAAAATTGAAGGAGGAAAATGGTTCCTTTGGATCAGAGGTAAAGGATGGTAATTTCAATTCTAATTCTTATTCTAGTTTTCAAAGGAACATTCCTGCATTTTGATCTTGCTATTAAGAGTGAAAAATATATTAAGAAAATTGAAAATATTAAATTAAGAATTAGAGAACTTTAACACCTTATTGATTCTTCATTACTGGGGTTCATTAATAATGCTCAAATAATAAGATGCATTTAGTAATAGAATTTAAGGCATCTCACAGCATAAAGTGCAGATAAGGAGCTTCACTGTTTATAAAGACACAATTTAAAGGTGTTGCTTTACTTTACTACTTTTGATGATTAATCAGAATAAAATTCAATAATGTCATGATCAATTATCAGAGCATTTGAATATGACTTACAACATTGAAGAAATTGTGCTTTTATATAAGTATGAATGTTCTTGGTTTATACTTTAGGCTATATACTCTAATTCTCTGACTAGAAAAAAAACCTGGAGTAATTCAGTGTCTACATTTCATTAAAGTAGCTTAGGTCATGTTTGACTTACCTCAAAAACTTAGACATAGTGCTGAAAATTATTTTATTGATTCTCAAAATAGTCTAAAGTTATCCTTTTAAAATTAAGTAATTATTGTTCCTTTATAAGAAGAATACATATTGTGGACAAAACACAAGATCATCTGATAAAATCTTGGAAAAAATCTAAGATATCCTCTAGTCTAACCTCCTACTTTTAATTGAAGAAATTGAAGTCCAGAAAAGGAAAGTGAGTATTACTTCCAGAGTTTATTTTAATCATGAACCCTAATGAAATGATTTTTTCTATTTCAAGAAATTATAGTACTGCCTTTGGAATCAAAACACTCAAAATACTCCAGGTAGCAAAATGGAGAATATGCTGAAGTTGGAGTCAGAAATACTTGGGTTTGAATTTGGCCATGATCACTCAGAATATGTGTGATGCTCTGTGAGTCACTTAATCTCTGTATTTCAATTTTCTCTTCTATAATTGGGGGGAGAAGGGGGGGCTGATAATATATAGAGAACAGCAAATATGAAAACTCTTTAGTACAAACCAGATAAAGCATTACAAAGAAAGTTGGTCATATGTCAGGGAAACTTGAGTCCCATTTCTGTCACATACTTGATGAGTCATCTTAGGTATCTGTACTTCCCAGTGCTCTACACAGTTCTATATGTAAATTGGGAAGAAATTATTAATCTATATGAGCAAAAGCAGTTTTATAGCTACAAGTTCTATACTAATGAAATCACAGGTCTCATAAAAACAAGGAAAAACAACTTCACAGAGTAGAATAGTATGACAGAAACACTGTATTCCCAGGCACTGTAGAGAAAATTAACTATATTCTCTTCATCTTTTTGGTTTCTTCTTCCTTATCACAAGCAAAGGTCCATCTTTTCTCTCTTCATTTATCATTTCCTAGTCTTTCTTTCTTCCCAAATAGACTATCCTCTTTTTCCAATTCCTTCTATACCACTTTGAAAAAAATCATATTTTCTCCTAGAGAAGTATGATCATTCTAGTAGTATTTTCCACTTCACATGCTATGTGTATATGGTGTGTATGTTTGTCATTGGATTTTGTAATGTAAGTATACATAGTAACATGTAAGTTTGCAATGAAATCTTGGGATGCAAAATTTAGAAGAGACTTGACAAAGGGGATCCTAGATGGGAGAGTAAAGGGAGTAACTCAATCTCTTCCCCAAACTGCTTGAAGTTTTTTTTTTTTTAATAATGACTCTAAACAAAAATTTAGTGCATCAGGATGCACAAAAAGATAAAGTAGAACATTGTCCAACCAAAAATAACTTAGAAGGTGAATAGAAAAGGTCTGAGACATCAAGTAGGAATCCAGAATGCAGTCCTGGTATGGGCTGCACTCCTACTACCAGGATTAGCTGAGCAAGACTTCTGAATCAGCAACAGCACTGATGGGTTCCAGACCTCTCAGCTCAATGACAGCAAAGATAATTGCAAGGTTGGTAGGAAAGGTTTGTCAGTATAATGGGAATGCCTTGGTAACCAGCAACCCAAGGGTTGGCATGTATAGCGGTAATAGTGGCAGCTTCCAGAGGCTTCAGCACCAAAGAATGATTCTGTTGCTTCAGCACACTAGATCTTACAGCTATATTGGCAGGGGGAGTGCGTTGGGGAAGCTGGGGGGGAGGGGAGGCGGCATATTCCTAATAGTTTCAAGGCAAAAAAAAAAAAAAAAAGTGCTTGCAGTCAAGTCCCTAGAATTATCTCTGAAAAGAACTGTACAAAATCCATGAAGCTAGGAACAGTACACTGTCCACCCTAGAAACAGAGCCCTACTTTACTTAATAGAGTTAAAAGCAGAGTAATAGGCTAGAAAAGTGAGCACATAAAAGAAAAAGGTTTCTGATCATAGAAAGGTGCTATGGTGACAAGGAATATCAAAACACACACTCAGAAGACGGGTAACAAAGTCAAAGTTCCTACATCCAAAACCTCCAAGAAAAATGAAAATTGGTGATAAATGGTCAAAGGATATGAACAGACAATTTTCAGATGATGAAATTGAAACCTTTTCTACTCATATGAAAGGGTGTTGCAAATCACTATTGATCAGAGAAATACAAATTAAGACAACTCTGAGATACCACTACACTCCTGTCAGATTGGCTAAGATGACAGGAAAAAATAATGATGAATGTTGGAGAGGATGTAGGAAAATTGGGACACTGATGCATTGTTGGTGGAGTTGTAAATGAATCCAACCATTCTGGAGAGCAATTTGGAATTATAACCCAAAAGTTATCAAACCATGCATACCCTTTGATCCAGCAGTGTTACTACTGGGCTTATATCCCAAAGAGATCTTAAAGTAGGGGAAGGGACCTGTATATGCCAAAATGTTTGTGGCAGCCCTTTTTGTAATGGCTAGAAACTGGAAAATGAATGGATGCCCATCAATTGGAGAATGGTTGGGTAAAATGTGGTATATGAATGTTATATTACTGTTCTGTAAGAAATGACCAGCAGAATGAATACAGAGAGACTTGGAAAGACTTACATGAACTGATGGTGAGTGAAATGAGCAGAACCAGGAGATCATTATACACTTCAACAACAATATTGTATGAGGATATATTCTGATAGAAGTGGATATCTTTGACAAAAAGAAGATACAATTCAGTTCCAATTGATCAATGATGGACAGAATCAGCTACACTCAGAGAAGGAACACTGGGAAATGAATGTGGACTACTTGCATTTTTGTTTTTCTTCCCAGGTTATTTTTACTTTCTGAATCCAATTCTTCTTGTGCAATAAGAGAACTGTACTGATATGCATACATATATTGTATCTAGGGTATACTTTAACATGTTTAACATGTATAAGACTGCCATCTAGGGGAGGGAGTGGAGGGAAGGTAGGGAAAAGTTGGAACAAAAGTGAGTCTAAGGGATAATGTTGTTAAAAAAAAAATACCCATGCATATGTTCTGTCAATAAAAAGCTATAATTATCAAAAAAAAGAAGAAGAAGAAGAAGAAGAAGAAGAAGAGAAGAAGAAGAAGAAGAAGAAGAAGAAGAAGAAGAAGAAGAAGAAGAAGAAGAAGAAGAAGAAGAAGAAGAAGAAGAAGAAGAAGAAGAAGAAGAAGAAGAAGAAGAAGAAGAAGAAGAAGAAGAAGAAGAAGAAGAAGAAGAAGAAGAGAAGAAGAAGAAGAGAAGAAGAAGAAGAAGAAGAAGAAGAAGAAGAAGAAGAAGAAGAAGAAGAAGAAGAAGAAGAAGAAGAAGAAGAAGAAGAAGAAGAAGAAGAAGAAGAAGAAGAAAGAAAGAAAAATGAGAATTGGTTTCAAGCTCTGGAAAAGCCAAAAGAAATTTTGAAAATCAAGTAAAAGAGATAGAGGGAAAAGAAGAGAATGCAGAGTGATACAAAAGGAAATAATACAAAAAGCTTATGAGAACAATGCCTGAAAAAGCAAAATGGGCCAATTGGAAAAGTAGATACAAACATTCACTGAGGAAAGTAAATCCTTAAAAATCAGAATTGAACACCTGGATGCTAATGACTTTAGAGTAATCAAGATGCAATAAAGCAAAACAAGAAAAAATAGAAAAAAATAAGAAATGCCTCATTGGAAAAACAACTTATCTGGAAAATAGACCCAGGAGGGATAATTTTAAAATTATTGGTCTACCTGAAAGTGATGATCAAAAAAAGGAACCTCGACATGATCTTTCAAGAAATGATCAAGGAAATGTATTGATTTTCTAGAATCAGAGAGCAAAATAGAAATTGACAGAAACCACTGATCACCTCCTGAAAGAGATCCCAAAATAAAAACTCCAAGAAACATTGTGGCTGAATTCCAGAATTCCCTGATCAAGGAGAAAATGTTGCAAGCATCCAGAAAGAAAAAATTCAGATGTAATGAAGCCATAGACAGGATAACTCAAGATTTAGCAGCTTTTACATTAAAGAATTGAAAAGCTTGGAATATTCCAGAAGCCAATGAAGATAGGATTGCAACCAAGAATCATCTACCCAGCAAAATTGAGTGTAATCCTTCAGGGGAATTGGTGAAAATTCAATGAAATAGAGGATTTTGAAGCACTGGTAATGAAAAGACCACAGTTGAATAGAAAATCTTATTTTCACCTACAGAATTCAGGAGAAGCATAAAAAGGAAATAAGGAAAGTGATGTTATAGGGGACTACTTAAGTTTTATCTGTTTGCATTCCTACATAGGAACATGATATTTGCAATTAATTAGAAATTTCTCATTGTTATGGCTATTAGAAGGAGGGCACAAGTATGAGTGGAATATCAAGGGATAATGTCTAAAATATGAAACTAATGGGTGAGAAAGGAATGTTCTGATAGAAAGGGAAAGGGAAAAGTGGAATGGTATAAATTTTTTGCTATTAAAAAAAAAGTCCAAAAAAAGCTTTTAAGTGGGAGAGGAGAGTCTGAGTGAACCTTACTTGCTTCAGAATTGGCTCAAAGAGGAAATAATGGCCACTCAGTATGGATATAGAATTTGTTTTACCATACAGGAAAATAGGAGGGGAATATAGCATGATAGAAGAGAAAATATATTGGGAGAGGGAGTAGCAAATAGCAAAACACTTTAGAGGAGGATCATGGTGAAAGGAGAAAGAGAATAGAATAAATGGGAGGGAATACAGTTAGCAAGAGTAATTGAAAAGATAATGTTGAAGCAAGTTTCTCTGATAATTCCCATTTCTCAAACAGAAAATATTGAGTAAAATTGAAAAAAAAAAAAAAGAATCATTTCCTAATTGACAATAAAAAGAGATGAACTATGCCTAAAGGTATATAAATTCATGCGTATCCTTTGACCTACTAATATCACTATTACTATTATATGTTTTTTTTAATTAGGGTGGGAAATCTGTTTTTTGTTTTTTTTATTTGCTTTTTCCCACAACATGACTTTTAAGGAAATTTTTTGCATATATTCACATGTGTTTCTTAATGGGAACTGGGATTGGTGATAAGGGAAAAAATCTGGAAATCAAAAAATTTTAAAACAAAACATACTCTTTTTTCATTAAGAAAGGTAAGTAATCTGTCCCATATCAAAAAGGCAGTAATCTTCAAAGGCAAGATTTGAATTTGAATTCTATATCTCTGATTCAGGATCATGTAGCCTCTGCTTACAAAAAAAAACTTGTAATAGAGGCCTTCCTGGTATTATTATTATGTCTATTTGGGAAATAGGGAAACAGAAGTTCCAAGAGTATGAATGATTTGCCTATTGAAACAAGACATATACAGTTTGATTTTAGCTCTTGCTAATTTAAAGTTCAGTTCTATACAAGTTCATTCTACTGTCCTCTCATATTATAGGATAGGACATGATAAGAACATTAGAGAGGTGACAGAAAAAGAGCTAGATGATATCTAAAAAGGAAAGCCATTACTGACAGGAGTGTTTAGGAAGGCAATATAGAAAAAAGATATTCAATTTGGTGATAACAGAATTTTTAAGAATTTAGCATTCAGCAAAGGGATTGGAGGATATTCCACATGCAATAAATTATATATGCATATATATATACATGGGAATTAATGGATACCAGTTTGACTGAAGCATAGAGTACATGGAGGCAGAGTGAGGGTTAGAGGATCAATAGGAGAATTTCAGAAGGAAGAGCAATACTAGTCATTGAACAGTTGCAATGACAGACTGAAGTTTCTTCTTGACTTGATCAGACAATAGGATGCAAAGGAAAATATATAAGAAGAGGAATAGAATAACCAGTTTGTTTATAAAAATAACCACTAATGTTTTCTTCTTTTCGTTCAGTCTTCATTCTTGAAGAGGACCAATGACATCTGGAAAATGATGTTTAACAAACAAATTTGATTTGAGTGAGACAGAGCTGTATGAAGTCATCAGCCTTACTTTCTCCTCTAGCATCATAGGAATCCAGTGGCAAGATAGATCAGGCTGCTAGAAATAGCCTTGTATATAGTGACAGATCTTTGCCTGCTTAAAGTAGGTATTTCCTAGGTCTCAGTTTGTCTAGGGAAATGGCCATTTAGTAATTAAAGACTAGATAAGAATGGAGGCCAAAAAAAAGATGGCCTAATTTACCTTTACAAAATATATATATATATATATATATATATATATAATATATATATATATATATATATATATATCTGGGAAGGAAAGATGCCAAAGTTTATGGTTAGAATGGAAATTTATTCTTTTTTTTTTAAACAGGCAATTAACTTTTTTTTTAAATTTCATTTAATTTTCATTTATGGTTTTTGGAAATATAGCTCTGGAAAAGCAAGAATACATTAAGCCTCTTGAAATTCAAGGGGAGCTAATTGCCTGTTTCTTTAAATCCATATTTCTCTAGCTCATATGATTGACCATTCATAGGTCCCAACTCAAACCAAACTTACTCATTGTTTGGTTTTGATAAATTAGAATCAGTGATTATTAATCTAGTACTATATTAGAAGGAGTAGAGAGAAGTTAGGCAATAAAAGCAGCAATAATAATAATAATGTAATTGTATACAGTAATTGTTTATAAAGCACTTTACAAAAATTATTTCTTTTGATCATGACAACAACCCTGTGAGATAATTGCTATTATTATCCCTATTTTACAAATAGAGAAAATGAAGCAAAGAAAGGCTAAATGATTTACCCCGGGTCACTCAATTGCTAAGTATCTAAAGCCTGACAAGACAAGTTTTCCTGATTTCTAATTGCACATTGAATCCTCTGTTATATTCTATTCACTCAGAAAACCTCTTTCATGTATACTGCCTACACTTGAGAGATATTGCTGGGAAATCTTTGTTTCCTGAAGCTGTAATGATCTGTCATTGGGAGAATCTGTTGTAGGGTGAAGTGATCTAAGCTTGTGAAAGGTTATGCCTATGGTGTATAAAGTCCTACCATAGGTGAAATTTTCCAGATAAGAATCACTTGATAAGCTATGTGTCATTTGTCTGAGGATTTCTGTTGCCAGCTTTGAGATATTATTGTTGACAGACTGATATCTGAGCAATATGTTTTTGATGAGGTTTAGATTTGGGGAACCCAAATGGAATTAGGTTTCTGGTGGCCAGGGAGTTAAATGAGGTCTAGTGGCAGGTTTGAAGTTCAGGGAATCAAATGGAACTCCCCTGCAACCCTTTGGGATTCGGCACAAGGGTAGGGAGTTTTGGAGACTTCTTTCTGGCAGCACAGAGGTTCTCTGTAAAGTAATTTACAGACCCCAAAACCTAGATTGATAAAAGAAGTTTATTGTGGGGTTTGGAAGCATAAAGTCTGGTTAGGAGAATAGGTGAGGGTAAAGAGAGTATGGCACTGGAAAGAGTATTCCAGTGGGCAGAGACCCTTTGGCATGCCAAGCATAGAATAGCATGTCATGTTTGGAACCTCTGCAAAGAGAGAATTTTAGTTTGTCTCTTTTTATAATGAGAGATTTAGCTAAAGGGGGCCCGTGGTTGGAGTCCCAAGTTGGCTCCTCACTGGGTTTCAGCCAGAGCTAGAATTTGAATTGGATTCAATGTGTTTCAGGACTGAGCTGAAACTGTTTGTCCCTGGGGCAAAGTACCTCACTAAGGCAGAGTTGAAGATTTTCTCCTTCAAGGATTTTCAGAGTTGCAGGGTCCCCTCTTCATTTTCAGTCACAGAAAATTATAAATGTCATCCACATCTGTGACTCTACCTGCATGATCATGGCCAAAACTCTTGGACTATCTGGACATAAGCTTTCACTTCTGTAAAATTATGATGGTAAGCTAAATGGCATCTTACGTTCCTTCAACTCTATATGTAGATAATTAATAAATGCTAATTAATTGAGGGATTGGATTATGACTCTTTGAATTCTCACCAATGACATGACTAATTTTTGTATTAGGAGAGTACAAGGTTACTAATAGATGGTTCTCTTGAAGGGATGGCTAAACTGTAAAACTCCTTGAAGGACAAATTCTCCTTGAATTCTGCCACTGTAAAGACCCTGCCCAAGAACAAATAGCTTCATTCTGTAATCTAGGTGGGGCTAGCTGAGTCCAGAGTTGGAGATACCAATTCCATTGAATTGGATAAACACCTGTTCAATTCCAAGATTTTCCATTCAATTCCAGTTCAAACTGAAACCCAGCTTGTATATACTTTTTCCCCTAAATGAATTTAAGCTTTAATTGCTTGTGAGGGGGATGGAGCAGGAGGGAACTGTTTTCTTTACTATAAGTTGTGGTCTCTTTAAGATTATCACTCTGAGATTGTGCCCTTTTGATCAGCATCTCCCAGGATCCAAGGAGTAGAGACAGCCAAACCTTTCAGGATAAGAGAAGCAATACTATTCAGGGGCTAAACAACTCCCATAGAAATTCTAAATTCTTATTCAATTGAGGAATCCTGATCTGACTGTCCCAACCCCAATCTGGTCTGATCCACTTGGGCTTTCCCAGTCCCCATCAAGATGCCCAATATAACAGCTTCCCCCAACTAAGATCTTTGCAGATGGGCCTAGGTAGCAGCTTGAGATCTCTGTCACCCTTAGCTGCCAGAATCCTTTTGCCCAATTGAGAAAGCAGTGCCAAAACTCCATTTTCCACTAGTGTAATGCTAGAGAAACTGAGGCAGGATAGAACTATAATATTTTATTTGAAAGGGAGAGATTTACTGGAACCAAATGGATCCATGGTTTGGTCCCAGGGCTGAATGAGACTATCGTCTCCAAGAATCCAGCAGTGGATGTTGGATACAAGATTCTTTTATAGGGTAAAAAGAACGATGACATAATGGGGGAGGTACCTGGATGGGGATGATCTAATTAGGGGAGGCACCTAGGATGACATAATGGAGGGAGGTCCTGGAGAGAATCCTGATATTCTAATGATGTCTAAAATGGATAAAGATCTTTATCCCATCAAACATTAAGAGGGAATGATTATAGCCTGAGGTCTAAGATATAAGACCTTTATCTATCATTAAGAGGGAATGGTTATAATATATGAATAGTTCAATTAAAGAAATTGGGTCAGGACATTAAAAGGGAACTGTGACACAACACTAGAAACTGATTTTTATCCAACAATAAACTTTCATTTTGCAACTAATAATTCGGGAATGAGTGAATTCTTTCACTCCTAAATCTGTGGCCAATTTAAAGGAGATTCTTAACAACTCTTTTATTGCCACTAACCTCTTGATCATCAGGAACTGAGACTACTCAAACTGCATCATATTGATGGTTCCCTGACGGGGAAATACCGAGACCTGGACACTCAGAACCATATTGGATTTTGAGCTGTTGGAGCAGTATTCTCCAAGGGAGAATACCTGCCTTTTCTGACAAAAGGTGTCCTTTTGCCTCAATCTATCTCTAAAGATAGTGGGCACCCAGACCTGGTTTGGGCTGCTGGAGTCTCTGGTGCTGAAGAATATCTACATTTTCTGACAAAAGGCCTCCTTTTGTCACACTTTATCTCTAGAGATAGTGAGACCTGGAAATCCAGAAACTCTAAAACTCAGCCAGTCCCACCTAGATTACAGATTGAAGCTGTTTGTCAATGGCAGGATTCAAGGAGAATTTGTCCTTCAAGGAGTTTTAGAGTTTCAGGATCCCTTCATTCTTCCAGGTACTTGATACAGAGCAAGAAGACGATCTATTTTCTCCAAGTTGAAGGGTATCTAAGTGGCACAGTAGACAGAGATCAACCCTGGAGTCAGGAGTGTAATGCAGAAGAAACTGAGGCAGAATAAAGATTAGAGAACAATTTGAATATTAATTTATTGGAGAGTAAATCAACTGACTGAATAAACTTTCGTCTCAAAGTGTCTAGCCCTGAGTATTGTGATAGCAAGATTTTTATAGGATAACAAGATCAATGACATAATGGGGGGAGGTACCTGGATGGGGATAACCTAATGGGGGGAGGCACCTAGAATAACATAATGGGGGGAGGTACTGGAGAGATTATGATACTCTAATGATGTCTAAAATAGATAGACCTTTATCTTGTCAAACATTAAGAAGGAGTGTTTATAGCCTAAAGATACAAGACCTTTACCTCATCAAACATTTAGACACTTAAAAGTTTATGACCCTAGGCAAGTCACTTAACTCCAATTCCCCCTCACCCCAACCCCACCTGAAAAAATAAAAATCTTTTCCCAATCACCTAAGGAAGACTCTTAGTTCTTCATTGCTCATTTGTTAAAAATACAGGGCATTTATTTACCCTATAATTAAAAACCTAAGGTCAAATTTTAGACCTTTCTCTGTGATGTGTTAACTTTAGTAAACATGAGGCTTTATGAATTACATAAATAGCCTCTTAATGAAAATCTGTCTTTCTAAGCTCACATTCAAATCTCAGCTGGAGAAGGAGATTTAATGGTAACAGCACATAATTCACAAATGCTTGTAAATTGATTTTTCAGTTTTACCATGATAGATTTGGGCTGGTTGTTTGTATTATCCACAAAGCCTATTTGTGGCTTTGTGTTCCATATTTATCTAAATGAAGGCTGCATTTAAAAAGTTATTGTACTATAGAAGAATGAAGCAAATGTATTTGAATTATTGAAGAAATTGATGAGCTTCCCATAATTTCCTATTTTGTGATGCAAAATTCTTAATCTTAAGGGATTTGTTAACAATAAGCCATATTTACTAGTATAATCTTCTACCCACTTTAGCAGATGTTACCTCTGTAAGAGGATATGGAAAGAGATCGAATTGTATAGGCAAATTGCTCTAGGCTACAGCTATAGAAAGCTCAGACTTTGAGGGCCTAGCTGTGATATTACTCCTTTCAAACCTCTTCAAAGATGTCAGTATTATTCAAATGATCTTCCTTTCTGCAATTACACCTTGTTAATGTGAATAGGGTGCTGCACTGGGAAACTAGATCTGGGTTTGAATTCTGCCTTTAATACTTAATAATTGTATTAAGTACTCAGGTGATTCATCCTCTCTCAGTTTCAGCTTCCTCATTCCTTAAGAAATGTTGGTTTATTTAGCCTTTTATTTCCTAATTGATATTCAAATTAGATTTTGTTTTCTGTTCTTTGCTAGCACATAAAACATTGATAACACATAGGGCTATTTTTCGTTTGTTTTTGCTCTTAAATCCCCTCCTTTCTATCAAGTAACTTCCATTTTTACTTAAATTGAAATTAAAAAATGGAAAAAATGCATTAAGTAGAAAGATGTAGACATTATTTAATAAAAGTAATCTATTACATTTATGCTTTCTATCTGTTTTTGAACAAATATAAGCTGACTAGAAAGATAACTAGAAAAAGAAGAAAGAACTCCTATTTTTGATCAAATGCTGTTTTTCATTATTCTAGAAAGAAGTTCCATTTAAATGTAGCAGTTGTCTTGTTGACTTGATTAAATCCGAGAATGTTAAAATATATTATTTTTTTCTCCCACTGGCTTAACACTTTTCCATAATTGAGAGGAAGAGGGATTTTGCTATTATCATCAGAAGACATTTATTAAACATATCCAAAAGAATGGGTCATCAGTGAATAGTATCACAAATTCTTAATATTTGATCATATTATTTTGTATTCAAATAGAATGCTTTTCATTTGATGCAGAATAACTCCATGCTGCAGAAAACAGACTAAATCCTATAGAATATTTGTAGGCTAGTCTCTATCTTGACATCTATATTTAACATTGCTTATTTTATGTTATGAAGAAAAGCTAAGTGATTCAAATACCAGAAATGGTGTGGCTTTTGGTTTCTATGAAATTATAAAAAGCCTTCAGTTTAATATATAGTCCATGAGATTTGACTTCAAGTCTGACATTTCTCTTACTTTATTAGTAATCTAGAAGGAAAAATAACCAAGAATTTGAGGGTTGCAGAGTATAACAGGGTAGTGAAGGTAATGGCGGGAGAAAAGATTGAATTTTCTATAATATATCTTTATACTTGAAGTCTTTAGGTCAAGATGGCAATAGTATGAGATCCTAAACAGTAATGGTCTGAATTTTTTATCTCTATAAATAGAAAAGTGTTCAATTTCTTAGACGCAAAGCATCTTTCTTTTGTTTAAGAAGCAAATCAAACACACACACAAAAAAACCTCATGACATAGAGAGAATAATGATGGGTTATAATTTGAATTTTCCAAAATGAATATAACTGAAGTTAACTTTTATTTATTATTTTGCCTAGGAAAATAATGGACTCGTCTTGTTTTATGCTTTTAGAATAGCTAAAGTAAAAAAAAAAAAAAAAAAAAAAAAAAAAAAAAAACCTCTTATTTATTAAATTATTATTATCTTGGGAATTGTTATCACAGAATAATTCCTTCTTCCCAAGTCATATTAAAGTGATTATTTGGTACTTATGTTAGGAAAATAGAAAATTTTGTGTTTGATTTTCTGAAGATAGGCCTCTAGTTCACTTTTTTTTTAATTTTTAGGGAGAAAACTATAGAAAAGTGCTTTACACTATTTAAATTCTGGTTGCATTTTACAGTAGATTTCATTTTAAGGAAACAAAAGTAAATCCATCCTGTAGTACAGACTTCAGATTAATACATTTCACTGCATGAAAGATGACTATGGATTAAAATCTTTCTTTCATGCTTATTTTACATGTCATTAAATAACTATCCTTATTCTCTTCATTTGTAAAATATAAGAAAGAATATCTACATCATCTTGTTCAGAAAGTCCTTGTAATCATCAAAGTAGTTAATGTGATATAGTGATGATGATGATGATGACACAACAACTACACAAACACTGTTCAACTCTATTCTGAGTATCTTCAAGAGAAAATTTGAAGTAGGGAAATGTATATGGCAGAATTTCATTAAAAAAAAAAAAGATGATTTAACTCATATGCTTATATTGGTGCAGTAAAGTGGGAAGATTCTGCTAAAGAATCCTAAATTTAAAATATATGTATTGGCTTGTATCTTAAGACTAGACATGGAATTTCATGAGTGTAGAAAAATTCCATTAAGAAAACTCCTGCTAACAATGAAGATCAGCAGAAAATCCTTTGTAGAGAGAATTGTCAACTGTATAATTTATAGTCTTAAAGAGAAATCTGAGGTACTGTGATGTTAGATGATGTGCCTTGGAAAACAGCCTATATGTCAAAATTTTGTTACATTTCACTGTCAGAAATGTATCTTAATAAACACAATGACTTTAACAGTTTGGATATCTAATGAAGTGTATTATTTTGGAAAATTCAAGGCTTTCTTCATTCCTTAATTTTTTTTTTTTTTGCCTTTCAGGCATTTCCAGGAAATATAAACTCTGATGGTGTAGTCCGCCATGATTTGCAACACCCAGTCATTGCCCGTTATGTACGCATAGTGCCCTTAGACTGGAATGGAGAAGGTCGGATTGGGCTGAGAATTGAAGTCTATGGCTGTTCTTATTGTGAGTAGTACATATTTGCAATCTGTCATGGTATCTTCTTTTTCAGTATCAGTAGAATGATGTACAATTCATTAATTATCTCCTTTAAGACTTTTTTCTTTATGTCAATACCTTCTACATTTAGGTATGTACAGATATATACATATACACATATAAATGAAAAGTATATTAAACCAACACTTTAAAGCTTATTTTAATAGATGAATGTAACCAAAACCTATAAGTTATGTTGCCTTAAAGTCTTATGAAAATTTCAAAATAGAATAAGCCTAACTACTGCATTGATCGATTTTTCTTGGGAGTTACTTCTTATAGATCCAAAAAATAAATTTCCTTTGAAATTATTTTGATTGCTTGTGAAGGAATGTATCTGGGCTTATATTCCTATGGACATATGGAACCAAAAAAGAAACATCTTTAAAATTGATTTTCCAGACATAATCTAATCAGTTAAAAAGGCAAGACCACAGTGCTTACATTCCTTTCCGTACTGCACAAGCATATAGATTAGTAATATATTGCAATACAGTTCTGCTACTTTGTGTCAGTGAGTCCTTTGAAAGAGATCATCTGGATCTCCCAGTTCAAATATTGTACCTTACACAAAAAATAATTCAAAATGCATGGTGGATATTCTACTTTCATTTTAAAGATATTGATTTTCAGAATCCTACTGGATATCCAGACAGATATGTAGAGCTAGCAGGAAGAGATACAAATATATTATAATATATAGTAAAATATTTACCACCTACAGTTTGTCCTTTATAAACAACCAAAACAAAAAAGAAAACAAATTTGTGAAGTAATATATAAAACATAAGAAAATATTTTAAAGTGATTTGTCATCTTGAATATCCTTTCCACTCTTGCATACTGTAGCCTTATCAGACCTTATTAGATATTTTAATCACACTTTACTAGATAGCTTCATAAATTGACTATGGATAGAAAAATAATCACCATCAGCTTGTGGCTAATTATTATGTTTTTGCTGATTACTTTCTTCAAACTTATTCTGAACATGGAATAATAGCCCTTCACTTAACTCATGAACAAATCACTTTTGTTTTTTGACTTGGTAGAATTTCCTAGATATTATGTTCTACTTGAAAAAAATTTCCAACAACTTTGGGGAACACTCTCACACTGTTATATGGCATTGAAAGACTGAATTTAAAAAAGGAAAAGGGTTTGGAAGAGGATGAAATGGATAGGTAGTATCATAGAAACAATGAACATGAACTTGGACAGAATGCTAGAAATAGTGGAGAATAGAAGGACATAGCTTGCTGTAGTCCAGCGATAATGTTGAGAATAAAAGCAGAATCACAATAAAACATCAGTGGATAAAAATATGATGTACTAATGACAAAATAATTTAAAGCAGTTGATGTAAAACCATCTGCTTAACAACTGGCACTGAAAGAAGAAAAGTATCTATGAGTGTAATGCCGGAGAAACTGAGCAAGACATAGGTTAGAGACCAATTTAATAGTTTATTAAATGGAAAGATATACTGGGACCAAAGATTATCATCTCAAAGAATCCAGCATTATGTAACAGAACAAGCTTTTTTATACAATAACAAGAACAATGACATAATGGGGGAGGTACCTGGATGGGGATAACCTAATGGGGGGAGGCACCTAGGGTGACACAATGGAGGGAGGAACTGGAGAGATTACTGATATTCTAATGACATCTAAAATGGACAAACCTTTATCTTGTCAAACATTAAGAAGGAATGACTATAACATAAAGATATAAAACCTTTATCTCATTAACCATTTAAGTGGGAATGATTATAGCCGGGGGTTTTGGGCCAGAGCAACTGAGGTAGACCTTTATCTCATCAAACATTAAGAGGGAAAGGTTATAACCTGAGGCAGAGTAACTAAATAGGACAATTAGGGAAACTAGATGTGGCACAACATGAGGAAAATAAATGTATAAAAGATGTAAAACAAATAATAAAATGTTCTTCACAGAACAATGGAATGGAAAAATTGTTGGTATATTTTTCAACAAAGATGCTTATACATGATTCCTTAGCATTGTTTTGAGTTTATGTAAGCATTTTACTTAGACTTTCATTCAGTATAATTTTGTTCTGTATTGAAAATTCTAATCAAATATTCAAATGAATATAGAATGTGTACCATTAATTAAGGGAAAGCTTTAGTGATCCCAGCTATCCAATAATTAATTGAACTCATTGTAATCCATGATCCCTGACTAAGGATTTCACAATACCATACTTAAGTGCCAAGTGACATAAAATAAAAAAATAAGCAGAATAACATTTTTAGTTCTATGAATTTAAATACTATTTCTGAATTAAAAACAACTTTATTAATCATCACTCTCCAGGAAAGGAAGAGATTGCACAAATGATTAGTGATCTCTCAAAACTTGAAAGTTTTTTAAAAGAAATTGAAGGAGCACATTAGCATTATTATTAAAAAGAAATTCTTACTTTAAGTAGAAAGTTAGGCTAGTCAGAGAATCTTAAACTTTTCCCACTCATTACCACTTTTTACCTGATAAAATTATATATAAATCTGTGTACATAGGTATATAAAATAGGTATACACAATCAATTTTTATTGATAACAAATCATTATTTGTGACCCATACATTCAGTTAGCATATGGAGCCACAAACCATATTTTAAGAAATTGGGGACTAAATGACCTTTAAGATCCCTTTCAATTCTATGAATTAGCAGAAGAAACTATTTCATAAGAAACTGTTAGTAACAGAAAGCACCCAAGAATAAGAATTCAGATCTTGCTTCTGTCACTTTATTTCCATGAGAAATTCACTGGAATTTTCTGAATCGTAATTTCCTCATCTCCCAGGGTTGTTTCTAGGGCTTAAATGAGATTATATATGTTACATGCTTGACAAGCTTTAAAGCTCATTTTTTCTCTTTAAAACTCAATGTTTTTAAGTGACTAGTCTTCTCTGTTTAGAGTTCAGTTCTAAAATATTGTGGTTTGTTGTGATGACCACGTACTTAAAATCAGTCGGAGTCAGGAATTCAGGTTAAGGGAAAAATTTTCAATCTTTATTAAAGTGAAGAGGTGAAAAAGGATTGCAATAGCAATATGGGCAGCTGCGACAGGAAGCCAGCCAGCAGAGGGGATTGGAGATGAAGGGCCGGGGCAATAGCAATGTGAGCAGCTGTGTCAAGCTGCCAGCCAGCAGTCTCTCCTTCTGCTTCCCTTAACACCCCCCTGCCTCCACCCACCAAAAACATCATTTCCTATACAACACATCAGGATTTGCACAAAGAGTGGGCGGGGCCATTCTTTCTCCAAGCATATATATTAATAGAGTATAGTCCAATTACTATTTAGCCTCACATGCTTGAGACCTCAGTGCTTCAACTCAAGCCTCAGCCCATTACAGTTTGTGTAAGGAATTACTGAACCTAGAGGAGCTAGAAGCCTTTTTTTTTTTTTTTTTGGTTTTTGAGTTGTTTCAATAGCATCTGATTCTCAGTTGTCTTTTTTGGAGTTTTCTTGGCGGAGATACTGACATGGTTTGTCATTTCCTTCTCCATCAGATTTTACGAATGAGAAAATTGAGGCAAATAAGGTTAAGTGATTGGTCCATGATCACACAACTAATGTCTGAGGCTGGATTTAAATTCAAGAAGATGACCTTTTTTATTATAAATTTTATTTCTTAGGTTATCTATGTACATTCATTTTTAACATATTTTATGTCATGTTGAGAGAGAAAAATCAGAACAAAAAGGAAAACCTTGAAAAAGGAAAAAAAAAAACAAAAGAGAAAAAGATGAAAATAGCATGCTTTGATTCACATTAGTCTCCATAGTTCTTTCTCTGGATGCCTTTGGCATTTTTCTCCCAAAATTTATTGAAATTGCCTTGGGTCACGGAATTGCTAAGAAGAGTTAAATTTATCATAGTGATCATCATACACTCTTGCATAATAGTGTGTGCAATGTTTTTTTTTTTCATTCTGCTCATTTCACTCAGCATCAATACATGTAAGTTTTTCCAAGCTTTTCTGAAACTATCCCTGTTCATCATTTCATTCTTTTTTTCTATTTTTTAGGTTTTACATGAACATTTTTTTACATATATACATATGAGTCACATTGCGGGAGAAAAACAGACTAAAAGGGAAAAATAACATGAAAAAAACAAGGAAAAATATTAAAATACTACACTTTTAAATTGTATTCCATCTTCATAGTTCTCTCTCTGAATGTGTATGGAATTTTCCATCCACTGTTTGGCGGAATTGTCTAGGATCACTGAATGGCTGAGAAGAGCCAAATCTATCATAATTGACCATCCCACAATCTTGTTGCTGTGGACAATGTTTTTCTTGTTGTGTTTGCTTCACTCAGCATCAGTTCATATAACCCTTTTCAGGCTTTCCTGAAATCAGTTTGTTCATAATTTCCTATAGAACAATAATATTCCATTCCATTCTTATACTATAACTTATTTAGCCATTCCCTAATTGATAGATATCCACTCATTTTTCAATTCTTTGCCATTGCAAACATTTTGGCACATGTGGATTTTTTCTCCCGCTTTATTATCTCTTTAGGACAATAGATCCAGTAGTGGCACTGCTGGATAAAAAGGTATGCACAGTGTGATAATCCTTTGGGCATAATTCTAAATTATTCTCCAGAGTGGTTGGATCAATTTACAACTCCAACAACAATATCTTAGTGTCCCAAGTTTTCCACATTCCTTCAAATATTTATCTTTATTTTTTCTTGTTATTTTATCCCAAACTGATAGTTGTAAAGTGATTCTTCAGAGCTGTTTTAATTTTCACTTTCTGAGAAACTGTGATTTTGAGCACATTTTCATGTAAGTATAGATGGCTTTAATTTCTTCAAAAGATGAACCTTCCTAATTCCAAGTTCAGTACTCTATGCATTGCACCACCTTATTGTTTAGAATATTCCTGCAAATTTAAAACCTTTCTGTTGTCCTTTGATTAGTGATCAGTAAGAAAAAAGAAGCAAAGTGGAAAGTACCAAATCTCAATTAGTCTAAGTTTATGGACAGTAGTGTGGTAGATAGCAATTCCACAGAACAACAACAATAACAAATACACACATATACACACAGAGATATATAGGGCTTTACAAAGGCTTGAAACAATATTGAAAGTGACAAATCAAAACCTAACCAAATTCTTTATTTAGGAGGTTGAAGAATAGGGACAGAATGTCAGATGACTTGGAAGGACAATGTCTTAAACTTAGAACTGTTGCTTTTTAACTTTGTTTCCTTAAGGAGTTTCTAAAATCAGTTGGTTTTTTTTTTGTTGTTTTTGTTTTTTTGGTTTTTTTCTGGTCAAGACATTTCCTTACTAGTCAATCACATAAAACCATTTAATTTGAATAAAAAGTCTCAAAGACAACAGAGTCTTCCTACTCTATAAAATTTGTAGGGTTTTCCTACCGTTGAATAAAATGCTGACTAAGGATGTATTTATATATGTCGTAGCTCCCTTTCTTTGAATTTTAGTTTCTTTTTTGAGGTGTTTCTTCCACACTCATAGCACATAGATTTTTATCCATTTTCTCTACTGTTGGAATCCTTACTAACTGCTAACTAATTAGAGTTGATCTAATCTTACAAGAAGATGTTTTGGGCAGAACCTGAAACAAGGTACTAAGTAGAACTAAGTTCAATGAGTTCACACCTCCCTTGAAGCTCGTTGGGCCAGAGAGCACTATGGGAGAAAACCCATAATCCCTCTCTCTCGTATCCCACAATTCCTCCCTCTTGGATAAAAGAAACAGACAGAAGCTCTCGGTCAGATTTCAGTAGAGTTACGCCAGAAGCCCTCTCTCCGAGGCAAGGCAGAATATTTTCCACTTGGCTGGCTGGTGGCAGAAGTGTTCTTCAGAGAGGAAGACGCTACAAGTCGAGATTTCACCGGAATGACATGAAGACTGGAGCTGGCTGGAGGCCGAAGACAGCAGAGGCAGAGGCTGAAGGACCAGACCTTTGGATTTAAAGACATTTGGAGAGAGCTCTTGGAACCAAGCAGAGAGATAGGCCTCTAAGCTAACCGGGCTATATTGGAAATAATAAAAGATCTGAACTTTTATCACCTGGCTGCGTTTTGAGAAGAAAAAGCTCACCACATTTTGGCGCCCTGAACGTGGGACAAACAGACCCCTCAGTGGATTTCAGTGGAAAAGCTACGATCCTGATTCAAGTGGAAAAGCCTCTGATCCTGATCCAGTGGAAAAGACTCATCAACCCAGAAATTAGGGTGAGTGCAACAAAGAAATTTTGTTAGAAGAGTTAAAGTAGAATTTCAGCTAAGATGGGACAGATATTTAGAAAACATTCTGTTTCTGTTCAAGGAAAATGTTTAGAGAGCATTGTCAAAATTATGGAAAGCCAAGGTTTAATTATAAGTTTACAGCAAATCACTGAACTTTTACAAACTGTAAAGGACATATGTCCTTGTTTCTCTCTTGATAAGGAATTAGATCTAAATGAATGGAAATTGGTTGGAGAGGATCTTTGTCAATTCTATGATAAAAATGGGCCTAACTCAATAATTAATACATATAATGTAATACAATTGGCTATAAGAAGTTATTTAAGTGATAGAATGATGAAAAGGAAAGTACAGGAGGAAGTGCCAACTTTACTAGGTGAAAAGGAGGACAAATCAGATGAGAATGGAGTTAATTACAATTCTGAGTATGATACTTCACAGAAGGAGGAATTAGGTGATTCCACATCTCATGACCCTCCCCCTGCAATTAACCCTTCATGGGTAGAACAAGGGGGAGGGAGAGAGACAGAAACACAGTCAGCTTCTCCTGTAAAGCAGAATTTGACAAGATTAGAAAAAGCATTAATTAAAGCAAAAAATGAAGGAGAAGATATATCTGATTTTATAAATGCATATCCTGTGATTGAAGAGCTCAACTCCTCAGGTCAAAAAGAGAGAAAATACACTCCTTTTAATTTGGGACGCAATAGGCAAACAGGAGCTGTTGTACAAATCACTTTTGACCAACTAGCTGGTGAAGGTCAGTATGCAGAGAGTTCAGAACAGATTTATTATCCCATAACAATGTATGAGCAAATTTCTAAGGCTGCAATAAAAGCTTGGAATTCTCTCCCTGGACAGAAAGATGGAAATAATGTTTTCACAAAAATAGAGCAAGGTCCCAATGAACCTTTTGCAGATTTTGTGGGACGTTTACAAACAGCTGTAATAAGAACCATTGGAGACAATGCAGCAACAGAAATAATGACTAGACATTTGGCTAAGGAAAATGCCAATGAGATTTGCAAGAGAATTATATGGCGGCTAGACAAAAATGCTCCTTTAGAAGAAATCATTAGACGCTGTGCCACAGTAGGCACAAATGCTTATTATGCCCAGACTATGATGAACATGGAAAGACAAGGTCCTTCTTGGCAGAGGAATTCTAGAGAAACTCGTCGATGTTTTCAGTGCCGAAAAATTGGACATTTGAGAGCTCATTGTAGATACAGAGATACAATGAGAAGACAGGGTGAGAGAAAACCCAAAACCCCATGTCCAAAATGTAACGGAGGCTTTCACTGGGTCTCTAAATGTATATTGACCCAGAGGAATGAGAGGCAGGGCCCAGCTCTAAAGTATCAATCAAAGGACAGGTGGGGCATGATAGCAGCTGAGGTTACACCCAGAGAGACTTTAGAAATTCAGTACTCTGATGTCATCAACCAACAGAAAAGCAATCAGGATTACAGTTGGGGAGAATACAGGCCTTTTAAGACAACAAGACAATATCCAATGCAAACAACTCCAATGTAATTACCAGATGATGAGAAGAAATCCCAAAAGTGGTAAACAGAAGAGAATTAGATAGGTTAACTGCTTGGGGAAGAGGATCTGCTTATATTTCCACAGGTGGAAAAGGAATCAGATGGCTAACAATGAGACTGTCAAAAGAACTTTAAAATCTTCAGCTTTCAGTTCCTGAAAAACCAGCAAGAATCACTGGATTCCCTGAGATGAAAAATTGTTGATGAGACTTTTTGCAGTACTTCAGAGCTTACAGGAATTATTAGATTCCTGGCGCATGAACTAATGGACAATGGATTCCTTATGGACTATTTCTAGGACTTATGGACATTTGTAAATTTTCAGGTTGATTTATGTTGTTACATTACTACTAGCCTGTGTTATATTACTATGTGCTTATGTATTTTAAGCAATTGCAAGAATCATTGGATTTCTTGAGATGAAAGATTGTTGATGAGACTTTTGCAGTAGTTAAATTTTCATGTTGATTCATGTTATTTGTTACATTACCACTAGCCTGTGTTATATTGCTGTGTGCTTTTGTAAATTATGTATAATGCCTCCCATATTGATGGATTTATGTATACCATGTATATCTGTTACAAAGTTCTGGCCCATATTGATGGATTTATGTGTACCCCTTCAGAAACCCCCTATGTTTTAAAACAAAAGAAAGGGGGAGATGTTGGAATCCTTACTAACTGCTAACTAATTAGAGTTGATCTAATCTTACAAGAAGATGTTTTGGGCAGAACCTGAAACAAGGTACTAAGTAGAACTAAGTTCAATGAGTTCACACCTCCCTTGAAGCTCGTTGGGCCAGAGAGCACTATGGGAGAAAACCCATAATCCCTCTCTCTCGTATCCCACAATTCCTCCCTCTTGGATAAAAGAAACAGACAGAAGCTCTCGGTCAGATTTCAGTAGAGTTACGCCAGAAGCCCTCTCTCCGAGGCAAGGCAGAATATTTTCCACTTGGCTGGCTGGTGGCAGAAGTGTTCTTCAGAGAGGAAGACGCTACAAGTCGAGATTTCACCGGAATGACATGAAGACTGGAGCTGGCTGGAGGCCGAAGACAGCAGAGGCAGAGGCTGAAGGACCAGACCTTTGGATTTAAAGACATTTGGAGAGAGCTCTTGGAACCAAGCAGAGAGATAGGCCTCTAAGCTAACCGGGCTATATTGGAAATAATAAAAGATCTGAACTTTTATCACCTGGCTGCGTTTTGAGAAGAAAAAGCTCACCACACTCTACAACATATGATTAAAAGGATTTTATTCTTAAAGGATAAAAAATATAAAATACAAAATTTGTTTTACTATGTCAAATTAAGATCTAAATCTGGATAAAAAATTCAAGGAAAAAATCTGCAAATAGATGTACAAGTATTAGTTGGTAGTATAATTAAGTACAACAAGCAGTTAATATAGACTTAATCTGTACATAGCAGTTCCTTAGGTAGTGATAGACACTGAAGATTTAGATAAGACAGTCTTATCTAACTTTATGAAGTATTTTATTTTTATAAAAGCTTTTTGTTTTTCAAAATACAAGCAAAGATAGTTTTCAACAAACTTTGTCTTCCAAATTTTACTCCTTCTCTGCCCCCTAGACAGAAAGTAATCCAGTATAGGTTAAACATGTGCATTTTTTCTAAATATATTTATCATTTATCATGCTGAAGAAGAAAATCGTCTCAATAGGGGGAAAATGAGAAAGAAAAAACAAACAAGCAAACAACAACAACAACAAAGGTGAAAATACTAGATTGTGATCCACATTCAGTCCTCATAGTCTTTTCTCTGGATGCAGATGACTCTTTCATCACAAGTCTATTGGAATTGACCAGAATCTTCTCATTGCTTTTAAAAAAAAAGTCTATCACAATTAACCATCACATAATTTTGTTGCTATTTTTCATTGTACTTTTGGTTCTACTCACTTCACTTAGCATCACTATGTGTAAGTCTCTCCAGGACTAACTAAAATCAGCTTGCTGATCATTTCTGATACAACTATAATTTTCCTTTATATTATATATCATATAATCATATATCATAACTTATTCATTCATTCCCAACTGATGGATATCCACATAGTTTCCATTTCCTTGCCACTACAAAAAGGGCCACTACAAACATTTTTGCACACCGTGGGTCCTTTCTTCCTTTTTATGATCTCTTTGGGATACAGAAACAGTAGAGTCACTGTTGGATCTAAGGGTATGCACAGTTTGATAGGCCTTTGGATATAGTTCCAAATTGCTCTCCAGAAAGTTGGATCAGTTCACAACTCCACCAACAATATATTGGTATCAGTTTTCCCATATGCTTCCAACATTTATTATTTCTTCCTGTCATCTTAGCCAATCTGAGAGGTATGAAGTGGTACCTCAGAGTTCTCTTAATTTGCATTTCTCTAATCAATTGTGATATAGAACATTTTTATATGAGTAGAAATAGATTTAAATTCTTCATCTAAAAATTGTTCATATCCTTTGACCATTTATTAATTGAAGAATAGATTGAATTCTTATAAATTTGATCTAATTCTCTTATATTTTAGAAATGAGATCCTTACTGGAACCCTTGGATGTAAAAACATTTTCTGCAGATTTCTGCTTCCCTTCTAATTTTGTCTGCATTGGTTTTGTTTATACAAAAACTTTTTCATTTAATATAACCAAAATTATCCATTTTGCATTTCATATTGTTCCTAAGTACATTATGAATACAGTACATGGATCTTATATTGCTTCCTTCTAAAAGGATCTGAGAGGTATTCTATCCCTTGTTCTTCCAATATGCTTATACTATCACTCTTTATGTCTATGTCGGGATAGAGTGTTAGGTGTAGGTCAGTGCCTAACTTCTGTCATACCGTTTTCTATTCTTCCCAGCAATTTTTGCCAAATAGTAAATTGGTTATCCCAGTCTTTGGATTTATCAAACACTACATTAATATAGTCATTGACTGTCTTCTGAACATTGATCCACTACTCTATTTCATAACCAGTACCAGATGGTTTTGATGACTGCTGCTTTATAATATAGTTTTAAGTCTAGTACAGTTAGGCTACCTTTGCATTTTTTTTCATTAATTCCTTCAAAATTCTTCCTTTTTTTTTTTCCAAATGTATTTTGTTATTATTTTTTATAATTTTATAAAATAATTTCTTGGAAATTTGATTGATATGCCAATGAATAAATTGAATTGTCACTTTTATTATATTAGCTCTGCTTACCCATCAGCCCTTGATATTCTTCCAGTTGTTTATAACTTTCTTTGTGTGGAAAATGCTTTGTTACTGTGTTCATGTAATTCCTGGATTTGTCTTCGCAGGTAGACTCCCAAATATTTTTAGTTAACTACAGTTATTTTAAATGGAATTTCTCTTTGTAATTCTCACTGTGGGAGACATAAAAATGTCAATGATTTATGTGAGTTTATTTTACATACTGAAACTGCTAAAATTGTTATTTTTTCCTTGTATTTTTTTCTTGTAATTTTTAGTTAATTTTCTAGAATTCTCTAAAGATATTATTAAATAATGTGCAAAGAGTGATAATTGTGTTACCTCCTTACCTACTTCAATGACTTCAATTCCTTTTCTTCTCTTACTGCTAAAACTAGCATTTCTAATACAATATTGAATATTATTGATGATAGTAGGCCTCCTTGTTTCCTGTTTTATCTTGTTGAGTATGCATCTCATAAATCCCCATTATATGATTCTTCTTGATGGTTTTAGATAGATTACCATTTTAAGGAAAACTCCATTTGATTCTATGTGCTCTAGCATGTTTTAATAGGAATGAATGTCATATTTTGTCAGATCTCTTTCTGTATCTAATGATATAATCATATTATTTGTTAGCATGATTATTAATATAGTCAAATGTGTTACTACTTTTTTCTGATGTTGAACCAGTCTGAATTTATAGTATAAATCCTACTTTCTCATAGTATATTATCCTGGTGATATTTTGCTATAATCTCTTTGCTAATATTTTATTTAAGGTTTTTGAATCATTATTCATTAAGAAAATTAGTCTACAAATTGCTTTCTCTGAGTAGGTCCTTTCTGGTTTAGGTATCAGTACCATACCATGTCAAAAAAAAAAAAAAAGGAATTTGGTAGCACTGCTTTTTAATACTTTGTATAGTACTGGTATTAGTTGTTTATAAAATGTTTAGCAGAATTCACTTGTAAATCCAATTGTCCCTGGGTGTTTTTCCTTAGGGTGTTCATTAATAACTTGTTCAATTTCTTTTTTTCTAAAATGAGATTATTTAAGTAATTTATTTTTTCTCCTGTTAATCTGGATAATCTTTATTTTTGAAAGTATTTCTTTATTTTACTTAGATTATCAGACTTGCTGGCACACAGTTGGGTATTCCTTAATTTCCTCTTTATTGGTGGAAAATTCACTCTTTTCATTTCATTGCTGATTTGTTTTTCTTCTTTACTTTTTCTAATAAAGTTAGCAAAAAATTTATCTATTTTATTGTTTTTTTCATAATGCCAGCTCAGTTTTGTTTATTAGTTCAATAGTTTTCTTAGTTTCAATTTTATTGATCTCTCCTTTGAGTTTCATAATTTTTAATTTTTAACTTGGTATTTAATAAAAAATAGTTTTTTATTTGTTTCCCCCCCCCCTAGCTTCTTTAGTTTCATGCTTAATTCAGTGATCTCCCTTTTCTCTATTTTAATCATGTAAGCATCTAGAGATAAGGACTGCTTTGGCTGCATCTCATAATTTTTGGTATCTTGTGTCACTATTTCATTCTCTTGGATGAAATTATCAGTTGTTTCTAGCATTTTTTGTTTGTTTGTTTGTTTGTTTCATCCATTCATTTTGTTCATTTCATCCAACATACTGGATAGTTGATTCTTGACTGTAGAACCAGCTCTTTTACTCTTTGGAATATCATATTCCAGCCCCTTTGATCTTTTAAAGTTGCTAGCTCCTGGGTAATCCTGATTGTGGCTCTGCAATATTTGATTTATTTTTTCCCTTCTGGCTGCTGCAGTATTTTCTCCTTGATCTGATAATTCTGGAATTTAACTAAAATATTCCTTGGAGTTTTCATTCTCTTTCAAGGGGAGATCAGTAGATTCGTTCAATAGCTATTTTACCCTCTGCTTCTAGACTATTAGGACAGTGCTCATTTATAATTTCTTGAAAGATGTTGTCCAGGTTCCTTTTTTCATTGTGATTTTCATGTAGCTCAACAATTCCTAGTTTTTTTTTTTTTTTTTTTTTTCAGGATGTATTTTCCCATTAGTTGTTTTTCCAGTAAAATATTTTATATTGCTTCTTCTCTCTTCTCTTTTTTCTGTTTTGTTTGATTGATTCTGGATGTCTCATTAATCCATTCACTTCCATTTGTCCAATTATTATTTTTAGTGAATTATTTTCTTCTCTTAGCTTTTTAACCTTTTTTCATTTTTGGCCAATTATGCTTTTTTTTTTTTTTTTTTTTTTTTTGGCTGAGGCAAATGGGGTTAAGTGACTTGCCTAGAGACACACAGCTAGAAAGTGTCTAAGGTCAAATTTGCACTAAGGTTCTCTTGACTTGAGTGCTGATACTCTATCTATTGTACCATCTAGCTGCCCCACCAAAGTGTCTGCAGGACAGAGAAACCATTAGATTTTATATTTGAATAATCATAGGAATTTTAGAAATTTTAGAAATAGCCATTTTAATTTGTTGACAAAAGTAGAAGCCAGGTTATAGTGGGTTTAGAAGTGACTTAGGGAAAGGACATAAAAGCAATGAACATAAGGGCTTTATTCATGGAATTTGTCCAAAAAGAAAAGAGAGAGGTAAAACAAAAGCTCTGAACTAATGAAGATGTTAAGTCTATTCTAATGAGGGTTATTTTTCATTTTAAAGACGGAGACTAATGCATGAGTTTTTGGTAGCAACGAAGGAACCAATATAAAAAGAGATGAAAGATTAGAGAATAGAGGGAGTATTCCTTTGGACAAAGGAGCATATGTTCAGGAAGTCTCTTTTAAGTAAAGATACAGTAAGAATTAAAGCCCCAACATGGGGCCAAGATAGCAGGAGCTTGAAAAAAGCCTCCTTTCATTTATTTTCTAAAAAAAAAAAAAATTCATGATAGGAAAGATACTGCTCATTCAACAACACCAAAATATGTCCTTTCAGGAGGAATCCAAAAAAACAGAGTATATTACTCTACCTGTCTTACTCTATAAGAGTTTGGTATTCATCACAGTTTTAGGAATAATGCCATAATGTTAACATGGGTTCCCTTTTTCCTGAAGGGAACTATCATATAGTATTTATTTTTTATATCTGTTTGAATTTCTCAAGTAGCTTTTCTATTTGTTTTTTAACTTCTGAGAAACTTTGAAGTATCCCAAGTATTTTCTCCATCTGTTATGGAATCTAGCATTCTGCATTTCTGAATTTTCTATGGAATAAAATAGAGGCCATTTTCTATTTATAGACATTAATTAATGTGAGTGCTTATATGTGAACTGGAAGCCTTGTTACCCACATTTGGGTTACAAGGGATACCATAGTTTGTTTTGTTTTGTTTTGTTTTGCTGAGGCAATTGTAGTTAAGTGACTTGCCTAGGGTCACACAGAAAGGAAGTATTAAGCATCTGAGGCCAGATTTGAACTTGAATTCTCCTGACTTCAGGGCTGATGCCCTATCCACTGCACTACCTATCTGCCCTAAAATCATTTTTTAATACATGTTTCTTTATTAATTATGTTGGGAGAGAGAAATCAGAGCAAAAGGGGAAAAAAAAGTGGGAGAGGAAAAAAAAAAGAGAGAAAAGAGAAGTGAACATAGCCAGTGTTGATTTATATTCACTTTCCATAGTTCTTTTGCTGGATCACCAGTCCTATTTTTCAAAGAGCTGCTTTCTTTACCCACTTTTCCAACAAGTTGTTTTCTTCATTGTGTGTGTGTGTGTGTGTGTGTGTGTGTGTTTCCATTTCACCATTATTTAGTATATATATTTCCATTTCATCCAATGCATTTTTAAGGAGTTGTTTTCTTTAATTAATTTCTGTGTTTTCCAAACTCTCCTGCAAATCTCTCTTTCTCTAATTTTTCTTCTTACTCTCTTTTAAGCTCCTTTTTGAATTCTTCCAAAAGAACCTTTTGAGTTGGACACCAATTCATAACCCCTTTGAGAATTCATCTGGAGCTATTTTACTTTTAATGTCCTCAGAGTTTGGGTTCTGTTCTTCTCTATTTCCATAAAATTTATTTATTTTCAGAGCTCTTTTTGATTTTTGAGGGAAGCCAGCAAGAGCTCTGGCAAAGTTCTATCTACTTTCTGCCATCTTGTCTCTGCCTTCTCATGAAGTATTTAAAAAAACACATAACTATAATATATTAGATCATGGCATAAGTATGTTAGAAAGCTCAAAGTAATACAATTTTTGAAGTCTGAGAGAAAAGATTAATACTGATCAGGGGGTCAAGGAAAGTTTCATGAGAGATGGGAAACTTAAAACATAAAAAGGAAATTTAAAAGGGAAAAAGAAAATAGAAGTTATTTTGGTAATAGGGAAAAATGTGAGCAAAAGTACAGAAGGGCTTGAATCATTTGTAAGTTTCAAAGGAATGAAGGCAGTTTAGTTGAGTTGGAGGATGGACAGAAAGATAAAACTTTAGGCTGGAAATGTAGAGTAGTACCAGAATGTAGAGAGCTTTAAATGTCTAAAAAAGAAATCTTAACTACATTGAAAAGGGGATCTGGTAAAGATGTCTGGGCAGAAACAGTATTTAAATGGATTTGAGTATTTTTGCCCTTGGAATACATTCTTGGGAAGAAGGATAGACAGTGGAGATCAAAAGAAATATATAAGTAATTTAATAAACTGGTTAGTGATAGCTAGTTATTGACACTAGACATAGAGAAAAGGAGAAAAATAAAAAAAAGAAATTGTAATAAAATAGAATTGATCATATGTATATATAAGTAAAGATATGTATGTATGTATGTGTGTGTGTGGGGGTATATATATATATATATATATATATATATATATATATATATATATACATATATGTTGCTACTTAGGTATAGCAACAAATTCTAAAAGAAAGTTTGCTGAAAAAAATGAAACAGAGAATTGTTGGATCACAGTCAGTAGGGAAACTCTGGGTAAGGCATAAGATCATTTAGCCCAGAGGGAACCTATTAACAGTGTCTGGTTTGGCTCCCCATCTCCCCTAAGAGCTCTCGGCCTTCCTGAGAAGTCAAGGGGCAGTGACAACCCCTGTTGATATTGAAGCAGAATGATACCAGGTGGCAAACTACATACAATAGCAAGTTGTTTATGTGGTCCCACGTGCACAGTGTTGTTTTTGTTACATTATAAAAAATTCTTGAAATAAATGAAATCCATTTCTGCCTCATCCACTTCTCCACTAGGAAGGTATATTTTAATCACCCCAGTGTGGGGGCTCTAGAAAGCAGGACACAATAGAGAATGGCTTATATAGCTGAATATGAGAGAATATAACTAACTGTGGAGTCATTCATACTCTGTTTCTAAAAGTGTGTTATAAATCTACTTGATTTTATTATTTGCATCCTCCTTAACTGAGATCTAAGTTGTGTCTCCTATCAAAATGTATCATTACAAATGATATCAGGGAAGAGCAAAATAATTTTAATTGTGTCTGCAGGGTTATTTATATATAAATTAAACAATATATATAAATAAGAATCTCATTTAAAAGAGTCACCTTGATATAATAGATTAATAGCTATCTTCAAAACTAGAAAGGCTTGAGTTCAAGATCTATCCCAACTTAGTTATTGACTCTGAACAAATCAATTAATCTTATTCTATTTTAAGCAACTACTCAAGACCTTAAGCTGCATTGATAGAAGGAGCATCCTAATTTGTGAGTTTTGCATATCAATGACATCATAGTCCCAGTAAATATTCTTATTATAAATTAATTTAACTAACCCTGAAAAATGCTCTTGAAAGGAAAAGCTATATATAATCCAAGCTCCTTAGATGTGGGGAGATACTGTTGAAAGTCATTTGATTATTTCTCAGAACTTCATTTTGCCTATATGAAAAAAATAACAATATATACTTATATGTGGTTGTTCACATTCCTCTACTGCTTTTGGTTAAGAATTAAGGAAACTTTAGTGAGAATATGACGTTAACTTGTGGCAAAATATTATCTACTTCTGAAAAAACAGAATTAACCATAGCATTTGGAAATTTTGGTAATGTTAAAAATAATAATAAAATTATATTTTAAAAGTTATCTATTATTCAGTGTCCATTCCCTTATCAACTATTTTCTCCTTTTCTCCTTCTAATTTGCTTCTACATCCAAAAACTGTGGAAATGACTGTCAGAGTTCAGATAATTATCCATGTAACACTAAACCTATTACCTCTCACAGGCCACACCCTTCTTAACCTTTCTCTAATATTCAACATTCTGACCTGCTTCCTCTACCTACATAATCTCTCTTCCCTTCATCTTAGAAATGACATTTCTCTGATGTTAGGATTCTTACAAGGTGCTAAGTAAGTGGAATTGAGGAGACAGTGGTTAAATCTAGTTTAGCATTGATTTAATCCTACAACAAATACTGGCTTCCTAGTCATATAATGACTGGTGTATATTCAGTGTGGAACATATAAGGAGTAGTTGTCAGGGCCAAAAAGGACAAGCCCACTAGAAGCTCAAAGAGCCTCAGCCAGGATTCAGTTAAGGAGATTCAGAAGCCAGTTAAAGCCGCTTAAATTCTTGGAACCAAGACTACAGATAGACCTCTAAGAAAGCTAACCAGGCCCCAGGAAGGAGACAAGACTTTGAAGGAAACAATAAAGGATATGGACTTTAATATCTGGTTGCATTTGGGGTAATTACTCTGAACTGAAACTAAGGCTGCCTCCAGAGACACCAAGGAAACCCCAACAAGAGAAGATTATATTTAGAGAAGAATATTACACCCTAGATCTCCTGTTACTTCTCTACTTCTATTCTGCCTCTTCTGACAGCTCAGTAGCCTTTTCCTTAATCCTTGATTCTGTATTTGATTTTCATTTTTTTTTCCTTTTTGCTGTTCTCTTTGTTGAAAATCCCATTCTCTTCCATTGCTTCACCTACTTTTTTTTTTTTTGCAGTGACACAGAAATCCAAAATTTTATCTTCTCTTTTAAAACCCACACTAGTATGTCCAAGTGTCATCTCTCCCAAGTTTGCTACCAGCACCTCAATTTTAATGTGTTTAGTTTTACTAAAGACAGAAAATTAACTAGTTTGACAATGGCTAAATGAAATATCTTTTGTGGGAAGAATTTGAGCTTTGTATTAGATCTGGCCAAATTTTTTCCCATCAAGCCACATTTTTAACAATTAGGAAATAGGAAATGAAGACAACTGAAGAAAAAAAAAATGAATGATTCCTGAAAACTGTAAGCTACTTCTCAGGAGTGAATAGCTTTGGAAAACTAAATTTACTGTTTGAGTCCATCTAAAACAATGATTATTCACTACACCAAATGGCAAATTGATATCCATTTTTTTTTTCTTTTCTTTTCTTTTCTTTTTTTTTTTTTTTGAAGCAAATGGAATTAAATGACCTAGAGTCACATTGCTAGGAAGTGTTAAGTACCTGAGGTCATATTTGAACTCGGGTCTTCCTGATTTCAGGGCTGGTGCTCTATCCACTGCACCACTTAGCTGCCCCAGATACCATTAATTTCTAAAAGCTCTTGGGACATGTCAGAAAGGCTTGTATCAACTGAAAGGTTGAGACTTGACAAGTGTAGCTACATACAGGTTTATCCAAGAAGTAGCAGAATAACTAGTCAATTTAATCAACAGAAAAATTAGGCAAATCAGTCAGAGCTATAGAAACAAAACAGTCGACATATCAAACAAGCACATTTTTCATACAACAATTAAATCTTTTAGGTATTTTTTTCCTAGACTTAAGTAGCCCTAGAAAGAGGTAGCCTTGTTCTCTTTCATCTAGGAGAAATATTTCTGATGCAATGATTACTCCAATGTAAACAGTAGACAAATTATATGCCTTCTGAATATGGCTAAGTAAAATTATCTAGTAAAGATTCTCAAACAGTAATTAAATGTCCAAACAATACTCTAAATAGCCACAGATTGCTTTCATTAAAAACTAAATCATATTTACCTGAAGTCTAAAGATTCAAATTAATAGAATAACGCTTATTTATTTAAAATATGTTTCTGTTTTCCATAAACAGAAAAAAAGTATTCTATTAAAATGTATTTAGAAACAGGGCGAAATACTACAAAGATACAATCCTGAAAGAACCAAAAATGTTCTTTTCTTTCTGTTTTCTCAAGCCATTCCTTTAATGTTACAAATAACCTCTAGAAATGCATTTTTTTACAAAATGGTTAGTTTCTAGGGTTGTTTCCCTTTAATAAAATTATGTAACTATACAGTGGATTTTCATTAGGAGAAAATGTATCCATTTTATAGACTCTTTCTACTCTACCAGAACAGATAATATATTTGGCTTGAATTGTTTGTAAAATTTAATTCCTTTTTCAAAGAAAACATTCACACACATATCCAATATAGGTTTTCCAAAAAAAAGTATGTAATGTTTCCTAAAGCTTATAAATAATTATAATGAGATTCAAACTATGCTACAACCTAAGTAAGAAAAAAACTGTTTTTCCTATATATTTGGAGTATAGTGTAGTGTGAAACCTTCTAAGATTTTTAAAATTGTTTTTATTTTCCTCTTGAGAGATTTCTTCTGTCTTTGAGTGAAGAAGCAATTAGTCCTCTTCATTCTTCAGTTTCAAAGTGAACAGCATTGGGTCTTTTTTCTCCAGTTAAGCCAAGGAGAGAATATACTCTTGACTACTTTAATGGTGGTGGGAAATAGAAGGAGAAAAAAAGAGGGGTAAAATTGAATATGAAAAAGAGATGCATTTTCTTTCTTTCTTTCTTTCTTTTTAATATAATGGGTATTTTTACAGCATTGACAATTGCCAAACCTTTTGTTCCAATTTTTCCCTTCCTTCCCCCCACCTCTTTCACTAGATGGCAGGATGACCAGTAGATGTTAAATATATCAAAGTATAAATTAGATACACAATAAATATACATGATCAAACTGTTATTTTGCTGTACAAAAAGAATCAAACTGAAATATTATACAATTAGCCTGTGAAGGAAATCCAAAATGCTGGCAGGCAAAAATATAGGGATTGGGAATTCAATGTAATGGTTCTTAGTCATCTCCCAGAGTTCTTTCACTGGGCATAGCTGGTTCAGTTCATTATTGCTTCCTTGGAACTGGTTTGGTTCATCTCATTGCTGAGGATGGCCAGGTCCATCAGAATTGGTCATCATATAGTATTGCTGTTGAAGTATATAATGATCTCCTAGCCCTGAAGAGATGCATTTTCTAGCTCTGCATAAATCCATAGTGAATTACAAAAGCCTGATCTTGAACTTGCAGGTCTGAGAACAGGGTTGGATGTCCTGTACTTTAATGTCAGACAGACAGACAAAGACAGAGACAGAGAGAAAGATAGTAGGTTGGGAAGGAGATAAAAAGAGACATAGATTTAAAGTGTTCATGTTTGACTAAATGTCTATCATGATTTCCATTGTGTTTATCATGTATTCCTTGAGCATTGACTGACCTATTCCTCAGTGATGATTTTGTCATCTGAGAAGTTAGGTATTCCTCAAGGATAAAATTGAAAAATTCACCACATTTCAGGTTGTGAAGTTTGGTTCCATGCTACTGATTTAGAGCCTTTAGGGTTTCTCCTATTTTTGTTTTTGGACTTGTCTGGAAAATAATATGAATAATAATTTCACTGACTTTCAAGTTCATCTGGAATTATTTGAATCCCTTTACATTAGATTTTCCACTCAAGTTTAGATGGAACAAATATCAATATCATTTTTTTCTTTGCAATATGTCTCATGACTACATAAGCTGCCTTCCCAGCTCACCTTTGATAATCTTTTCATGGTAGACCAGAAATGTATAGAAGTCAAAAGGGAAAAGAATCTGTCAAGGAATTTTAAAGGGATCATTTATGGATAAAATGCACAAACATTAATTTCTCCAAAACCAAAGACAGGTTATTGATAATAGCAACTAGCATTTTAATCATAAACTAAATAAATATTGAAACAAATACTTCTTAGGACTAGGTCAGACAACTTAGAAAGTTCTGTAAACCTTTTCTTCTCTAAACTCTTTCATACCTCTGGATTCTAATAGAATAAAACATTTCAAATAGATGTCTTCTCTTGTATGGCAGATAAAAATTTCAGGATTATGTTGAGTAGACAGCCCATTGAGACAATGTTTATACAGATAGAAGGAATACATTTTGGTTTTCCTGCAGCTTTTTTGTATAGGAGAAAAAGATGAATATAGGAATCATGTGGTTTCCAAAGGAACCTGAAGTAAATTTCATTTGTGAAATAGTATTGCTTTGAATGGCCTCTGTACCATTAGAGAGTACTTTTTTTTTAATTTTAGAAATGAGGCTGTTATTGGAAACACTGGCCATCATCCCCTCCCACCTCCAGCTTTGTTTCCCTTCTAATCTTGAATGCACTGATTTTATTTATGCAAAAAAACTTTTTAATATAATATAATCAAAATTATCCATTTTGAATTTCATAATATTCTTTAGTTCTTCTTTGGCCTTAAATTCTTCCCTTCTCCAAATATCTGATAGTTTAATTATCCTTTGCACTCCTAATTTGTTTATATTATCAACCTTTGTGCCTAAAACCATTTTGACTTTATGATGATATGGGCTCTATGCTAAATTTCTGACATATTATTTTCCAATATTGCCAGCAATTTTTGTCAAATAAGAGAGAATATTCTAATTATTCACAGAATTATTTTCATTACTCTCTGTGTCTGCCCAGCAAAAGTTGACTCTGTCAGTAGAGAATAACTATGGAATCATAGTTTACTTAACTGGGCATCAAGCCATTTAGCCTTTTGTATGTGCCAATCTTAGGAATGAACTGTGATTTCATCTGTAAGGAACTCCTCAATGAAGAAACATCCTCTACCAGTGAAGGTAGGTACCTTCTCTGAAAATGTTTATAGAGTTGTCTAGAAGAGATATCAAATATGCAATGTCATGTTATGTCAGGTTATAATGATCTAATGCAGGAATGTAAGGGATTCTGGATGTTTTTCTCTTTTGATGATTCAACCTAAGACCAAGGTCATTGGTAATATTTTGAGGATGTCACATCAAAAATGTTGAAAGAAGAGCAAACAAGAATAAGTACTTCTTTTGCTACATGGTATTATTGTCATGCCACAGTAAATAAGGCACAGAAACTTTTAAAATGAGACAGTATTTTCAAATACACTCATTTGATTATAATCTTGGAATAAAGATTCTAATACACAACTGAATGGAATCATGGTATAGTGATAAAGGCATAACTTTTGAAGGCAGGAGATTTAGGCTTGAGTTTTGGCTCAGTGTATCCATAGACAAGTTAATTAATACATCTCCTTGAGCTTCATATTCCTATCAATAAAATGAGTATTCAATTACCAGACCTCCCTACCTCATGGAGCTGTTATGAGTAAAGCACTCTGTAATACTTTTTTTTACTATACTACACACACCCCCACACCCACACACACACACCCCCACACACTCTCTCTCTCTCTATATATATATAGATAGATATAGAGAGGGGGGGGGGGGAAGAGTATAAAAATTTTTTTTAATTGATCTATAATTTGGACATGCCATAATTGACTTGATTCAGTTAACTATATAGATGCAACTACCCCTTTCATCCTTTTTATTTGCACAAATTAATACACCAGCATTAAGAAATTATTCTCTAAGACCAAATGATATTAAGTGCTTATTACTTTCCTGCTAAAATATGAACTCTTGATTTTCCTATACAGAAATTACTTAGTAAGACAATCAATAGCAACCAAATGGGCACTAGATTTATACATAGAGGAATTGGTTTCAAGACTCGTGTGAGTCTGGCAAAAAAGTATTTAACATCTCTTTGATTCAAATTGCTTATTTACAAAACAAAGGGTTTGGAATAGATGACTTTTAATTTGTTTCCAGCTTTAAACCCTATGATTTTTAAAGTTGAATTGTGTTTAAAATAAAAAACAAACATATAATTGAACACATTTTTGAAACACAGTATCTCTTTCAATATTTTTCTTTTTTGGTTCAACTAATATGGAAGAGATGGTGATTTATAATGTGTCTGTTGTAATAATTCTGAAAATTTGTGTCATAAACAAGGTAACTGCACATGTTTGCAGCAGCCATGTGGCACAATGAAAAAAAGCACTGGGCCTGGAGTCAGAAAGACCTACCTCCAATTCATTTCAACTCATTCAATCCAATTCTTATTCAATTCATTCCTATTAGTTTTGTGACTCTCGCTATTTAATTAATCCCTATTTCCTTAATTTTTTCAACTGTAGATAATAGCAATACCTACCTCATTGATTGGCTTTGAGGTTTAAATGAAATGATACTTGATATTATGACTGTTACATATTAGACATTATATGAATACATATTTCCTTCTTTTTCTTTTCCCTTTCCTCCTTATTTTCCTAAGAGTATATAGTATTGTTGAAACATGGAATCCTGAAAAAAAAGTTTATTAGATGGAAATACTTATGAATATTAAGAAAAATTCTCTACCACATAAGTAATTAAGGCTGTTTAGAGTTCCATTACCAATTTCTTACTTAACACAATATTGATAGAAAGCCTTATCATTACAATCTAATCTCATCTACTTTGTTCACACTTCAGTTCTTCAAACACATAGCATAGTGCCTTATATATAGTGGGCTCTTAGTGATGAGTAAAATTAAATAAATATCCTTTTCATATGAATAGGCAATTCTTCTTGACCACTCCTCTGACCACTTCTTGAGAAAGAATTGATAAATTTTCAGTGTCAGCATTTAGGCCTCAGAAAAAGGCAATATTACAATTAATTGAGTTATCAATCAATCTCTCTATTTTTAGTCTTAATAATGTGCTAATAATGCAGAATAAGCTTAAAAGTATGTGTACATTTTATTTACCCTTTTGGACCATTTGGTTATTAAACATCTATCAACTTACACATTTATTATTCTATACACATTATTTAAGGTCAGCAGCTCATAAGGTTTGGGGAATAAAGCCATGGGAATGTAGCCTAGGTGACAATAAGCTAAGGACAACAATAATAATGATAACCAGCATTTTTATTGCACTTTTATTTTTTCAAAGTGCTATATATATATATATATATATATATATATATATATATTCTGATATAAATCTCACAATGCCCTTGAAAACAGGCAGTCAGCTTAAGTTTATTCCAGTGCCTTTTACTTCTTATTAGTAAGTCTTGTACACTTCATAAATTCTTTTAGTCCTGTGGATGATATTTTATAATAAACTACTTACTAATATGGAAAAAACTCACTAGTGACCAAAGTATGTTGAAATAATTGCCAGTCTGAATTATGTTCCTGGATTTTTTCATTTGCACTTTTAGAGAAAATAGTAGAATGTAAAATGAGGTTGTTTGTTATTATTATTATTTGGACACCAACATTGTGGTGTACTGGAATTTCACTGGGACTCTTTTATTCAAATGCATTTGTTAATGTGTTATTTCCAAATAATTTATTTTTGTCCAGATTTCATGTGAATTCTATGGGGTGATGTTTAAAGTGCTCATTAAACAGATAATACACACATATTACCCCTATTTAAGTTTACTTCCATTACATATCTTGGATATAAAAATATAAAGGAAATAAAAGTAGATCAATTTTAAACAACAGATATAATTCCTACCAATGTAAATATATACACAGTAATGAGGCATTTAGAGACTTTATGATCATCTCTTGAATATGCAGCACATGTTATTTTATTCAGATTGCATGTGATAAGACAGAAATTAAATGTGATGTGTTTTGAAATTTAGAGTGTTCATACAGAAGCCTGAAATTTTATTTTGCTTAAAAAATAAGATAGAATACTCTCATGCCCATAAGAAATCCATATGATAATGCTGATAGTTGAAAACTAAATTTCATCAGTATGAGAAAGGAGGAACTCAGCTCTTTTCCTTCTTTTCAGCAAGAGAGAAAAAATCTAATCTGATTTCTTCTTTACTTTGTTGAGGATTATATTTCATTGTGGGCACCACATAGGAAGTTTATAGACAATATAGAGATAGTCAAGGGAAAAAGTAACTAGAGTGGTAAAAGGCTTTAAGATCGTTTCATCACAGTCAATCAAAGGAATTGTTGTGTATCCATTGTGATATTTATTGGGCCTTTAAATTCATTTAAAAGAATATTTTAATCTGAAGTTCCCACATGCATTCAAAGCTTTTTATTAAAAATCTAATTAAAATTATTGAAAGTGGCCAATCTTTGGTTATATGATTTTAAATATCTCATATTATAAGTAAACTGTACATTTCGTAGAAGTATTATCCTTATCATATTCGAATTCATGTTAGCTTTCTTTTCAGATTTTCTGATATGGATTTGAGATAGAAAAGCACATCTTCTAATAATTGCATCTCTTGTTTTATTTGAATAGTATAAGAATAAAATAAGAAGTCAATAATTTTCAACATTGGAAAATGATTAATGGAATGTTTTGTTGAAATATTTTATAGAAAATATTGTTAATGAATATTGTGCTTTTGCCTATATATGAATTTCTCTTTCCAATCAAATCTCATGGCTTTCTATCTATGTCTCTCTATCTCTATTTCTGTCTCTCAGTCTATGTATCTCTATCTGGATGGCTCTCTCTGTTTTGTACTTTCTCTTTCTTTCTCTGGATAGCACCCTTCCCTTCCCTTCCCTTCCCTTCCTTTCCCTTCCCTTCCCTTCCCTTCCTTTCCCTTCCCTTCCCTTCTCTTCCCTTCCCTTCCCTTCCCTTCTCTCTCTTTCACTTTCTCTCTCTCTTTCTCTTTCATCAGATGAAGGCCTCCATAAAATTCTTCCTCAATCCACTTTGCATTGATATCTCATTCATTTCTGTTAGGTCCAGGCTAGCCACCTGGAGGCCTCAGGATCAATCAGAATCAGGATAAGTAAAACTCCTTGGTCTTTAGTAGGAGAAGTGAAGGAGACAGACAAACTAGCAGGAGTTTTGCCAAGGATCTCTCCTCAGTTCTAGAGTCCACCTTTCTCCTTGTCCTGCTGTCAAGTGAGGTCTGGCCTTGTCACCCTACCCTCTAATCCATGCCTATGATTATCTTTATAACAAACATTGAGTAAGCACCAATGGTGAGAAGGGCCATTTTTCCAAACATATGCTAATAGAGTCATTGTCAAATAGGTAATTAGCCTTAAGTATTCTGTTGTCTGATTCAAGCATACCTTTTAAGGGTTTCAGACCTTTACATCTCTCACTTTCTTTTGTTTTAGAACACAGATGGTCACACCATCCCTGACTTCTCAGGGAGGTAAGAACCCCAAAAAGGAGGTGATCATGACCCCCCCCTCCCCCGACTTCTCAGGAAGGGAGGTGAAAACATCAAAAAAGAGGTGATCACACTCCCCCCTGACTTCTCAAGAAGGGAGATGAAAGCACTAAAAAGGAGATGATCATGCCCTTCCTAACTTCTCAGGAAGAGGGATGAAAAACACCAAAGTGAAGTGAGGAGTCAAGCTAAATATTGTTAGTGGGTTTCTGGACTGAAGGGTCTTACAAGAAACAGGTATGCACAAACCCATCAGTATAGGAGATATTACACAAGCACATAGCAATAAAGCACAAGCTAGCAGTAATGACTCTCCCCACAGCCAGTGAAGGCTCAATGTGGTGGAACAAACATGAATTGTACATGCAAGTAGTGACATAACAAACAATAAGAATCAACAAGGTAAAAGGTTCCCAGAAGTCCTAGAAGGAGGGTATGCAAATAATAATCACACATATGCCACCTTCAGCAGCCAAGGGATAGCCCCAAACCAATCTATTGTCCATTACTTCATATGTCAGGGAATCCAATGATCCCTGCACAGTCAGCAATGGAATTCCCTGATGTTTTTTGGGTCTTTTCCTTCATTTCAAGGGTCTGCTCCATCTCTCTCTGTTGGACAAGGCAAATACAGGTTGTTGGCACCCATCTAATTCCTTCTCCATCTGTAGAGACACAAGCAAACCCTCTCCCCCAAGCAGTTAACTGATCTGGTCCTTTCCATTCACCACTTTCTGGATCTCTTCACATCACCTGATGATTATTGAAAGATAGTGGAGCTGCTCACACTGGACACTGCCTTTCCAGTGGGTCATAAAACCTGCCTGCTGGAGCCAGTGGATTTTTGTCAAAAATCAAGAAGTTAATAGTATAAAGAGTAGAAGTTCTCTAGGGGTATCTGTGACTCCTTTGTTTTGTTTTTGGAGGAGTGTCTTACTGTCTGTTTCTCCTCTCTATTACTGCCTGACCTTGAGGATTAAAAGGTATGCCAGTGGTGTTTAAAATTTTATACTGTATACCAGAAGTGTGCAAAATGATTAGAAGTATATGCTGGTCCATTATCTGTTTTTATTGCTTGTGGTACACCGATAATTATAAATGCTTGTATAAGGAATTCAGTGACCACTTAGGTTATCTCTTTTGCTGCTGGTATTGCAAAAGTAAATCCTGAAAAGGTGTCTACTACAACATGGATAAAAGACAGATAACCAAAAGATTTACAATGGGTCACATCCATTTGCCAAATTTCACTGGGTCTCAAACCACGAGGGAGTTTAGGAGAGTGGAAAGGAAGGCAAGCTCTACAGGCTTTTTCTATGCTCCGAGCTTCCTCTTTTGTTATCCCAAATTGCAAATGTAAAGCTCAAGCAGCCTGATGATATTTAGAATATCATTATCCTGAAATAAAGGAGTATTGGTCAACATGGTTAGAAGGCTATTTTAATTACCATAAAAAAATAGGACCTGGAAGTCCACTATGAGAGTGGACATGCAAAATATAAATCTTACCTGGACGCTTTCTCACTTGCTCTTGAAGTTCCTTAAACAGCTGATATATATTGGAAGCTACAAATTTTGTTTGGGCTGTGGCAATTCTTTCTACAACACCTCTGAATAGGCCAAATCAAATATTTTATTTATATCTCCTGGATAATAAGAGCTAGAATGATTGCATATAATTCATTCTGCTGAGTGGCCTGAAAAGTTCTGACTACTCTTTATGGTTACATGATGAGAGTATACAGCACAAATATTATGTTTGAATGCATCTGTAAAGATAGTTGGTTCTTTAAGAAGAACTTTAAAAACCTTTTCTTCAATAATCCATTGCCAATTATGTAATAGTCAGGTTATCTTTAATGGAGACCTGTGTGTAAAATTTGGAGCTGGTAGGACTTCAAGAAAGGTCAATCTTACTGGCATGAAAAAGGCATTCAGCCCAGCTCAGATAGATTTTGGGGAAGCCAGCAAATCCAAGCAACTAAGATCCCCAGTCCTGGCTCAGTAGAGGAACAAATCCCAGTGGCAGCCCCAAATCCTAGCTTAGAAGGCAGACTCTGGGAAACCAGACTGTTTCCTGAACTGAGCATGCAAAGCTTCCCCCTGCAAACACAAGGAGCCCTTTGCTCAAAGTCAAGACTCAGAGCTGCACAGGAAGCTTGAGACAGTGCCACTTTTACCCCAGGAGCAGAGCTCCACCTTAGAAGTTAAAAAAAAAAAAGAAAGAAAAGGAAAAAAAAAGAAAATACCAAAAGGAAAGAAATAAGCAAAAAAACAGAAGAGACCCTTGGCCATAGAATGCTATTTTGGTGACAGGGCAAACCAAAACACAAATTCAGAGAAGGATAGAATATTCACAGAAGAAATTTCAAAGAGTGAGATAAATTGTTCTCAAGAGCAGAAAAGCTTGTTGGAAAAGACTTCAAAAGGCAAATAAGACAGAAGAAAAAAAATGTGAAAAGAAATGAGAAGTATTCGTGAAAGAGTCAACAACTTGGAGAAAAAAAAGGGGAAAAAAAGTCTGAAGAAAACAACACTTTAAACAAAATTAACCAAATGGAAAAAAAGATACAAAAGCTAATTGAAGAAAATCACACATTAAAAACTAGAAGAGGCCAAATGGAAGCTAATGTCTTTGTGAAACAGCAAGAATCAGTAAAACAAACTAAAAAGAATGAAAAAATGGAAGAAAATGTGAAATACCTCATTGGAAAAACATCCAATCTGGAAAATAGATCCAGAAGAAACAATTTTAAAATTATTGGTCTACCTGAAGGACATGACAATTAAAAGAGCCTGGATAGCATTCTACAAAATGTCATTAAGGAAAATTGCCCCAATACTCTGGAAACAGATGGAGCTATACTCATTGAAAGAATCCATTGATCGCCATTAAAAAGAGATCCCACAAGGAAAACTGCAAGGAGTGTTGTTGTGAAACTTCAAAACTATAAACTCAAGGAGAAAATATTTGCAAGCTGTCAGAAAAAAAAATTCAAATATCAAGGAACAACACTCAGAATTACCCAGGATCTGGCAGCTTCTACAATAAAGGATGGGAGGGCCTGGAATACCATGTTCCAGAAGGCAAAGGACCTGGGGTTACAACCAAGAATTAACTTCAGCATTATCTTTCAGGAGAGGAGATGGAACTTCACAGAAATAAGAGACTTTCACTCAAAAGCACTGTCTGAAGCTTGATCTCATCAGGTTTGTTTTCAAATGGGAATAACATAATCATTCACTTGGCTATAGAAATTTTATTTAATCCTATAAAGAAGTAGGAAGATAAAGAAGAAAAGAAAAGGAAGGGACAGGATAGAGAGGAGGGCAGAAATACTAGGGGAAAAGGAAAGAGAAAGGGGAATGGATGATAGAGGATAAAATAGTTGGTGAAGTGGGTTAAAAAAAATACTACTACGACAAGGTGGAGAAGTGATAGGAGTTAAGGTTGTGGGTGAGGTGTGTATAAAAACACATGAATGGGGACAGGGTAGAAAGAGAGAACAAAGGTATAAACAGGAGAGAAAATAGTATGGAAGGAAACACAGAGCTGGTAATCCTAATGTTAATGTGAATAGGATGAACTCTCCCATAAAATGGAAGCAAATAGTAGAGTGGATTGAAATACAGAATCCTACATTATGTTGTTTACAAGAAACACATTTGAAACATAACCACACCCTACCAAAACACTGACACATGCAAAGTAAAGGTAACAGGCTGGAACAGAATTTGTTATGCTTCAGCTAAAGTAAAAAAAAAAAAAAAAAAAAAGCAGGAGTGGCAATTCTGATCTCAGATAAAGCAAAAGCAAAAATAGATCTTATTAAAAGAGATAAGGAGGGAAAAGTACATCTTTAAAAGGGTACCTTAAATAATGAAGTAGTAAGAATACTAAATGTGTATTCACCAAGTGGTAGAATGGGCCAATTCCTGAGAAGATTTTAAGGAAGAAATAGATAGCAAAACTATTCTAGTGGGGGACTTTAACTTTCCCCTCTCAGAAACAGACAAATCAAACCACAAAATAAACAAGAAAAAAGAAAGGGAGTTTAATAGAATCCTAAGAAAACCTAGATACACCTCTGAAAAAAAATTGAATAGGTACAGAAAGGAATACAACTTTTTCTTGGTGATACATGGCACCCACACAAAAATTGACCATAAATTAGAACATAAAAACCTTACAATCAAATGCAAAAAGGCCTGAATAGTAGATGCTTCTTTTTCAGAACACAATGTTATAAAAATTTCATTCAACAAAGGGCCAGAGAAAGATAGCCTAGAAATCAATTGAAAATTAATCTAAATCTAAAGGAGTGGGTCAAACAAGAAATCAAACAAAAAATAACAGAAATCAGTTCATAATTTCATCCAAGGGAATGACAATAATAAGACAGCATACCAAATCCGATGGGATACAGCCAAAGCAATACTTAGGGGAAATTTTATTTTTCTAAACAGCTACATAAATAAAATAGAAAAAGAGGAGACAATGAATTAGGCATACAACTTAAAAATCTAGAAAGAGAAAAAAATTAAAAACCTCTAATTAAATACCAAATTTGAAAATTTGAAACTCAAAGAAGAGATTAATAGAGACTAAGAAAACTATTGAACTAATAAACTAAACAATATATTGGTTTTATTAAAAAAAAAAAACTAACAATATAGGTAAACTTTTAGTTCCTTTGATCACAAAAAGGAAACAAAAAATGAAATCACCAGCATCAAAAATGAAAGGAATAAATTTACCACCAATGGAAAAGAAATTAAAGCAATAGCTAAGAGCTATTTTGCTCAACTCTGTGGTGAAATGTCTGAAAATCTAACTAAAATGGATGAATATTTACCAAAAAAACCCATAAATTGTCCAGGTTAACAGAAGAGAAAATAAATTACTTAAATAGTTCCATTTTAGAAAAAGAAATTGAACAAGTCATTAATGAACTCCATAAGAAAATATCTCCAGGGCCAGATGGATTCACAAGTATACTTGACCAAACATTTAAAAAACAATTAATTCCAAAATTATGTAAATCATTTGGAAAAATAGATAATGCAGGAGTACTGCCAAATTCCTTCTAAGAAAGAAAAATTGCACTAATGTCTAAACCAGGAATGGCTAAAACAGAGAAAGAAAATTACAGATCAATCTCCCTAATGAATATTGTTCCAAAAAGTTTAAATAAAACATTAGCAAAGAGATTACAAAACCTTAACAGCAGGATAATACACTAGGACCAAGTGGTTTTTATACCACAAATGCAAGGCTGGTTTCAGGAATATTATTACTATAATTGACCATATCACTAATAAAAACAACAGAAATCATATAATAATCTCAATAGATGTAGAAAAAACTTTTGACAAAATACAGCCCCCATTCTTATTAAAAATCACTAGAGAGCATAGGAATTGAGGCAGCTTTCCTTAAAATAACAAGCAGTATCTTTCTAAAACCAATAGCAAGCATTATTTGTGATGGAGAGAAGCTGGACACATTCCCAGTAAGATCAAGGGTGAAGCAAAGTTGCCCATTATCACATTATTATTTAATATTGTACTAGAAATGTTGACTTTAGCAATAAGGAAATAAAAAGAAATTAAAGGAATTAGAATAGGCAATGAGAAAACAAAACTTTTACTCTTTACAGATGATATGATGATATACTTAGACTATCCTAAAAATCATCCAAAAACCTAATAGAAAAAATTCACAGCTTTAGCAAAATTGCAGGATATAAAATAAATCCACACAAGTTATCAGCATTTCTTTATGTTAACTGATGAAGCTTATCAGCAAGAGATAGAAAGAGAAAATCCATTTAAAATTACTGCAAACAAAATAAAATACTTGGGAATCTACCTGCCAAAAGAAAACCTGGAATTATATTAACACAATTACAAAAAAAAAAAACAAACAACAAAAAAAAAAAAACAAACAAACAAACAAAAAAACTTCTCACACAACTAAAATCAGATCTAAACAATTGGAAAAATATCTTTTTTTTTTTTTTTTTTTTATGGCTAGGCCTAGCTAATATAATAAAAATGACAATTATGGCTAAATTGCTCAATTTATTTTCAGTGCCATATCAACCAAACTGCCAAAACATTGTTTTAAAGAACTGGAAAAAATCATAATAAATAATAATAAAATTCATCTGGAAGAAAGATTAAAAATATAAAAAAAAAATACAAAGGATGGTGGTTTAGCAGTACCAAACCTAAAACTATATTATAAAGCAGCAGTAATCAAAATCATTTGGAACTGGCTAAACAGTAGAGTAGTAGGTTAATAGAATAAATTAAATATGCATGACACAATAATCAGGGTCTATAGCAATTTTGCATTCCCTAAATCCCCAATCTCCAACTTCTGGAATAACAACTTGCTATTTGACAAAAAATCCTGGGAAAACATAAAAATAATATATCAGAAACTCAGCATAGACCTACATCTTACACCTTATACCATAATAATATCAAAATGGATAAATGATTTACACATAAAGGATCATACCATAACCAAATTGGGAAAACAAGGGACTATTTACTTGTCAGATCTTTGGAGAAGGGAGGAATTTATGACCAAATAAAAACTAGAGGGCATTATGTAAGGCAAAATGGGTAAATTTGATTACTTTAAATTAAAAAAGTTTTTGCACAAATAAAAGTAACAGAAACAAGATTAAAAGGGAAGTACAAAGCCAGAATTTAAGGTCTCATTTCTAAAATACATTAATATACATACATACACACACACACTCACACACACACACACACACACACACACACACACACACATACATAAACTTATTTCAAGGAGAGACTGTTATAACTGCATGAAATGAAAAAAAAAAATCAGAAAAGGCCTTATGAACCCAAGCTGTGATTTGAAGGAAGTTTAGCTTTCCACTAAGCAAAAGTGAAGCAAACATGAATTCTAGACATTAAGCCACTGAGTTACTTAGGAAAAGATGCAGAAGGAGAGAGATAAAATGTTTGATATATTTATGAGGAGTGGTATTCTACCATGCCCTTCACCGCCCATCAATTAACATGTAATTCTAAGTTGTTATGATTAAAAATTTTGAGAGACATGGTTTTGGGTAATTTAATCATTTTATTAATAAGGCTAATATGTTAGCAATAAAAAAAAATCTGTGGCACTCCTAAATACTTAAGACAATCATGGCTCCATGCTCACAGCTTATTTGCCCTTAGAAGAAATAATCTTCCTGAGAATGACATTCAACTCTGTTTGGTTAACTACTAATAAAAGAATGAATTACAATGAAAGGATGGATTTATTCTAATGAACTTTGATTGTCAGTTAATTCAAAATTACACCTAGCTTTAGGCAATTTACTCAAATCATTTATCTCCACCCAAACTCAGCAAGTGGATTCTGAACAAGATTGAAGAGTTAATTTAATGTCCTTCAAAAGATTCAACTTTGAAATGAGGACTATAGGAAAAGGGTTAACCCTGGATCTCCCCAAATCATTGGTTATTAATAATCATTTCTCTCAAAGTCTTGATATAATTATTCAACAAAATTGCCTACATGTCCTTGAAGTGTGAAGCCCTTTGTGTCAAGAAGAGAAAAAACATAATAAGCTTAACAAACAAAACAATCAGGTATAATAGAAAAGCAACAACACAGAGAAATGTCCACAGTTGTTCACTGGGCTACAACCCAGAAGTAGATTTCATTTCAGTAGCTGAGAATTCCAGTTTGAATCAATAGGGGAAGAATTTCTCATTTGATCTTTTCTATCCTTCCAGTAACCATCAGAGAGATGGGATCAATAGGAAACAAGGCATCTAGGCAAGAGTTTAAGTGTTTCATTAAGGACAAATATAGATATATTTGCATACAAGTGAATAGCCACCCAAATGAGATTAGCAATTTCATATATCATGAACCCAAGATAGAATCAATATTTATTATTAATTCCAGTAAAGCATTCACTAATTGTGAATATATGAAATAATGGAAAAACATTGAGTTCTCCAGAAGGGAGAATAAAGACAAATTAGTTTCAGAAATTGTAAAAAACATTCTTTATCATGTGTATTCCTTATTCCCATACCTTACTATCTTTCTACCTTAAGATTGTGCCCCTCTGAGGTGGTGCTAGTGGTGTGAGAATTTGGTTGGGGAATCCCCTCTGGTTGGTGCTGGTCCACTGTGAAAGAATTCACAAATCCAAAAGTTGGAAGTAAAAGGGAATGTTATGTTGGCACTGAGAAGCCAGCTTTGTGAGGAAGACAGACTTCTCAGTGGATAAGGTCCTGTCAGAGAAATAACAAAGGTTAACACTGAGAAGAGGATATTTTCACAGTGGGCAAGAGCCCTGGCAGGCAGTTTTGCCAAGAAGAGAGCTTCCTGTCAAACCAAGTTCCTGTTTTGGACTTCTGCAGATATTTAGAGTTCAGAATTATCTTTTATTAGTGGTCCGAGGCTTGGGCTTCCATTCCAAATTGAATGAGAATCCCTCAATGTTGTCAATGCCCTCTAGATTTCCAGTTGTAAAGAGAATACTTATCCTGTAGTTTCAAGCCATATAATAGGATATCAGGTGCATATTTCCAATTGAATGAGACCACTTAACTGTGAGTTTGAGCTACTGGGAGTGGTCCCAGGCTAATCTTCAGCTCAATAGAGGGTGCAACAAGTCCCTGCCAAGATTTCCAACTGAATGAAATCACTTATCTTGATTGCTTGAGGGTGGGCCTCTCCCAAAAGAGAGTTTCTCAGAGTTCATCCCCATTGCTTCCCCCCAAAAGTCAAGGGGGACACAATTTGCATCACATTTTCCCAAGGATCCTTGTATGTTCAAGGAGAAAATAATCTAATGGCCTTTCTTGTTATATTTACTAGTGTAAAATCAATCTAAACTTTAGTTTTCTTTTTTTTTTTTTTTGCTATCCACAGGGAGGTCTGTGCTTTATAGTTTTTCAAAAGATCCCTTAGTTGATCTTTATGACCAAAATATCCTTTCAAAACATTGTAACTATGGCTTAATCCTCTAGTCTAAGGACACATGATTTCATTATATTGTAAACCCTGATAGATTCAAGGATTGTTATGGGCCAGAACTCTGAACTTAAAACAAGGATTCTTACAAGGTTCCAAGACAGTGGAATTGATAAATACAATGGTTATCTAGTTTAGCATGGAGTTTAATAGTTTTCTAGTTCAGTACATGTACTTAGTACTTAATATAGTTCTACAAGATTCCCACCTATGATAATGTAATTATAAGAGGGCATATAAGCTCAGACAAACTCAGCCAGAGTCAGAAGCAGAGAAGACAAGTAGACTACAGGCGAGATCTCAAGCACTGAGAGCCAAGGAGAAACAGATTCATTCCATCATACACCTTTGTGGTGGCTGAAGGCTGAAGCCAAACTCTCAGACAGAAACCCACAGACAGACTTAGAAGGACTTGGAGAGAGATTCAAAAGAGCCAGGCAAGCCGAGGACTCAGAGCTAGATTCATTCACTTCATTTCACACCATCGTGGTGGCAGACTCTCCTCCTTAGCTTCTCCACTGAAAACAAGACTCTTGGAAAGCCTTTAAGAAAGCTAGCCTGGACCTCAGGAAAGAAGACAAGACTGTGAAGGAGATAATAAAGGATTTGGACTTCAACACCTGGCTATTCTTGTGGTGATTATTCTGCTGAAATGAAGGCTGCTCCAAGACCTTCAAGAAAATCAAACAAGAACATTATATTTTGGCACCCAACATGGGGCTAAGGATCTACATCCGTGACCCAGAAATTAGGGTGAGTACAAAAACATACAAGAAGGAAACTTTGTTAAGGGCTAAAGTAGTGTTTCAGTTGAAATGGGACAAATGTTTAGAAAGGAACCTTTTCCACTTTAAGGAAAAAGTGTCGAAAGTATGGTTAGACTAATTAAAAAAAAAATAAAAAAAAAAACAAGGATTGATTGTAACTTGGGAGCAGATCACTGAACTTTTAGAAACATTACAATACACATCTCCTTGGTTCTTAAAGGAAAAAGAATTATTCCAGATGAGTGGAAATTATAGGAAAGCAACTATGTGAATATTGCAATGATAATGGCCCTGATTCAATTCCTAAAGAAACTTTTTACACACACACACACACACACACACACATAAAACTTAATGAAATTGGCTTTGGAAAAAGAAGAAAATGCAAAAGGGGGAGATACTGACAAACTAGGTGAAAAGGATGAAGAATTAGACAAGAATGGAGGTAAGTCCAATTCTGATGAAATTAAGGAATTTGGTGCTTCACAGCAGGAGCCATTAGGGCATTCCCCAATGCCTGACTTATCCCCCTCAATTAACACTTCATGGGTGGAAAGAGAAGGAAGAGAGGGAGGAGCAGTGACACAATCAGCACCACCTATGAAGCCGCCTATGACAATATTACAAAAAGCACTAGTTAAAGTTAAAAAAGAATAGGATATATCTGATTTGATAAATGTATACCTTGTTATTGAAGAATTTGATTCTTCAGGTCAAGCCCGGAGATGATACACTACTTTTAATCTGGAAATTTTAAAGCTTTTAAAAAGGGTTGCACTCTTTATGGGTTACATCTTCTTATGTTAAGATGTTATTAGAGAATTTGGCTTATGAAATTTTAAACCCTAATGATTAGAAATCTATAACAAGGACATGTTTAGAACCTGGACAAAACTTATTGTGGCTTTTGGAGTGTAGTGATTTAAATACAAGCCCAAAGAAATAGGCAAACTGGAATTAATTTACAAATCACCTTTGACCAACTAGCAGATATATGTCAATATGCAGACACTTTAGTACAGATTAATTACCCTTTGACAGCATATGAGCAAATTGTTGCTGCTGCTATCAAAGCATGGGGCAACCTCTCCAGAAAACAGGATAGAGGGGAAGCCTTCACAAAAATAGAGCAAGGAAATGAAGCCTTTGCTAATTTTGTGGGAAATCTGCAGATAGCTGTCATATGAACTATTGATGAAAATGCAGCAACAGGAATAATAACCAAACAACAGGCTAAGGAAAATGCTAATGAGGTTTGTAGAAGAATTATATGGGTACTACATAAAGATGTTCCTTTAGAGCAGATTGTAAGAGACTGTGCTACAGTGGGTACAAATGTCTTTTATACCGAGGCTATAATGCAGAACATGAGAAGACTGGGTCCCTCTTGGCAATGGACTTCCAGAGAGACTCGTCAATGCTTTCAATGTAGTAAAGTAGGGCATTTGAAAGCTCAATGCAGACATAAAGATTGAATGAGAAAACAGAATGAAAGAACAACACCCAAAACCCCGTGCAATAAGGGTTTCCACTGGGCCTCAGAATATACATTCACCCAGTGAAATGAGAGGCACGGCCCATGTCCAATACCTCAAAAACAAACAAAAAAAAAAAAAAAAAAAAAACAGGTGGGGCATGATGGCAGCTAAATTTACACCCAGAGAGTCTTTAGAAGTTCTGGACTGTGATATGATCAATCAACAGAGAAGCAATCAGATGGGAGAAAGGAATTACATGATCTACCAGCCAAGAAGCAATGATATGGAAACAAGGGATTGCAATTAAGGAAAATAAAGTTGTATACAGCAGGGACTACTGAGATATCCCCTGGAGAGATGAAATCTGTTCTTGTCCAGCCTATGGAGCCTTTGCTTCTAGGCATAGTAGGCTTGACCATTTCCCCTTTTGAGAGTACTTACAAAACAGTGTTCATCCATACACTGATGTGAGAAACTGGAGAATGTATAGCTAGTATCCCAGTCACTAATACAAGTAGACAATGTGTAACTTATCAACCAGGAGAAGTAATAATCTCAGGTTTACTGTTATATACACCTAATAGGCAATCTGATGATAGTTGCCCAGATTCTGACTCCAAGAAGCAGAATTTAGGAATATTGTGGACTGCAGCAGTTACAGCTGACCAACATATGTTCACTATTTATGTAAATGGCATACCATTGGAAGGGTTGGCAAACACACGTGCAGATTGTACAGTCATTAAAGGTGCCAGCTGGCCCAGTCACTGGCCAAAGACTTAGACACCTATATATCTAGGGTAGGAGGATCAATAGCAGCAGAAATTAGTGCTGCCTCTATGAGATGAACATTTGAAAGTGAAACAGGAGTTCTTACTGCTTTTGTAGTTGAAAAAATTCCCATCAATCTTGGGATAGAGACAATTTACAGCAGTTAGGATTACAATTGAGTACTTCAGCTTTTTAGGTAGGGCTGCTGTTGAAGGCCTATCAACACTTTCACCGGTTCCTATTCAGTGGAAAACTGATACACCAGTGTGGGTAGAATAGTGGCCCTAACAAGTGATAAAATTCAAGTCTAAGTAAATATAATATAAGAGCAACCTGATTAAACTTTCTCTTTCTCTACTTACAACTTTCTCTAAGTCCTTAGAATCCCCCCGTATTTGTTGTAAAAAAGAAATCTGGAAAATGGAGGATGTTGACTGATTTAAGAAAGGTAAATGAACAGATGGAAACTATGGGAACTCTTTAGCCTAGACTTCCATCTCCTACTCAGTTGCCCAAAGAATGTTCTTTTTGGGTTATAGACATTAAGGATTGTTTCTATTCTATCCCTCTAGATAAGGAGGATATGAAAAGATTTGCCTTTTCAGTGCTCAGTGTTAATTTAGCTGAGCCTTATAAAACATATGAATGTTTTGCCACAAGGAATGAAAAATAGTCCTATGTGCCAAATGTATGTTGCTGCTGCTCTTACTCCAGTAAGAAAAGCATTTCCAAAAGTAATGTTGTTACATTATATGGATGATATCTTGTGCACCTGAGGAGCAAATGTTAGAAGCATATTTACAAAAGACCATAGAAATACCAAGGATATAGCTACATGCTATACAATGCATATAGCTACAGAAAAAATTCAAAGATATGTTTCTTTTCAATATTTAGGATATGAAGTATACCCTAAGGTGCTTACAGTACAAAAGCTTTATTTAAGAACAGAGAAGTTGAACACCTTAAATGATTTTCAAAAATTAATAGGAGATATCCAATAGATGTGTCCAGTGTTAGGCTTATCTACCAATCAATTACAACCTTTATATGACATTTTAAAGAGAGATACTGCTTTAAACTCACCATGCCAGCTTACAGAAGAAGCTCAAGAAGTTTTGCGAGAAGTTGAATTGGCTTAATCCAATGTGGTTGAAAAAGTCACTCAAAAACCCTTGGAAATATCAGTTTTTGCTACAAAAGAGGCACTCACAGCAGTTGTTCATCAAGGAGACAGTGTGATAGAGTGGCTAAACCTCCCAGCACAACCAGAACAAAGCCTTACTCCTTACTCAGTGCTCGTGGCTAGAATTTTATTAAAGGCCATTAAGTGAGCAGTACAATTATCTGGGATAAGACCTGACAAGATATACACATTCTATACCAATGCACAAATTAATGTATGCTGTGAAACCATCCCAGAATGGCAAATTTTGTTAGCCACAGCTCCAAATTTTACACACAGTTTTCATTAAAAATAACCTGACTATTATTTAATTAGCAATGGATTCTTGAAGAAAAAGTTTCTAAGATTCCTCTTAAAGAACTATCTTTACAGATTCGTCCAAACATAACATTTGTGCTGTATATTCCCATGACTTAACCATAAAGAGAGTAGTCAGAACTCCTTTTCAATCCACTCAGCAGAATGAATTGTATGCAATCGTTCTAGCTCTTATCTATTATCCAGGAGATATAAATATAATATCTGATCTGGCCTATTCAGTAGGTGTGGTACAAAGGATTGCCACAGCCCAAATAAAATCTGTAGCTTCTAATATATATATCAGCTTTAAGGAACCTCAAGAACAAGTGAGAAAGCATCCAGGAAAGATTTATATCTTGCATGTCCACTCATACAGTGGACTTCCAGGTCCTATTTTTGATGGAAATTCAAAGGCAGATAGCCTTGTGACTATGTTAGCCAATACACCTTTATTTCAGGAAGCCAAAGAATCGCATTCTAAATATCATCAGGCTGCTCAAGCTTTACGTTTGCAATTTGGGATAACAAAAGAGGAAGCTAGGAGCATAGTAAAAGTCTATACAACTTGTTTTACTTTCCACTCTCCTATACTCCCTCCAGGGAAGAACCCTCATGGTTTGAGACCCAATGAATTTGGCAAATGGATGTGACCCATTATAAATCTTTTGGTTGTCTGTCTTTTATCCATGTTGTAGTAGACACCTCTTCAGGATTTACTTTTGCAATATCAGCAGCAAAAGAGATAACCCGAGTGGTCACTGAATTCCTTATGCAAGAATTTGCAATTATGGGTGTACCACAAGCAATAAAAACAGATAATGGACCTGCATATACTTCTAATCATTTTGTACACTTCTGTGCACAGTATAAGATTTTAAACACCATCTGCATACCTTTTAATCCTTAAGGTCAGGCAGTAGAAGAGAGGAGAAACAGAGACAATAAGACACTCCTCCAAAAACAAAAGAATGGGGCATCCACAAGTAACCCTAGAGAACTTCTAAATCTAATCCTTTATACTATTAACTTCTTGATTTTTGACAGAGATGCACTGGCTCTAGCAGACAGGTTTTATAACCCACCAGAAGGGCAGTGTCCTGTGTGAGCAGCTCCACTATCTTTAGATAATTGCCAGGTGATATGGAGAGATCCAGAAAGTGGTAAATGGAAGGGACCAGATCGGTTAACTGCTTGAGGGAAAGGGTTTGCTTGTATCTCTACAGCTGGAGAAGGAATCAGATGGGTGCCAATAAGCCATATTCATCTTGTCCATTGGATAGAGACATAAAAAGAGAAACCTTAAAAACAAAGACCTTAGAAACATCTGACACTGAAAAAGCATGGCTGATAATGAGAATATTGCAGGACTTCAAAATCTGCAGGAATCATTGGATTCCCTTAAACTTGCAGGAATTATTGGATTCCCTACACATGTGAAGTAATGGACAATAGATTGGTTTTGGACTATTTCTAGGACTTATGGACATGTATAATTCCTCACATTGATTCATGTTGTTTGTTTGTAATACCTCCCATGTTAATGGATTTATGTCTTCCTGTTTCAAGTGAGACTCTTCAGAAACCTATTAATCTCGTTTGATTCTCCTTTTCTTTTGGTGTTTTCATTTCCCTTCCTGAGACTTCAGGGAGGGTGTGATCACCTCCTTTTTTTTTGATATTTTCACCCCTTTTTTGAGGAGTTAGGGAATGTGTGATCACCTCTTTTTGGGGGTTCTCACCTCCCTGAGAAGTCAGGGAAGACCTGACCACCTATGTTCTAAAACAAAAGAAAGTGGGAGATGTTATAGGCCAGAATTCTGAACTTGAAACAAGGATTCTTACAAGGTGCTAAGTCAGTGGGATTGATAAATATAATGGTTATCTAGTTTAGCATGGTGCTTAATAGTTCTCTAGTTCAGCACATGTACTTAGTACTTAATATAGTTCTACAAGATTCACATGTATGATATAATATGTCAGTATATAATAGCCAGCAAGGACTGTTTAAGATTCATTCAATCTTCGGTCAGGCTCCTTGGTGGCTCTCCTGAGGGACTAGGAGGCTCAGAGACAGAACCAGAGGAAAGAAAAGACCTGGAGGCAGGAGCTCAAGCTCTTATAGCCAAGGAGAGCCAAATTCATTCATCCCATCTCACACCATCATGGAGGCTGTCCTCCTGCATTTTCTCAACTGAAACTAAGTCCCCTTTGAAGGCTACGAGAAAGCTAACGGGAGTACCAGGCAAAGGAGACAATAAAGACTTTTGGATTTTAATACCTGGCTATTCTTGTGGTGATTACTCTACTGAAACAAAGGCTGCTCCAAAACCTCAAGAAAATAACTGATAACACTACATTTTGGCGAGAACACTACAAAGGCTCTTTTCAGATCCATGTTTAATTTCATCCTAAGAGGGGTTTGAGTTACAGCAAAAGAAAGAACTCTTAAAAAGTCTTGAGTTTTCCAAAATCCATTAGTGGACTGTCCATCTGTGAATTTAAATTCACTCTGTAAATAAAACATATTTAAGCATTTATCATATATTGCTGTAGAGAGAAAGTTTTATCACCTCTGGCCAGTACATACCCCAAGTTATCTGACTCCTGAGAGATCTTAATTACCTTGCCCATGTACTTTAAGTTTTATTTATGTTTGAAGGTACTTCAGTGATATTAAAATCAATATTACAGCTGTAGTCTCCATCAGTATTTCATTCATAATCCTTGTTTCAGTGTGAAGGAAGAAGGGAAACATAGTATCTATTTGCCTTAAAATTTTAACTTACTTCTTTCAGAATATAGCTCATATTTCACCTCTTGACACATGACTTTTGAAGCCCAAGTAGTTGTGAATGTTTTCTCCTAAAAAGATTTTCTATGATTTCTAATTATTATGTACAGACTTTGTATTTTCTTATCTATGTATATGTTTGCTCTTGCTTTTCCTCCTCTAATCCCCAAGTAAAATGTAAGTCCTTTGAGGGGAGCAACTGGTTAATTGTTATCTTCTTACACCCATCATTAAGTAGAGTGTCATGCAAATAGAAAGTGTTTAATAAATAATTGCTGAATTAAATTCCTACATCCCTTTGGATATTCATTTCCAAGCTGGAGTAGATAGCCTGCAGCTATTTAAATAAGCTCAGTTAAAGAACTATAAAATAGCTTAATTAACAGACTCCTATTTTAAGAGAAATGGTTTAATAAAAAGCAGAAACAGTTCCTTGGCTCTTTTACATATACATACATATATATATATATATATATATATATATATTATATATATATATATATATATATATGTATATATATATATATATATATAGTTTTTTTGTTTCTTAATTGCTTCAGTCTAAAACTTTGTATATATTTTCTGATGCTCAGTATGTTTTCAAAAAAAAACTAATAATTTTGCAACGTAATTCAGGCCAGTTCCAATAGTCTTGTCATAGAGAGAGCCATCTGTATCCAGAGAGAAGACTGATGTACTGAGTGTACATCACAACATAATATTTTCAGTTTTATTGTTATTGTTGTTTGCTTGCATTTTGTTTTCTTTCTCATTCTTTTCCCTTTTTGATCTGATTTTCCTTGTGCAGCATAATTATGGAATTATGTATAAAAGAATTGTAGATGTTTAACATATATTCAAGTACTTGCTATTTAGGGGACAGGGTGGAAGAGAGAGAGAGGAAAAATTTGGAATACAATGTTTTACAAGTGTGAATGTTGAAAATTATGCATCTATGCATGTATTTTGAAAATAAAAAGCTTTGTTTAAAAAAAACACAATAATTTTGCATATCAAGTGTCCAAAGCAATAAACTCTCAGCTTTTATATGCTGTAGGTTATTTGGTTGTGCATTGAATTCATATATCTGGAAGTTTAGAAATGACTTTAAATCATTTAAAATAAATGACAACTTAAGTATAATAATTAAGAATAATCAATAATCATGATTTGACTGAGCCAACAAAGTAAAACACACATACAGAACTATATCGATTAAATTGCTTTATTTTAGTTATCCTGTACATCCTTGGTATTTTCTTATCTCTCTTTGCTTTCCTGTTCTCCTTCCTACCTCAAGTAAAATTAAGTTCTTTAAGGGAAAGCACTGCCTAATTATTTTCTTTTTATACCCAGCATTAAGTAGAGTGTCATGTTCACAAGAAGTACTTAATAAATAACGTTGAATTAAATTTCTGCATCCCTTGGATATTCATTTCCATGCTTGAAGTGAAAATAAGAAATCAAAAAAGAGATCTCCCAAATCCTTTGGAGAAATGGAAGATCTAAAATATAAAGATAAATAGTAAAAAAAAAAAAAAAAAAAAAAAAAAGCAACATTTCCATATTCCAAAATAGATTGTAAAGAAGCAATTCATCAAAGCATTTCATGCTGTATAAAAATAGGGTAAGGTAGGAAAAGAATTACAGAAAGATGACAACAGATCAGAAAATTCTAAGCTTTCCAGATTTCTCCTCTCCTTCCCCATCCCCTACAAGGCACAATTGTGCCTCAAGCTTTATGTTCAGAGGTTAAAAACAAATAAGAGTAAAAAGGAAACAGTGGTTCTCCTGAGACAATCTGTAAAGATACAAAGAGAGATAACAGCAAAGTGTAAATACCTCCAGTATAGCTCTGCTGAAACAGCAAGTGGCTAGGTTGAGAGGTAGGCTAAGCCTCACAGGAATTTTCATCTCCTAGACAGTGTCTGACTCATGGAAGATTGAAGGAACTTCTGCTGACAAAGGACACAAGGCCCATTTATTCTGCCAAGACTAGTCCTGTGGCAAGAAGGAAGCATTGGGGCAGGTGTGCTTCTGGCGGTGGGTACTAACAGGAAGGTGGAGTTCTTGGTTTTGGGTTCCAGATGAGAGACCAAAAAAGAAGGATGACTTGAGGCCAGAGCCACCATCCTCCATATTCTAGAACTAGAGGTGATCCCACCAACAATCTGCTACAAAATGAGCAAGCAAAGAAGAAAGAACCTAAATATAGGAAGTTAGAGTGGGAATAGGGAAGATTAAACAAAGTTTATCTTTAGAGGAGGATACTGAAATTAAAAAAAAAGCCTCACCTTCCTCAAAGAGTCATGTCAAATGGTCACCTGCCACTAAAGAATTTATAGAAAAACTTAAGACTTTAAAAATCAATTGAAATGGAGGGGAAAAAAAGCTTAAAAATAATAAGATCAAAGAAAAACAAGATTATGTAAAGAATGTCAACCAATTAGAAAAGTATTATTTGAAAACTTGAATTGGGCACAAGGAAGCCAGTGAAGTTATAAGACATAATAATTTTTTTTTAATGGAATGTGTGTGTGTGTGTGTGTGTGTATGTGTGTGTGTATAAAAGAAATAACAAGAAAAAAACAAAATATAAACAATGAAAAAATAAAAGATAATATGAAACAACATGTAAGATAAAACAACATATATAAAGAACACATCCAGAAGGAAAACATAAAAGTCACTGTACTACCTGAAAGCTACAACCAGAAAAAGAAAAGAATCTAGTGATCACCATCTGAAAAAGGCTGTATGAGGAAATCCCACTTGAATGTCATAACTAAATTCCAAAACCCCAGATCAAATAGAAAATATTAGGAATAACAAGAAAAAACAATTTTGATAAAGGAGATCCATGATTGGAATCAGAGAAGACCTAACAGTGGATAATGTTAAATAACCAAAGGTTTTGCAATACTATATATAGAAGAGAAAAAGATCCAGGGTTGTGACCAAAAATATTGAACCTAGCAAAGTTTAGTATAATCTGAAGGGAAAAACAGTGGGCATTCAGTGAATCGTTAGACTTTCAGGATTTTGTTACAGAATTACCTGAACTTAATAGAAAATTTGACATATGAGACTCAAGAGAAATATCAAATAAATAGCAATGATTAATTTTGAGGGAGTAAATAATGAGAAACTGTTTCTGCTTTATATATGAAATGTACACTATATATTTAAAACTGTCATTAGCAAGTGGATGTGTATGTATACACATATACAAATGTGTATATGTATATATAAATATATATAAATATATGTATATGTACATAGATATAGCTATATCTGAGATTAACTCAAGCTTGCTTGGGTGCAGTGGTCGGGAGGAAAGAGGGAAAAAGAATAAAGTAAAAAAAGCACAGCAGGGAACAGAAACCTACAAGGAAGCAAAGAAAAGATGGACAGTTCTGAATACAATGCGTAGTATTTATTATATAAACTTTCTAGAAATGAAAATTTATTACTTTGAATCTTTCCATGTTCTATTGTGCACATCACAATACTTTTTTTCTTTTTCCATTTTGTATTTGTTTAAAATTAAAATATTCATTTAACAAAGGAAGAAAAAAGATTTTAAAAAGATAGACTATTGAAACAGATTAGGCAAGGAGATTTTTTTGGGGAAAATGTAACTCAGTAATCTAGTATTGATAAATTCAAATAAATAAGTTACTTAGCAAAGAATTCTCATAATTATAATAGTTGCTGGAACAAAACCTAGGAAAGGAGTAACTCTTAAGACAGGCTGGGACTATATTCTAAAAATTCTTAAAATGGATATATCATTTGAATATTAAATACCATAAACCCTAAAAATTACATGAAAAGAAAATCTTATCTTTGAAGCATAAGGTGATAAATTCTTAACCAAATAAGAGTTGAGACAGTTATAAAAATGTAAACTAATTTTGATTACATGAAATGGGAAAAAATACTTTTGAACAAATAAAATATAAGTAGTACATTCAGGTGACTAGCAGATATGGTCAGCTAAGAAAAATGCATATCAAATATCTCTAATACAAATTTTCTACCAAACACACACACACACACACACACACACACACACACACACACACTGAGAAATGACAAATTGTAGTATAATTTAAATGATAAACTATTACTATTATCATAAGAAACAACAAGAACGCTGAATACAGAAGTGTGGCTAATTTTAATATTTAATGTTAAAAGGTGTTGAAAAGAATTTTCTTATGATAAAACAATTTAAATATCACATATTCCAACTACTTTGAGTAAGAGAAAATGGAAGACCCAGAGAGGGGAAATGTGTTCTATATACAGAAATTACTTTTCTATTGAGATTACAAGTTTATTGAGAACATAATTTTGTTTGTTTTTAATCTTTAAATCTCACACATTTAACACAGAACACAGAGCAGAAATGTGGCAAATAACCTGATTAATTTATAGATTTGTGTAGTAGATTGCACATAAATCCATCAAAAGCCAATGTTTTATCTTATAGCACATATATTTAGTAATCAGTGGCTTGAGTTCTAGCCTCATCACGATCCCATGACATAAGTATCCCATATTATTTCCCCCATTTGACAGATAAGAAAACTAAGACTCCTAGAAGTTGGATGACTTCTTGTGGTTCACAGAGTAACAGAACCAAAACTAGAACCTAGGTTATCTGATCTTAAGACTAGTATACTTGGGTCTGAAGAATGAATTTGAAGAACTTTTTTACCTAAAAAAATTACACTCAAATATAATTTTACTTTTCAAAACAATAAAACAATAAAAAAAATAAAAAATAAAAACAAAAAAACATAATTAATGATATCATGCATAGTCTCTAATTTAACTCATTTTTTTAATTTAACTTTGCCAGATATATCTCCATAAAATAAAAAAGAATATTGTGAGTTTTTCTGAAGAAGAAAATGAGCATACTGAAAGGAAAACCATCCCATCTTTCTGATATTTAATTAACTACTTGTTAAAAAACAAGTTGAAAAAGGATAGCTCCTCTTTTAAAGCTGATTCTCTCTGAGCTTAAATCCATTTAGAACTCTTAATATTAACTCATGCTCAACACATTTGCTCTTGTCCATCCCTCTCTAACTACTTCCAGAATTGCTTTTGGTCCAATTTCATTGACTTGAAGGTTTTGAAAAGCTTCTGTCACAGAATCAACTAAATGTTTACTCAGTCTCTGTCAACAGAAAGTGTAACTTCTTCACTAAATTTCACTAAATTCACTAAATTTAAAAAAAATAAATGTTATAAAAAGGCATTTTCATTAATTATTGCAGCAAACATTTCTTGGAATCCCACAAAGCATAGAATTTTACAAATAGTCCAGTCTACTCAAATGGCCCTCCTTTTTTTGACTACCTACAACATTTGCAGCCTGTTTGCAATTTCAAATTGGTTTATATGGCTTTATTCTAAATTTTAATAAAAATTCCTTGAGGAGAAAATTTATACCTCATGATTCTCTTGTTTGTGCTACCAGAAAAAGATGAAAACTTCTCAGCAAATTTCTTTCCACTCCTTTTTCCCTGATATTACCTATGATTTTGTTGATAAAGGGAATTTTCTTTTTTCACTCTTCTGATTTATGTTAGTACTTGGTTTGCAAAATAAAAAATAAAGAGTAAACATCCTTGCAGAGAATCATTTATTATAATGTACCACAGACAGTTCTTGAACCCAGGTAATCTTATATGTTACTGGTTCTCTTTATATTATGTCATACTATTCAAAATATTTCTGAAATATAATAATTCACATCTTTATTTTATAAAATGTTTTCTTCACTTTTAGATTCTCCTCCTTTTATATATAAGTAGTTTGCTTGCTAAAAGGAATATAAAATAAGCTTCAGTGGCAAAAAAAAATGAACTCATATAAAAGAAAGTATTAAATTAACCTATCAAAAATATAAAAAAATTCTTTTCTATCTAAATAGTTTGGTATCTGAAAAGGATAAAAACAATATTTATCCTTATGTAAAAATTTATGAAGTCCATATTCCAAGAGAAATAATTTTTCCATTAAAATATGAAGATAAACAAAAGCTGTTAGAAAAGACTGTTTAAAAACTCATATGGCATAAAGGCAGAAAACTTGTTTTTTTTTTTTTTTTTTTTTTTTTGCAGAGCACTATATTCCCTTAGTCATTAAATAACCATTTACAGAATCTAAGAAGACTATATCAGAAAGGATCATTTTGTGAATGACAGAACAAGATTCTGTGAGTTTTACCTTTCAAGAGAAAGATGAGTGATTGTTATCACCAAAAGACTCTGATTGGAGCCAGTGTAGACAGTAAAGACAACATTGGAAGAGAAATTAAGAAAAGAGCAGATTTAAGAAGACACTAGTAGAAGAAATCAGCTGCTGGTAACATGTTTAGTATCTCACCTTGGAAGCTTGATGAATGAAATAGAAACAGACTAGGGGCAGAAAAGACGTTGATTCATTTGAGTGGAGAACTAAAACTGTTGGACTTTAGCTATTTCCCTTCTGAATCATTTCTATCCTGTAAGAGGCAAAGTCTTGTAGAAGTTTTTTGTTGCTCCTAATCCCTCCCTTAAAATTTTTTTTTCTTCTGCTTTGAGAATGAAAAACAAAGAAAGAAAGGCAAGTTCTGCAGTTTTATATGTGAAAGTCTAGGACATGTGAGAGCTCATTGGACAATGCAGCATCCTATTGAGTAAGGGGCCAGCTGGTCTGGATAGCATTTCCCAGAGTGCAGACCTGATAAGTATTTTATTTCTCTGGTTTAATGGAACTGTGTATCACTATAATAGTTTAAGACTTTGTCAGCTTCCTTATGAGACTGGTTGTAGATTAAAAGATCTGCTTGATCACTTTGAAAGTAGAATAGAACTGGATTTGTCCTTCAGTAGAGTGATGAAGCCAAGACAGGAAGTGTTTAAAGGAAAAGCAGCCTTTGATGATTCAGATTTTTCTTGAAACAAACAAGGACATCAAGGCTTTATTTAAAAGCTGTAAATAGCCCTGAACACATGGTGTAAACACTGCTGAGATTCTTTAAGTATGTGCTCTCTATTCTCCAAAGACTTTTCATGCTTTGAACTATCAGACTCTCTTTTATATGATTGAAGCTTTTCAGAAAAATACAAGGGCTCAGAAGTCACAAATAGATATTTTTCAAGGAAAAGATAGATATATGAAGGCCAAAACTTATATTGGACACCAAGAGAAATATCCAGAAACCAGAAATGTTGACAAGTCTTCCCAACAAGATAATATTAACTGATAAACAACACTATACAGAAGACCAACAAACAGGCAAGCAGGATCTTGATACTGGTGCAAAGCCCCACTATACAAAAACGTAGGCTGAAGATTTGACTAAACAAGAAAATTCCAAATAATAAATAAATTGTGTGATCTAAGATTGTAGTATCAAAATCAAATAGAAAACCACTAAAGCTTATATAATGATCCCTATGTTTTTTATTTTATTTTATTTTTTGTTTTGTTTAATATTTCCCAACTATATTTTCATCTGTTTCAGGCTACACTCAGGAGTGTTGTGGTAAATTTATTTAATAAAAAGCATTAGAGAAAAGGGAAAGGGATATTTAAGAGAATAGGTAGAGTTGTGAAAAGTGTAGTTGGAAATAAACTTCAGCTTTAAGGTTGGAAAAAGAAAAAAAATGAAATAGTTAAGTTAAACTTGTAAGAGAATTTTATATTTGGCAGCTGACAAATTTTATATTTGATCTCAGAAGATATGATTTGATGACTATTTTTTTCATAATTTTCAACTAATTTGATGCTGATTATTTTTACCATTCAAATAAATCAGTAATAATTAAGCACTATACAATTATTATTTCCTTTGATACTTATGACAACCTAGAGAAGTAGATGCTGTTATTATCCAAACTTTAGAAAGGATAAAAAATAAAGAAATATACAGAAAAATACAGATTAGTGACTTGTCACATATCTATAGTGTTTATGGCTAGATATGAACCAAAATCTTCCTAATTTCAGTCCCAGTACCCTACATATCTATCTCCTAAGACTATATGGATTGGAGTCATATTGGGAATTTCTTTAAGTATGAACAGACATGAGGTTAAATAGCAGAAGGGTTATATGACTATTCCAAAACTGATTCTCTTCTTGCCTTTATTCTTTTCTTGTTAAAACATATTTAATTGTATTTGAAAAATATATGTAAACCACAAATGATCCCTTCTGGTTAAAATTTAAGCAGTTATTACAGAAAAAAAAGAGAATGCTTTTCCTGCCTTCTGTCTTTTACCTCATAGAAACCACTTTAAGCAACTCTTAAGGAAAACAAGTAGTGCTTGCCTGAGAGTTGTGCTTATTTTTGTATTATTATAATTGTATTTCTAGTCATACTACTTAGGACAAGTCATTTAGCAGTCCTATTCTTAAATTGTCCTATAATTTTTAATGCTAACACTCAATCCTCCCTATTACATAGAATGACAGAAACAAAATTTTACATGTGAAATCTCTTTAAATTCTTAGGTAGAAAAAACATGATGTTATTTTAGTACATGTTAAAGAGATTTTAAAAAAACCTACACGAAAAGGGATCAGGGTATAAACAAATATGAGTAGAAATTCATGTGCACTTAAAACAGAAGAATTAGCTTAATTCATGGATTAAGTCAAAAACAAAATGAAACACATAAGAAGTGTTCTATTTTTTAAATTAAATTAATAAGGGTTGACTGAATTTACTAATGTAATGGGTTATTTTTACTATCAGTGATGGTCTCATTATTTATGAGCATTTGCTTTATCCAACTAATTAATTATTGAGAAGTTGATACTCCCTATTCTGGAGAATTAAATTCACTTATTTAAAGATTGAGTGGGAAAAAAAGTTGTCATAGAAAGTTTCAATTCAATTTCATAAGAATTTGTTAAATTCTTAAGCACTTCAGCACCCATGCTCCCAAGTGAGTATCTCTCCAGACCCATCCCTAAGTTCAATTCACTTTTGTGTTTTCTCTTACCTATTAGAATGTAAGATTCTTTAGGGCAGAGACAAACTTTTTGCTTGTATTTATATCTTATATGCTTTGCATAATATCAGACACAAATTAAGTCTTAATAAATTCTTAATATTTGCTTTACTTATCCAGGTGCTAGTAGTTTGTACTAATTTTAGATATGCATGGTTTTTCCCCATATTTATAAAATATATATAGTATGCTAGTCAAAGTGTAAAACACTGGGATTATAAGGAAAGGAAAAATCAATCTTTCCTGCAATTATTATTACTGTACATGATCCTACAAAGTAAATTGGGTATATTTTTTGTTCTTCTTGTTGTTTGTCCTTTGTTCTTGAAGATAACCATGAAATTAGGGAATTGATGCCCTGACATATATATGAATTTGTATTTTAGTTAGGGAAGGCCATACAGGATCTCCAGCTTCATTCTCTCTTCCAGAACTATCTGAGTTCAATGGCTAGATATAAATCAGAATGACTAGAGATGGTCCTGGATGTGATCAAAGGTCTAGACATTTTTAAGTCCAGGTCTTCAATGGATTGCTCAGAGACAACTGCCCTTTCAATGATCAAAGTTCACAGAAGTTGTTTGTTCTTCATTCTTAAAGACAATGAGTCACAAAGGGAAGACAATGATATTAAAGAGAATCAAGGAAGGCATTTTGTAAACAGTGAGATTTTACCTAGGATTTGAAGAAAGCCAGGGAAAATAGGAAATAAAGAGTGAGAAAATTTCAGGCAATGGAAATGCAGCAGTCTGCAGGTAGAGTATCTTGTGCAAGTAATAGCAAGGAAACTAGTGTCAATGGATTGCTGAATATGTGAGAGAAGTAAGATATTAGAAAAGTAGAAGAAGAAGAAGGGATCAAATTATGCCTTTGAACAAAACCTAATATAAAACTATATACTTGCTTTTCAACCCTATAAAAACTTACATGACTGTGGTCTATGAACCATTTTAGAGAGTAGGAAAGATTATATAAATCATTTCACACAACTTTACTACATTTACTACAGCTTTACACTTACATATATATTATATGTATATATGTATGTATATATACATGTATATATATATGAGAAGTTGAGAGAATATAATATGATAGTGACTGTTATTTCATTTAAAATAATCTCTTGACTTGGTAGAACAAAATTTAGTCTTGAAGTCTCCCTTCAGACAAGGCTTATCACACAAGTAATTTTTTTTCCATTTTCTTTTTGAACCACACCAGTGAATTTACTGACATAGGAGATTCCAAATGAAGAAACTTCTACTAAGTAGATCACTACTTGCTCAGTAACTCACAAAGTTTTATAGAGGTTCCTCTTCCCCCTAAATACATTCAAAAGTAGATGACTATGAATTTAGCTATATTCGCTGATAAATGAATTACTGTCCTGTAATGAAGCATAAAACATGGAAATGCATTTTCACCACAGTCATGTGATGTGTTCTACATGAAACGTAAATATATGTATCCCTATTTATAGTGAGGTTTTTTTTTTTTTTCATGTACAATATCATACTAATTACATGATGGTCATAGAACTAAAAATTCCTATTAAAGTAATCCACGGAATTACAAAAGAGATTGATCTAAACATAAGTATTAAAATAAATGAAAATTTTATTCTGCAATTACTATAATATGTACCCTAATGGACAGAGAATGCAATCACTCAATAGGCACATTGGTTATAAGTAGAGGTAACTACTGGCTGAAATTTTAGGCATAAAATTAAGTAGGAAGAAGCAATTGGACTGAATCCTATCAGGGAAATCCACAGGATTATAGCTTTAGAATGCAAAGATCATTAGAGATTCTCTAGTACAATAATGCCAAACTGAAATGATCCCTCTGCAGGGCATATTGCCTTAGAAAACTACAAATTAACATTATCTTTTGTGTATTTTTACTTTAAAATATTTCTCAATTGCATTTATTCTATTTCTAACCACATTCAGGAGTTTTATGAGTAAAATATAGCCAACTGGGAAGTTGGAAACTAGGTTAGATTTTAGTCCAACTCCCTCATTTTATACATAAGGAAACTGAGCCCCTGATAGGTTAAGTGAAGTCAGAAAGGTTAAGCATGAAATAAGTGTGTTTAACACCAAATCAGGTTTTGAATTCATCTTGTAATTCCAAGTCTAGCATACTTTCCACTACATTATGCTATCCTCCACTTGTATAGTGCTCTCTTAGATCTCAAATAAGTTGCTATCTCAAAACCACAGCTCTCTAATACCATTAACTTCTATTGTTTATCTGTAAAATGATCTGCTATTTTAGATTTCCTTAGTAGTCTCTTCCATCTCTAAAGCTATGCATATATTTTCAGTATATCTGCAAATCATGGAATATCTTTTCAAAAGAACTAAAATCACAAATAATACAAAGGGCAGTAAAAGTACAATGTAGTATAAGTTGGCTCTAGGGAATTTTTAAGGATATCTTCTATTGGGGAAGTGACTTAATCATCAAGACAAAATTAGAAAGGAAAGTACAATAGATCTGGGTTCATATGGGAAAATACTCTAAAGATGAAAACCATATAGAACAAATAGGAATTGTGTTGGCAAGTGTGATTCCCTGAAAGAACCATCCATGTCAATAAAAACATAGGTATACCAATGTATCAACTAACTACATTATAGTAGAAAAGTATGAGAAGAATTAGTAAATCTCTTCTAAAGAAAGAAGAGAGAAGATAATTTTTTTTCCCTAATTTTTAAGTGAAATAATATTTTGAGGACTGATTTTAATGCAGTAGAATTAGGAATAGGATTAAATCCTTCAACTTCATCAGGGAAATAACTACTTCTAGCAGTGTAGATAAATTCTTTCTCTCCACACAATGTATGGGCTTAATGCACTTCATTTTGCTGTCCTCTTCTATTGTATCAGTAGATAAATTAACCTTTATAGAAAAGGGGAACATCTATCTGCCTAAAACAGTCAGAACAAATGAAACTTGTTTGACCTTTTATTTTTTATTATTATCAATCTAATGCAATGAAATTTTGAAGGGAAAAAAGATAGGTATAGAGATATGTTTAAAATAATAAAATACCAGTATAGTAAATTATAATATTCTAAAAGACATTAAATAACTTACAAAAAGAATAGTATAAAATTTCATCAATTTCAAGTAATCTGAAAATATGTAGAGTGGTATTTTCTTGGTGATATTCAGAAGTCTTTTGGTAGAAATTATCTTCTTTATTCTTTTTTTATTTTTTCAGCATATTTTCCACAAATATAAATGATAACTCTGAATCTAGAGTAGCAGGTAATCCAAACATATTTGCATTGAGTCTTATTTTCCCTCTTATTTTACTTTACTGAAACAGCCTTTGTAAATCTTATAATCCTCCATAAGCCTGAAGAAAGGTGCTTCACACATTGATTAAGAATCAATATTTTGGTAGAAAACAATAAAACTGTATGTAAACATAAACCCTACATTATAGGTATAATATCAAGATATAAGTAATTTTTTAATATCAATAAATCAGACCTAGGAAATATAATTGATTTAAAAAGAGGAAGAGAATGTGACTAATTCTAAAACTATTACTCATTCACTTATTCAGCAAGTCTTGTTTGACTGATATGTGCATGATACTATATTAGGTTCTGAATAATGAAAATGATATACTTATCAGTTACCCTGTTTTTCTTCCTTATACTCAAATTTTACAGAGTTCTTGTGGTATCCATAACAAAAGATAAGTAATATGGGATTTGGGGAAAGCATGAAAATTATCAGACAAAAAGCCCTTTTATTTTTCAGGAAAGAGCCATGATTCCTTAATAGCATTGAGGCCTTTTGACACCGTTAGGTATTGAATGTTGTGTTTCTACTTGTTTGAAGAGAGAAAAGGAATATTCCTAGATCACTCCTGGGCATGCAACAGAGAACTAAACCCAATGAGCCAGAAATCACTGGTACCGAAGTTACCTTTTGATGATGGTAACTTTTGGAAACCATCAGCACCTAATTAGTTTGCTTTTGTTTTTAATTTGTCTAAAGGTGTTTTAATTATATAGAATGAGTAGCTTCAATAATTCCCTTTATTTATGGGAGGAAATAGACCAAACTTACACAAGTTGGAAAGGTGTTAATGAGTTGTTGTCTTTTTCATTACACAGAATTCCCATATCATGGCCTTAATTTGGAATATACTAAATGCTTTCCCTAACTTCATATGCTTAACTCATGGGTCAGACAGCAAAGTGATTTCACTTCAGTTCCTTAAGGATTCCATCACTGAGGTTATCATTTTCTTTAATGAGATATCTAACCCATCATTGGAGGCATGCATGTATACTGAAAAGAGCAATTATTTTAGAAGCTGAGGATTTGGATTCAAGCCTTGCCTCTGATGCTTAGTACCTATATGGCATTGAACAAATCAATGAACCTCTCTAGATCTCAATTTCCTTACTTGTAAAATGTGGGGATGGACCATATTGTCTCCAAAGTCCCTACTAGTTTTACATCTATGTTACTATGATCCATATTAACCTTTTCCCCACAACCTAAACCACTGTGCACTTCAGATCATAGTCATAGTTTACTAGGAAACTACTTAAAACTTTTTTCAAGGCCTGCTATAGGATGTACTAGATGAACATTGACTACAGACTCTTCTCAAACGCTCAGGACTCTAGTAATCAAGGAAGCTAAGAGTCTGGTTAGTAGTCACTTAACATTTTTGAACAAAGGGATAAATAAGAAAGAAACAAGAGTCAGATTCAATGAAGTGAAGAAAGGAAGATGTACCAACTTTCCCAGTTTCCCTTGAAAAACATGAAAACAAGGCTCTAAATAGACTCTGATAGAATGAAACCACTTTCCAGCTCAAAACATATTATAAGGATTTCAAGACAGGTCACTTTTACTGGGGTGAAAAGGCTGTTCAGCCAGATTCAGATGGTGTCCAGGAAAGCCAGTGAGAGGTTTCTTACAGCAGATCAGTAATTGAAATCCTCTATCCTGGTTCAATAGCAGAGCAGATCAATGGGACAGCTTCCAATCTCAGCACAGAAGGCAAATTGCCAGTTGGGGAAACAAGGTTATTCCTGGGAGAGAACAAGGAGAACCCACCCACCTTCTTTTTGTGAACAAGACATCAAACACAAGGGCCCCTTTGGTCAAAGGCAAGGTTCATAGTGACTCAAGCATGAGTCAACACCCCCTGTACCACAGGAGCAGAGTACAACCTTAAAAGTCATAAATAGGGGGAGAAAGAAAGAAACAAAAAAAGAAAATAACTGAAAAGCTGCTATTAGGAATTCTTTTACAAAAAATAAATCTGGACCCAGAAGATAACTTTTCAAGGCCATATCATTCAAGAATTCTTAACTTGGAGGTTTATGTACCTTGACCAAGAAATCTATGAACTTGGATAAGAACAATAAAAAATACCAATCTTTGTTTTTTCCTAATTTCATTTGTTTCATAAAGCTTACAATTTTTGTCAGTGAATTTAAAATTTTTCTTTTTTTTTAATAAAAGCTCAAAGACTTTACCGGATTGTCAAACACACACACATACACACACAAATATGAAGAACCCCTCATTAAGTCATACCTCCTTTCTCAAAAACTGTTATGTAAAAAAAAAAAGTTTCTCAAGATAACATGAATGCTTAATAAGTGAGTAGATTTTTACCCATTACTTCTGACTCCAGAGTCAATCTTTCCATTGCACCAAACTGCCTCTGTAAAGTTTAAGCTGATCTTCTCATGACAAATTTCCCTTAATCATTTTAAATATTATACTTATAACATGTGAAATAATGTATAAAATAGATTTAAATACTATAGGGAAGATCGCTAAAACAAAATTGACTCTTTTTTCTTTTAGTCAGTCATTAGTTTTTCATATGTCAGTCTTGAATAATGTGATATTAAGTAGAAGCTAATGAGAGACTAAAATTCCAGTATCAACTGAATTAATTTGTCAGAATTCTACTAATGAAAAAGCTACACAAAAGTGTTCCATGTTGTATAAAAGAAAGCAAAGTCCCTGCTGTACAATGAAAAAACAAAACAAAACAAAACAAAACAAAGCAAAACCTCTAACAAGAAGTCATGTGCTATTTGCTAAAAGGGTTGCAACTCAACTGCTAAATGATGTAGAAGAAATACTAATCCTGACCAATACAGTTCCATTTACATTTGACATTTTCACTGTGATCTCAGGCAGCAGTATTCACAGAAGATGAGCATTGCTTGTTTTCTCTTGAATGCACATGTCCAATTTCTCTGCTTCCTTCTCAATGCACTCTTTGCCTCCCATTAAAACAGTCAATTGATTAGAGAGTAGTATATAAAATGTCAATAACTTTCATTTTAAAATTAAGGGGGGGGAACAGAAAAGAAGAAAAAGATGAACAGGAGAAAAATACTGAGAAGACTATAAAAATATCCTTTCTCTATTCTTAATTCATCTATTTAAAGCTCTCATGAAGCATTCTTCAGAAATGTAAAGGACTCTGAATTTCTCTGCTCATAGCAAATAAAGAGAATGGGTATTTTTTTAATGATATAACAGTGCTAATTAAATAACTAAGTGTATATATATAAATAGTTGGAATCCACACTTTCTTATAAAGGAAGAGAGTTTTAATTTAAGCACAGAATAAACTTTAAGAAAAAAGTGTACTATATAGCAAGTTTTATTTAAATTAAATTAATATTTTCTCTTATGCACATTTTCTTTTATCATTCTTACAAATTAAGGGAAAGCCACATTCAGTAATAGGATATAAATTGTGGACTGTGACCATTTACTCTGTGTGAAAAATAGATGAATAGAACAACAACCCCCAAAATTGAGAAATTTTGCTTGACATGTGGAAGAGAGAGTAGGAACAGTTTAACATTCAGCAGTGCAGAGGAAATATAAAACTATAATCCAACAATTAGCTATTTAGCAGAAAAAAATTAGCTTTGATAAACTACTATTTAACATTCAGCCTTTGTTTATTAAGTACTTATAGGCATTTGAAATCCAAAAGCCCATGGGATCTAATCCTATCTATCCTTTTAATAGCTCTGTGACTTTGAACAAGACAGGTCACTTCTCAGTACCCACACCTATAAAACAAAAGGTGTAGATTTTAAGATCTCCCTTCTTACTCCAGCAAAATATAATCCAACTTTAATTTTTATGTCAATTAATTCAAATAATAAATTCACCAAATTTAAGGTTATTTTAATTTCACTTTACAATTTCCCATTTAGTCTATTGGTCTCAGGTAATGAGAGCCAAATATTTTATATAGGAAAAAGAGTAACAAGTTAAATTCCTACTCTAACAGCCATCATTTAATATTTGCAAGTAGAACCTGGTTTATAAATGTTGTAATGCAACAAAGATCACTTATTATTTCAGGAAAGGAAAAAAAAATATCATCTCAATGATTCATAATAGTCTTTTGAGTTGCACTGGAAAAGACTATCAAATGTAACTTTTGGTATAGTTTTTACAATTTAAGTTCATTTCATTCAATTCTTTATAAGATTAGGCAAAAAGAATAAAGAAGTCAAGAATTTGTACTTAACATTCTATAATTGAGGAAAGAAAAATGGCAGAGTGTTTTCTCTCATTGCTAGTGGTAATCTGAATCCATCCTAAAAACTGTCTTCTTTTTTTTTTTTTTTTAATAACTTTTTTATTGACAGAACCCATGCCAGGGTAATTTTTTACAGCATTATCCCTTGCACTCAATTCTGTTCCAATTTTTCCCCTTCCTCCCTGAACCCCCTCCCTCAGAAGGCAAGCAGTCCTTTAATTATTAAATAGGTTACAGTATATCCTAGCTATAATATATGTGTGCAGAACCAAACAGTTCTCTTGTTACACAGGGAGAGTTGGATTCAGAAGGTATAAATAACCCGGGAAGAAAAACAAAAATGCAAGCAGTTTATATTCTTTTCCCAGTGTTCTTTCTTTGGGTATAGCTGCTTCTGTCCATTCTTGATCAATTGAAACTGAATTAGCTCGTTTTATCGAAGAGATCCATTTCCATCAGAATACATCCTCATACAGTATCATTGTTGAGGTATATAATGATCTCCTGGTTCTGCTCATTTCACTTAGCATCAGTTCATGTAAATCTCACCAGTCTCTGTATTCATCCTGCTGGTCATTTCTTATAGAACAATAATATTCCATAACATTCATATACCGCAATTTACTCAACCATTTTCCAATTGATGGGCATCCATTCATTTTCCAGCTTCTGGCCACTACAAATAGGGCTGTCACAAAC